>NW_028270139.1:114634961-114937991 GCF_037043375.1 Chiloscyllium plagiosum
AGATAATACATATTGCTGCTACTGAGTGTCAGTGGTGGCGGGAGTATATACTTGTGGGCATAGTGCCAGTCAAGCAGCCACTTTGTCCTGGGATGATGTCAAGCTTCTTGAGTGTTGTTGGAACTGCACTCACCCAAGCAAGTGAGGAGTATTCCATCACACTCCTTGTAGATGGTGGACAGGCTTTGGAGATTGAGAGTCATAGGGTCATAGAGATGTACAGCGTGGAAACAGACCCTTCAGTACAACCTATTCATGCCGACCAGATATCCTAAATTAATCTAGTCCCATTTGCCAGCACTTGGTCAATACCCCTCTAAATCTCCTTCTTCATATACCTATCTAGATGTCTTTTAAATGTTGTAATTGTACCAGCCTCCACTATTTCCTCTGGCAGCTCATTCCATACTCACACCACTCTCTGTGTGAAACAGTTGCTGCTTAGGTCCCTTTTAAATCTTTCCCCTTACACCTTAAACCTATGCTAAGTTTGAACTCTCGCACCTGGATAAAAGATTTTGTCTATTCACCCTACCCATGCCCCTCATGATTTTATAAACCTCAATAAACTCCAATGCTCCAGGGAAAATAGCCCCAGCCTGTTCAGCCTCTCCCTATAGCTCAAACCCTCCAACCTGGCAACATTCTTGTAAATCTTTTCTGAATCTTTTCAAGTTTCACGACATCCTTCCTATAGCTGGGAGACCGGAACTGCATGCAGTATTCCAAAAGGGGCCTAACCAATGTCCTTACAGTTGCAACATGACCTCCCAACTCCTATACTCAATGCACTGGCCAATAAGGGCAAGCATAATAAACGCTTTCTTCATTATCCTATTTACCTGTGACTCAACTTTTAAGGAACTATGAACCTGCACTCCAAGGTCTCTCTGTTCAGCAACAATCCCCAGGACCTTATCATTAAGTGTGTAAGTCCTGCTCTGATTTGCCTTTCCAAAATGCAACACCTCACACTTACCTAAATTAAACCGCATCTGCCACAGCACAGCCCTTTTAGGAGGTGAATTACTCACCATAGTACCCCTCACCTCTGTCTGCTCTTTTAGCCACTGTGCTAATGTGGCAAGTCCAGTTGAGTTTCTGATCAATGGTAACTCCAGAGATGTTGATAGTGAGGGATTCAGTGATGGTAATGCCATTGAATGTTGAGGGCTGGTAGTTAAATTGTGTCTTATTGGAAATGGTCATTGCCTGACATTTGCATGCTGCGAATATTACTTGCCACTTCACAGCCCAAGCCTGGATATTGTCCAGATTTTGTTACATTTAAACATGGACTGCTTCAGTATCTGAGGAGTCACAAATGGTGCTGAACATTGTGCAATCATCGAATAAGGACATTGTTGTCATTTTGTACAAGCAAGAGAGAGAGAGAGAAAATAAACAGAAGGAAAGTTTAAATAAAAATAGATCTCCAACAATACAACTGGAAGGAATGAAACTAGTACTGGTTAATTTTTGGTGCCAAAGAAATTGATTGACAGTAATAAACAACTAACACATAATTTAAACAATTCTTATGTTGAAATCATAAACACTATTGGAGCAGGATTTGATCATTCAGCCCCTTGAGATTGTTCCTCCATTCGAGAGAACTGCTGACCATTTATCTGAACTACCTTATATCCACTGATGTCATTATTAGCTAAAAAGTTGTTAATTTCTATTTCAAACCTATTCAATGACTGAATTTCCACAGTTCTCGGGGGTGGGGGCCGGTGGGCGAAAATTTCAAAGCTACACTACATTCTGAGAGAAGAAATTTCTCTTCGACTCAGTCTTAAATAACTTGTCTCTTATTCTGAAACTGGAATATCTGAGTCTAGACCACCCAGCCAGCAGAAATATCTTTTCTGTACTGAACCTTCTTAGTCCATTAAATTCAAATCTACTATGGAAATGCAGTGACTTTGTAGCATTCAAAGCATTTCAGTAGTGCTCCCAGACAATGCAAAGCTACGTTTGCAAAGCTAACAGCAGAGTGACACATCCAGGGCGCAATATTTGGATTTCTGAGTTTAATTACAGACCTGTCTTTCGCCTGCAGTTACTCTATTGTTTATATGTAAATAACAGTGAATATAATTCATGCCGTTGAAATTTGACAGGAGTTTTTTAAAAACACCAGAAATTGAATTGCTGGTATATGCTCTTTGAGATTGCAGCACTAACTAAACATAACCAAATTGGTCTAATAAAGACAAGATAAATAGAAAATTTTATCATCACTGTTTCCTAATCCAAACTTTCTCATCCTTTCTTTATACCTCTCTCTATATCATATTTTATACTGAATTTGATCATGCTCATTTATGCTTTTTTTCACTTTATAAGTTGTCAATTTCACAAGTGCTAACAGTTTAATGAGCAGGTCTCTGGGGGAGCAGAGAGACAGCAGCAAATGATTAAAGAGTTAATCTGAGAGGGACTAGTGAGATGAGGCAAGAGCTAATATCATGAGTCTGATAGACAGCAGTGAGATGGGGTGAGAGTTTAAACTGTGAGTCTGAGAGGGACCATTGAGACAATGGTGAGAGATTTAAGAGCTAGAGTGAGACGGTGGTCTCAGAGTCGACTCTATTCTAAAATCAAACTGCTATGAAACAAAAAATAGTACATGTTTGGTTGAACAATATTCTTTTTACTTTCTCTAAAATAAAATGCCTCAAATTAGAAGCTTGGAAATATTGATACCTAAAATAAAACATACCAAGAATGTTAGAGCAGGTGAATATGTTGCAGCTGAAGCATGTGGGAACTGATGGATGCTGGTGTGATTGCCAGGGACCATATCTGCTGCAAGTAATTGCAATTCCAATATTATTGGTTCAGAGTTGAAGAGCTGGAATTGGGGATTAGATTCTGAGAAATAGTTTCTTGAACACTTATGGTGTGAGGGTTTGAGACATCTTCCTGTGGCTGCAGATGAACTTGGTGTGGAAGGGAAAGAATCCAATTGAATTGATTTGAATTTATTTATTGTCACATGTACCGAGGCACAGTGAAAAGCTTTGCCTTGCCAGCAGTACAGGCAGATCACATAGTTAAGTAGCATAGATAATGATAAAAATAGGTAAACAGTGGCAAAAACAAAAGCACAGGTGCAGGCGAATGTTAAGAGTCTGTGAGTCCATTCAATATTCTAACAGTAGTCGGGTAGAAACTGTTTCAAAACTGGCTGGCGCGTGTGTTCCGGCTTCTGTATTGTTTCCCCGATAAAGGTTATAGAGGTTATAGAGAAACATTGCCAGAGTGGGATGTATCTTTGAGAATGCTGGTGGTCTTTCCTTGACAGTGGGCCTGGTAGATGGATTCTATAGATGGGAGGTTGACCTTTGTGATTGTCCGGGCTGAGTTCACCACTCTATGTAACCGTCTCCGATCTTGAATGGTATAGCTGCCACACCAGGTAGTGATTGATCCAGACAGAATGCTCTCGATGGCGCACCTATAAAAGTTGGCAAGGGTATTCGTTGTCAAATCAAAATTCGTTGTCAAGCTGCCTGAGGAATAAGAGATGTTGTTGGGCCTTTGTAGCCAGTGCATCCACATGATGGTCCAAGGAAGGTTGTGGTGGATGACCACTCCCAGGAGCTTGATACTCTCCACTTGTTCCACCTCTGTGCTGTTAATGTGTAGGGGGGCATAAGTAAATCCTGCCGAAAGTCAATAATGAGTTCCTTGGTTTTGCTGGCATTGTGAGCTCGGTTGATCTCAGTGCACCATTTTTCCAGGTCTTCCACCTCCCTGTCTGTAATCTGATTCATCGTCATCTGAGATTCGACTGACTATGGTGGTGTCATCAGTGAACTTGTAAATGGCATTAGTCTGGTATTTGGCGACACCGCCATGGGTATACAGTGAGTACAGTAGGGGGCTGAGTACGCACCCCAGGGGGGGCTCCAGTGTTGAGTGTTAGTGAGAATGAAATACTGTCCCCAATCTTCACTGATTGTGGCCTGTGGGTCAGGAAACTGAGGATCCAGTTGCAGAGAGTGGGACTTAGTCCGAGATCTCTAAGTTTAGTAATCAGTCTGGAGGGGATAATTGTGTTGAAGGCTGAACTGTAGTCAATGAATAGGATTCTTACGTAGCTGTTCTGGTGTCAAGATGTTCTAGAAAGGAGTGAAGGCCAAGTGATTTGGCATCCGATGTGGATCTGTTGGTCCGATAGGCAAATTGGAGTGGGTCAAGAGTAGTGGGGAGACTGGAGTTGACTAATGCCACGACCAGCATCCGACGAGCAGCATCCGACGATTTTGCTGCTCGTCGGATGCTGCCTGAATTGCTGTGCTCTTCCAGCACCACTGATCCAGAATCTGGTTTCCAGCATCTGCAGTCATTGTTTTTACCTAATGCCACGACCAGCCTTTCAAAGCACTTCATGACCACTGAAGTTAGGGCCAGTGGGCGGTAGTCATTGAGACATGCTGCAAGAGCCTTCTTAGGCACAGGGATGATGTAGACTCTCTTGAAACAGGAAGGACAAGTGGCTTGCTGCAGAGAGAGGTTGAAGATGTCTGAGAAGATGTCTGCCAGTTGATCTGCACATGCTCTGAGTGCACAGCCTGGTACTCCGTCTGGTCCCATCGCTTCCCTGGAAAACTGATCTGAGCTCTGATGCAGTAACTGTCGGGATAGGTTCGTCAGGACTTGTCGGAACAGGTGTTACCTCTCCGCTGAAGTTCTGCTCAAAGTAAGCATAGAAGGCTTTGAGATGATTTGGGAGAGATATGTCATCATCTGCTATCTTGCACTGTCTCTTTTTAGAACCTGAGATGTCATTCAGTCCTTGCCATAGTTGCCGGGAATCTGTCTGAGCATAGCCAGAACTAGGAACAAAATTCTTCTTCAGGATTACAAGGCAGCTGGTGCTAAATTAAAAAGCATAAGCACCAGTTAATAATCTTTGGATTATTACCTGAGCCACGAGTGAATTGTCATAGGGTAAATAAGACAAGGTATGTGAACTATAATTTTTAAGATTACAAAATGGATAACATTGATCCAGGCAAATTATTCATTCGAATGAAAGATTGAATACTGCATATTTGGTTGAAAACTTACAAGAAAGCATTGATATATATAAATCCCAATTATTACTGGGTTGCTACAGACTACCAGGTCAGCACAAGAATACGTGAGCTCCCAGTGCAGAGAGCAGATTGAGAAAACAAGAAAATTGTTTCAACGGGATGCTTAAATGAATGCAACATAAAATTAGAAAGCCCAAGTAGCTTACAACTGGAGTCAACAAATTTGATATATGACTGTTCTATGGTTGAGTGTCTAAAGGAAGCTATGTGTTTCAATGCTTTGGTCGAATGCTAGTTGAAAATGGCATTGATACTTACGAAATGAAACTAACAGCATCACAAGAAGAAGAATGGCAGTATCTGAGATACAAGAGTGTAGAAATTAGTCTGGACCTGTTCTTGTCCAATTCTGTGGAGGTAGTGATTTACCTACGGAGGATTCAAGGATCAATAAAAATTGGTCCAACGGCCTCACCTGCATTACTGAACTGATTTTGCTACTCATGTCTAACCAGGCAGCTCTCCTGATGGGAGACAGCAATTTTAGGCCCTCTGCTTGACCTAATTTGAAACTTTGATATAAATGAGATTGCAATCCTAAAAATCTTGAAAGGGTTCAAAGCAGATAATTTCCCAAGGTTAGATGGACCTTAGCATAGAGCATTGTGAGGCTTGACTCTTATTATGCGAGAGTCACTGGACAATGGAGATGTACCAGCAGATTGGAAACAGGTTACGTGGCACCCATACTGAACAATGATGATAAAATACAGACGACTATGGACCCATTAATCTTGTTTCTATTCGATCTAACCAGTGGAATTGATTATCAGGAGCAAGTTTGAGAATTGTTTGTACAAAACCTAATACCATTCAGCTTGACCTTTGGATGAATATTACTGATCGACCTTGTTGATTTCCTTGAGAAAATGACAACCCAGGTGAAGAGTTGCAACCCCTAAAAAGAAAGGTTCAAACAAATTGGATTAAGTCTTTTTCTGCTAAATAGAGAACTTAACCTTTTTACTAAAAAGGTGCCAACAATATAGACCAGTTTAACTGGCACAGGTGGTGAAACAGGAATTGTTGATGAGTTTCAAAAAGCAATTGGACAGGTTCTTTTTAACAGATGCAATTCAGGATTACTAGAGATTTATTAAGGAAATAGCATGTATAGGTGCACTGCAGAGTGTAAAATATTATACGTAGAAAGTGCAAATAAACAACTTATATGTTTCACAAAAGAAATTGAAATAGTGAAGGATAAATTTGAAATAAACCACATTGGCTATAATACTTGCTTATAAGGCCTCTCTTAATATAACAATCCATGTTATATTTTGATATGTCAGTGGACAGAACATGCACCACTGATGGTCCGGAAATTATACTGAAATTGATTTTCTCAATATATAGTTCTGAAATGAACTGCTGTTTAGGCTGCTAAAAAAACCAGATTATCAGGTCAACTTTCATTTATGCATTCTTGTTCTTCCTAGCCACATAGTGACCAGCTTATAGCTCCATTGACAGCCATTTAATCCTCAATTGGCTCCAAACTGCAGCAGGCCAAACCTTTAAGTGAAAACATAAGCAGGCCACCAATTATGCAACACTACAATTAATTGTTTATACATGTGAAGGAACGTACTGCAAAATGGCCTGTTATTTTTGCTTCACAGGCTGAGGGGTGACCTTGTAGAGGTTTATAAAATCATGAGGGGCATGGATTGGATAAATAGACAAGTTCTTTTTCCAAGGGTAAGGGAGTCCAAAACTAGATATAGGTTTAAGGTGAGAGGTGAAAGATTGAAAAGGGACCTAAGAGGCAACTTTTTCATGCAAAAGGTGGTCCGTGTATGGAACAAGCTGCTAGTGGAAGTGGTAAAGGCTGGTACAATTACAACATTTAAAAGGCATCTGGATGGGTATATGAATAGGAAACGGTTTAGAGGGATATGGGCCAAATGCTGACAAATGGGACTAGATCAGTTTAGAATGAATGGTCAGCATGGATGAGTTGGACCAAAGGTTCTGTTTTTTTGTTGCGTAGCTATAATAACTCTACAACTGTAAAAATTAAAGTACCTGTTAATAACAGACGGATTTCACAAAGAAAAATATTTACTTCAAGGTTATGGTTATTGAGTATTGTTTTTTTTTGATATTTATTTTACTTAGAATTTTGAAAAAGGTTCAACTGGTGTAGAGGAAAATTTACTTCAGTCAGATTATGTCATTTTAAGAAAATAATTTTATTGATTGTGATGAGATGATTATTGCCCTTCTTGCAAGTATTAGTTTTTCAAAGTTCAGTTATGAAAGTCAGTCAAAGAATGTCACCTTTATCTTTCTAACATACTTATAAACTGTTTGAACACTGCTATACTATTTGGACTAACTTCAACAACTCATTGGTTGTGCATATCGTAAATGACTGTATCTGTGAATAAACATGTTTGGTAGTTTAATTTGCGACAAATGTATCTGTGTTGACTGCTATTAATTCTTCTCTTAAGTGACATGGCACATAATAGAGATCACATATGTAATTCAAAAACAATAAATAGTTTATTGCTTGCCCAGGGCATGTTAGCCTAGATTATTTTACACAATGGATCCAGCTACGCTCTGTAGAAGGTGCACACTTGACTGTCTGACACAGCTTTTGTTTTGGACATGAGAAAAATAATTTTGTAAAGCTTCTACCATAACTGCATAGAGTGAAGACACAAGGAAATATGTAAACAGTTCAATTGTTTCTAAATTTATTCAATGTGTTTGCACTAACATATTTGCTGTAATGTAAAATACAAGGAAACGTGAAGATGTGACTGATTGAGAAAATGCACGGAAGAAAATTTACTTTTTACTTCAACATTCAGAGAAAATCACAATTTTCATGAGGAAATAACTTGCATTTGAAGAAGAGACATAGTCATAAAGTTTTACAACACAGTAAGAGGCACTTTGGCCTATCATGTCCATGACCTTCAAAATTCTGTGCACTTAAAAAGATTCCCTCCTCGGTCCTCCTTGCCGTAAAGAAATCAATCCCAGCCTATCTAGTCTTTCTTCAAAACTGAAATTGTCGAGCTCATGCAGCATTCCAGTACACCAGCTGTGGCCTAATTAACATCTTATAAAGTTCCATCAAGGCCTCCCTGCTGTTGTGTGCTTTGCCTCGACTAATAAAGACAAGTATCCCATGAGCCTTCTTTGCCATTTTATCCACCTGTTGTATTGTCTTCAAGGATTTGAGGTCATGCACACCAAGGTCCTTTTGATCCTCTATACTTCCTGGCATCCTACCATTCATCACATACTCGTTTGGCTTATTGGTTCACCCAAAATGCATCAACTTTCACTTTTCAGGATTATCTTGAATTTGCCATTGCTCTGCACATCTGACCAGTCCATCTCGATCATCCTGTACCCTAAGATTTTTCTCCTCGCTACTTACCATACCACCAATTTTCATGTCACCAACAAAACAGACAAAAAATGCAAGTCTACATGAGGGGTAGTAAAATAACCCAAGAAGCTGGAAATGGACAAATGAGAAAGGAAGCAATGCGTCCATATATCTCAGAAAACCTCTAATATTTTGGGTTGCATAATATGAATAAGGCAGGCAATTGTGCATTTTCCATGAAACATAACCACTGAACTTGTAGTGTCGGTGCTCAAGTTCTTTGCAAATGAGAACTCTGGGATTAATTTTTGGAAGACCTGTTTTATTCATTGCCCAACCTTTGTCAGGATCCTCAGGAGTAAAAGCTAAAATACAGCAAATATGCAAGGGCAAAAAGACACAGCTGCTTGCCTTTCTTCATTCATTCAATTCATGGGATGTGACATTGTGTGCTAGGCCAGCATTGTTTACCGTCTTCCATTTGTCCTTAAAAACGTGATCAGCCTTCTCAATTCACTAGAGTCCGTGATTAGTTAGATACACTAACAGTGCAGTTAGGGAAATCCAGAATTTTGATTCAGCATTGCTGAAGAAACAGTGATATGTTTCCAAGTTAGGATGGTAAGTGCCTTCGAGGTCGAGGGTTCAGATGCGTAGATCTTTAAAATACCACAAACAGATGCAGAAAATAATCATGAAAACTTTACATGTCAAGGACTGGTGTACAAGGATGCAGATGTTATGCTGCAGCTATACAAAATCCTGGTTAGACATCACTTGGAGCACTGTGAGCAGGTCTGGGCACCACACCTTAGCAAGAATACATTGGCCTTGGAGGGAGTCCAGTGCGGGAGTGTAATGTAAGTTTACAACAGTAATATCTAGACTTCAGGGATTAAGTTACCATTTTTTATCGATGTAACATAGAAAGCATCCTATCTGGATGCGTCACGGATTGGTATGTCAGAGCTCTGCCCCACAATGCAAGAAATCACAAGAGAATAGTGAATGCAGCCCACACTATGACAAAATCCGGCCTTCCTTCCATTGACTCCATCTACACTTTCTCCTGCCACTGGAAAGCAGCCAACATAATCAAAGATCCTTCCCACCTTGTTATACTCTCTTCCATCCTCTTCCATTGGCAGAAGGTATGAAAGTTTGAAAACATTTACCAACAGATCCTCTCATATATTAGAGTTGATCTTTCTTTGCACCTTCTCTGTAGCTGTAATGTTACATTCTGCATCCTGTTCCCTTACCCTGATGTACTTATGTAAGGAATGATTTGTCTGGTTTGCTTGCAACACAATACTTTTCACTGTATCTCGGAACATGTAACAATAATAACTCAAATCAAATCAAATGAGGAGAGATTGATTATACATGTCTTCACAATAATAACAGGAAAATACCTGGTAGATAAAGTGAAACTAT
Source organism: Chiloscyllium plagiosum (assembly GCF_037043375.1). Taxonomy (NCBI): domain Eukaryota; kingdom Metazoa; phylum Chordata; class Chondrichthyes; order Orectolobiformes; family Hemiscylliidae; genus Chiloscyllium; species Chiloscyllium plagiosum. The sequence continues at coordinate 114,644,871 of NW_028270139.1, forward strand.
TTACACTTTTTAAAGATTCTGGAACCTGGAGGCTTTGTCTGTGAATGAGGGGCAGAATGTTCAGGAGAGATGTTAAGAAGCACTGCTGCACTCAAAGGATGAGAGTGGTTTGAAACTGTCTTCCACAAATGACAGTTTTTGCTAGATCAGTTGTTAATTTCAAATCTGAGACAGATAAATGTTTGTAAAGCAAAGGTTTTCTGGGTTATGGGTTAAAGGCATATGTATGGAGTTAGGTCACAGATCAGCCATGATCTCATTAAATAGTGGAACAGCTCAAAGGGCTGAATGGCTTCCTCATATTCCTATGAAGGGAACTTGCATACAACTGCTGACCTTGTTCTTCTGACTGATGAAGGTTGTGGATTTGGACAGTGCTGTCTAAGCCTTGGTAAATTTCTGCAGAGTATCATGAGGTAGTTGACCCTGCTGCCACAGTGTAGTGTGGGTGAATGTTGAAGATGGTGAATGGCATCCCATCTGACCTACTTTTAAAGGCACAGTCTTTATCTGTCTGTTTCAAGTTCAAATTGCTGTTCAATGACAACCCCCAAGATATTGACGGTGGTGGATTCGGCAAATGTGACGTCATTGAATGTCAATGGACAATTCTTTCTTGTTTGGAGGTGATCAACGTCTGGCATAAATATTATTTAACAGTTATCAACCCAAGCCAGGATATTGTCCAAGTTTTGTTATGTATGGATATGGGTTGCTTCAGTTTCTGAAGAGTAGCAAATGGTTTTGAATATTATGCAATCATCAACTAACATCTCCACTTTTGAGCTTAAGAGAGAGGGAAAGTCAGTATTGAAGTAGCTGAAGGCTGTTGAAACTGAGATGATTGACCTCCAACAACCAAAATGATCTTCCTTTGTGAGAGATATCACTCCAGAATTTTCCACCTGATTCCCTTTGACTCCAGTTTTGTAAAGGCAATTTGATATCATACTCAATTAATTGCTGCCTTCATCTCAAGAATGACTACTCTAGATTTTCATTCTGCTGTTTTAACTCAGGCTATATTGAGGTCATGAGCTGAGTAGTGACCCTGTGTGAACCGAAACTGAGCATCAGTGAGAAGGTTATTGCCAAGCAAGTACAGCTTAATAGCACTGACAACAACCCCTTCCGTCACTTAGCTGATGATTGATAGGTTGTTGATGGAGTATAATGTAGGAAAATGCAAAATTGCTCATTTTGGAAGGGAGAGAAAAGAACTGAATATTACTTAAATGTAGAATAACTGCGGGAAGCTTCAACATAAGAGACATGGGGTACTTGTGCTTGAAACATAGAACGCTAACATACAGATGTAGCAGGAAGTCTAATAGAATGTTGACATTTATTTCAAGCAAGTTGGTGTATAAGAGTAGGGAAGTCTTTCTGCAACTGTACTAGGTGTTGGTCTGGAGTACTGGAGTACAGTTTTTGTTCTCCTACTTAAAGAAAGATATCAATTCATTGGCGGCAGTTCAAAGTAGGTTCTGTAGATGATCTCTGGCATGGAGGGCTCATCTTATGAGCAAAAGCTAAACAAGTTGGGACTCTTTTCACTGATGTTTGGACAAATGAAAAGTGATCTCATTGAAATATCACAGATTCTTAAAGGTAAATGCTGAGAGGATGTTTCCACTTCATTGAAGAATCTGGGACCAGAAGACAAAGGCTCAGAATATTAGGGCTCTAATTTAGGACTGAGACAAGGAGGGATTTGTTTTCTCAGAAGGTGATGAGCCTTTGGAACCCTTTGTCACAGAGAGCTCTGGGGCAGACTCCTTCTGTATATTTAAGACTGAGATAGATTTTTGATCAGTAGGGGGAGTCAAGAATTGCAGGTAAAATGCAGGAACGTGCACATGAGGAATGTCAGATCAGTTAGGATCCTGTTAAATGGCAGAGCAGGCTTAAAGGGCTAATAGGCCTACTCCTGTTCCCATTTCTTATGGTGTTATGGTCTTCGTATTGATAGTAGACTGATAAGTTGGTAATTGATTGGGTTGTATTTGCCCTGATTTTTGTTGGTAGAACATTTCCAACATTTGGATGACTTGAGTGATAAATATATTCACAGGATTCCGAATCTTTTCTATACCCTGGTCAGTTTTATCAGCAATTGGTTTCAATACCCTAGAGTAAGGTAGGGGTGTTATTTTTTACATAGTTGCTAAAAGGCACCATTCCTTTAAGGCAGGTAGTTGACATCACAACATGTGATGCTATAGTATAAAAGGCCTTCACCATCCACTCTATATTGTCAACAGTGAGTTTGACAGACATTCAGGAGAAAGTGAGGTCTGCAGATGCTGGAGATCAGAGCTGAAAATGTGTTGCTGGAAAAGCGCAGCAGGTCAGGCAGCATCCAGGGAACAGGAGAATCGACGTTTCGGGCATAAGCCCTTCTTCAGGAATCTGCTAATCAGCCTGTTAGTCAATTACTCATCTATGGAAATCATGTTAACTGTAATCTAAATCAGCATATAACCTAAATCTGACAATATACATTAGTGGACAATTAGTTATTAGTAAACTTCCAGACATCTGATTCAATAAGAATTCAACTTTCTGTGATTATATATTCCTTATAGAAAATCACATTCATACAAAGAAGTAAAATCAATTGCTGATATGGACTGACATCAGTGTGCTTTTTGGCTGACTACAAAAATCTGGTGCTCTTTTTGCTTACATCTTGAAATATTTCACTGTCTCTTATCATGAATGTGACCATTGATGTCATAGGTTTTTGAGAAAAACATGTTAGAAGGAAATACTTTTGCTTTAAAAATTTGTACATTGGAAGTCAAATTTAAAAAAAACATCTACAAGGTAGAGATCAGAATAGGTCATGTCAGATCTGCAACACAGATCTAAACAGGGGAGCATTTTAGAAAGTACCTCACTCTAAGCTATGCATGTGTTCCTCCAGAAGTACAAAACTGTGCCTCAATAGATCTCAAATAAGGAACAATTCAAATTAATAAATATGGCATTTTCAAAGCTGATTACTGCAGCAAAAAGACAATGGCTGGGTCTTATCTAAAAATGCGCCATATTTGGAAAGATGACTCTTAGCCTGGAATGGACACTATTAAATTGACTGTACAGAGGAACCTCAATTATCCAAAAGACATGAGCGAGGAGTATTTTGTTCAGTTAATAGAATTCTGGATAAGCAAATGCCAGATAACATAGTTTAGCTAACATCAGGACCTTGCGATCTTGCTGGATAATCTGATTTTCAGATAATAGAATGCCGGATAATTGAGGTTCCTCCGTATACCTATCTTGGTGAGCAGAACTCAAAGAAGAAAGCTTTGAAAATCATGCTCAGAGGGAAGTTTTAACCAAGGGAGAATAAGGGAAAAAGATACAAGAAAGCGCATACTGTAAACACCCGTAACCATGGGGAATATGTTCTAAGACCCACTGCAGAAACCCAAAATCACGGATAGTAGCGAACCCATTCAGTTAAATGGGAAAATTACTTGCCTGGCAGCCCCCTGTTCCCTGGTTCTGGAATGTTCCATGTTATAAGTTCGGGCTGCAGTAAACCACAGGTAACTGAAACCAAAGTAAATAGACCCGCAGATCCCTTCTTCAGCCATTTCTCTATTAGCCTATCAGAGTATGGTTGATCGAGTTGGATTTGACCTGAGTATCGCACAAGTTGGGAAGAAAGACAAAATTATGAGCAAGGAAATACGCTGTGCATCATATGTGCCATGGTCCTTGATTGGAAAAGGTTTGTTGAATGTAAGCACAAACACACTCAAATTCTCTGGTGAAGCAATTCAAGATATGCTGCAATTGAAGTATGAGAATGATGACTGGGTTGCCACTTGTTGGAGAAGTCATCCTAGATATTTACATAGAGTGAATGTTATTTGGCATTTTTCAAACCAAATCAATTAATACCTAGGTATTGTTGTATGTAAGCAAGGGTTGCTTCAGTGTATGAGGAGCTGATTGCAATGCAATCATCAGCAAATGTCTGAACCTTATGATAGAGGGAAGTTCATTATTGAGGGAAGTTGAAGATAATTTGAATTTGGACACCACTCTGAGAAACTCCTTTTGTGATATATTGTACTAGAAGGGCGCTTTAGAGGCAGGAAATGGCATAGATGGCATACATAGCTTATCAGGTTCTGTTACTATGCTACACAATAAACCTACTATACCAGAGGTGGGCATCTGCTATCAACATGATAAGCAAAAATAGAAGTTCTTAAATCTCATAATTGACATTGTCTATTCAGTTTAGCACAGAGTTATACAGGTCAAGGACTGTTTCTGCAGAAACTCTTAGATCTCAACTCTGTCACCCTTAGCTGAAAACGAATAATAAATGCAAGCATGTCATCAAAGGAACCAAAGTGACCCGATAGTAGTCATGGTCCATGATACCCATTTGTCAACCAAAGGTTCCAAGAGCAGATGTAATGAAGCTCAGACCAGATCAGGCACAGAGTTGGAGACGAGGTTGGGGTAGACAGATTCCCAGCAGAGCAGCTCTTAAAGACGGCTACTGTATATATTTAAATTGAATTAGCAAAAAATGCTATAATAATTTTTTCAATTTGTCGAACAATGGAGGGAAGAATATAGGAAGCAGGGTCTCACTGGAAACTTTTACTTTTGCTGTAACATCTCTGCAGCTCCCTCTGAATATCAGCTGCATCCAAAATGCTTGATTGGAGTTGCTGGAGCCTGTGAATGCAATATCTCATGTTCATTGGTTGTGAGAGTGAGTTTGATAAACCTTTCATGACTCAGAAAGACTGCCAAGGTGAGAGCACCCACAATTTGTCTACTTTAAATATATGCCAGGGGATGTATGCCGCAAGAGTTTACTATGATAACTTGATGTAGCTTTACTAAAACACTATGTAAACGTTAAGATATCCTTGCACAAGAAATCATTTGGAACAGCTATCTAATGGAAAAGTATGAAATATTTTCATTTTTTGTTGGTCCCTTGAAAACTGTGTGCATTATATTACATTATTGTCAAACTTAGCGACAAAAATCCTTAAATTACATTGACATGAGATTCAGATAAATAGCTGACTTATTCAAATTAAGTCTTTTCATGAATTGTGCTTAGGAGCAAGGAATGTTTGTTGCTGGAATTTCTGTTCTTATCTATTTGGGAGCTGCCTTATTGACCAACACGACCACCTCATATTTCCTGAATAATTGTCTTTTCTTTATTTGCAGAGTGTGGGCATTGTTACATTTACTTACCACCCCTACTGAAAAAATGGTGAAAGACATTCCCCTATTAACTTGTACTTCTGAGTTAACAATATGGTGTGCAAAATTAGTCTTATGTAGCTCCAGAATGCAATGGATAGTGAGATTCTTTCTCCAGTCATTGGCTTACTGAACACCAAAACTGTTTTCACCCCACAGTTACCAGGCATTTAACAACTTTCCATGATGGGAATTAAACTTGTGAGCTTTGGATCTAAAGCTAAGATTACTACACCACTGTATTTTATTCTGGGGTTGCTCATTTCATGTTCCATAACTACTTATTTGTTAGAAGTAACACCATTCAAGAGTATGGAGAATATGGATTTAGCATGGGAACAGAAATTCAGCAAAGGATACTGAAATGCTTGTCACAAATTCTGGAAATAACATAGCAGCACTATTTATTAAAAGAACAAACCACAAATGCAAAGTACTTGTAATCACGTCTACATTAAAGAATGTTAATTTGATTTGATTTGATTTATTTATTATTGTACTGAGATAGTGAAATGTGTTGTTTTGTATGCTCTACAGGCAGATTGTACCATACTGTTTGTAGGTAGCTGAACGGAGTGCTGCATACTGTGCTTTGGCTGAGAAGCTGCAGAGAGAGAAATCAGCATTTGAGAGGTCTGTTCAAAGGACTGATGACAGTGAGGAAAAAGCTGTTCTTGAATCTGTTCATGCAGGTATTCAAGCACTTATACCTTCTGCTCATGGGAGAGAGTATAATTAGGATGGGAAGGGTCTTTGATTTTGTTGGTTGCTTGCCTGAGGCAGCAGGAAGTATAGCTGGAGTCAGTAGTTGGAAGGCTGGTTTGTGTGATGGACTGGTCTGTGTTCCTGACTCTCTATAGCTACTTGTGGTCTTGGATGGAGCAATTGCCATCTCATACCATGATGCACCCAGATAGGATGCTTTCTAAGATGAATGCCAAATTTCCTTGGCCTCCTGAGGATACAGAGATGTTGTTGTGCTTTCTGTAGGTTTATGTAGGTAATCAAGACAGGTTGTTGGTGACATTTACTCCCAGGAACTTGATGCTCTTAATCATCTCCACATCTGCATCATTGATACAGACAGGACTGAGCCCTCCCCTCCACTTCCTGAAGTCAATGACCATTTCCTTCGTTTTGCTGACATTGATGGAGAGATTGTTTTCTTTGCAACATACCATTAAACCCTCAATCTCTTTCCTGTATTCTGTCTCATCATTGTTTGAGATCCAGTCTAAGTGGTGGATGTCATCAGCAAACTTTTAAATGGATTTGGATGGTATTTGGAAACATAGTCATGAGTGCATAAGGAATACAGCAGGGGGCTGAGGACGCAGCCTTGTGGGACACTGGTGTTGAGGATTATCATGGATGAGGTGCTGTCATCTACTCTTACTGATTGCAGTCTATGGATCAAGATGCTTAGGATCCAGTTACCTGGTAGTGGTGGTGGTGGGGTGTGGGCGGAGTGATGTTGGAGCTGAGACCTAGGTCTCAGAGTTTAAGATGAGTTTATTTGGAATTATGGTGTTGAAGGTGGAGCTGTCATCAATAAGTAGAAGTCTAACATAGGTATCCTTGCTATCCAGATGTTTCAGGGATGAGTGTAGGGCCAGGGAGATTGCATTTACTGTGGATATGTTGCACCAGTAGGTGAATTGTAAAGGATCAAGGCAATCTGATAGGCTGGTGTTGATGTGATGCATAACCAACCTCTTGAAGCACTTCATCATTACAGTGGTCAGAGTCACCAGGCGGTAGGCATTGAGGCACACTGCATGATTTTTCTTTGGTACCATGATGATGGTTGTCTTTTTGAAGCAAGTGGGGACTTCCGATCATAGTAAGCAGAGGTTAATGAATACTCCCTCCAGTTGATCCACACAGGATCTGAGTGTACGGCCTGGGAGTCCAGCCGGGCCAGTTGCTTTCCATGGGTTCACTCTCAAGAAGGCCAATCTGACTGTTCCCTGGTGACCATGGGTATAAGTACAGCTGATGCTTTTGAAATGTGACATCGTTTCACCGAGCTTCTCTTAAAAACAAGTGTCGAATGTATTGAGCTCATCGGGTAGGAACGTGATGTTGCCTGCGGTTCTGATGGCTTCACTTCGTAGCTCATTATGTCGTAAACCACCAATATTTGTGCGGTTATTTGGGGTCTCAAGCTTAGTTTGGTGTTGCTTTTTGGCATCTCTGATGGCCTTGTGAAATTTCCAATAGGACTTCCTGTATAGATCAGGGTCATCCCACATGAACATCTCAGACCTGAACTTAGTAAGGAGTTTATACATGATTTCCAGTTGGGGAATATTAAGTTTAACTTCTCTGAGATGCAATCTTCTACACACTTACTAATGAAGTCTGTGATGGAAGTTCTTGACTATGGGCCAGTTCACTGAGTCTAAACAAGATCTTCCATTGCCTCAGACCAACAATGCATTACTTTCTGTACTCGTGCATCAATTTCTGCTTGTAAGCTAGGACGAGCACAGCATTATGATCTGATTTTCCAAAATGCAGTAGGGGCATGAAGCAATAGGGATCCTTGATGGTTGTACAGCAATGGTCAAAAATGTTTGAACCTCTGATGGGATGGGGAGATGTGTTAATGGTATTTTGGTAGCACATTGGTTGGTCTGGTTGAAGTCACCAGCTATGATGAACAAGGCCTTAGGGTAATTCATCTCAAGATTGTTTGTAGCCTTGTATACTACATTAAATGAAGTCTTCAGTTCTGCCTGGGGTGGTATGTAGACTGCTGTCAGGATGCTGGAGGAGAATTTGAATGGCAGTTAGTAGGGATGGCACTTTACCATTAGATATTCTAGATCTGGGGAGCTTGCCGGGGCACCAGGAGGAGTTGATTAGGAGCAGACTCCACTCGCCTTGTCTTGCTGAATCCTCAGGTTGGAAGGCACACTCAGGTGCAGCAGGAGTGAATTATATAGCTTTAAAACAGAGAACACAGCAGTCTCTCAATTCCCTTTAAAAGTTGAGTTTAGCTTTAAGGTCATCTATCTTTTCAATTGCTTGGACACTTACCAGGACTGTGCTGGGGATGGGACTGTATGAAACAGTGTTGGTTCAATCACACCTGCAGGTCAGCATTTCGCCTATCTTTCCTGGGTAGGTCGCTGCTCCTAGTCAACTCTGAGCATACTGAAAGGAAGTCTGTTGCACCGACAGATAAGTCTGTGTTCCTGATGGGGTCCTGGGCACCAGCTGCCACCATGAGTCTTCCAGAGGGTCTTATGGTCAGTTCTGTCAAGCCTCCTCAATGTCGGGTCACCATGCGGTCAGGTCTTGATCTCGCGTTGGTCAGGTCTTGAATCTGGGTTTCCACAAGGTCGGGAAGGTCAGGCCTGCAAGAGGCTGGAAGGCCTCTGATCCCTCTCGGCTTGTGGTTCCAGCATGAGCAAGGTACATGGGTGTGTCCAATGGGGTCTTGGGCACTAGTCGCATTCACAAGCGTTCCGGCGGATCTTGTAGACGGTATGGTCAGGCCTCCTTGACTTCAGGTCATTGTGGGGTCAGGTGTTGTTCCAGCACTGGTTGGGCATCAGCCAAAGAATCTTCAAATCTCAAAGTAGTTTTAAAAGAGCATTGTTTGTAATTCTGACAGACTTGGAATTGAGGTTTAGAACAATTATAAGATAAGGAAGAATAAGATCTGCTATGGTCAGAGTCACCATGCTCTGGTGCCATCTTGATGAAGAATTGATGCTACCTCCTGCTGGTCTTTTCCAAGTCTTGTTTTTTTACCTTTTCTTAATGTGGAAGTGCCAGAGTTGGACTGGGGTGGACAAGGTCAAAAGTCATACGACACCAGGTTATAGACCGACGGTTTACTTGAAATCCCAAGCCTGAAAGCTTGGACGATAACCTGGTATTGTGTGATTTTTGGTCTTTTTGTTTTCTTAGCAATCCATCAGTATCTCTTCCACTTTGGAGTTATGAGGTGATTTGTCAGACCAATACTGGATGTGTAAAGAAAAATTGGAAGAACTGTGGATCTTTTAAATCAAAATCAAAAATAGAAGTTGCTGGAAATGCTCAGCAGGTCTGGCAGCATCTGTGAAGAGAAATCAGAGCTAACGTTTCGAGTCCGGTGATCCTTAGAACTGATAGTTGCTCGGAAAATATTGCTTTATATGCAGAAGATAGGATGGGAGATAGGGAACAAGGAGTAAATGATAGGTGGGGACAGAGCCCAAAGAGAGAGAAAAACAGTTGGACTGACAAAGGAGTGGATAACAATCTGGCTGGGAGGGTGAATAGCTATTAATAGAGACTGTTAGTGGCTAACAATAAGTAGTGTGTAATGGAAGACCATGTGATAACAAGGCCTGGTGTGTGGGAGGGGGTTAGGACATGGGAGAATTCAGGCCCTAAAATTATTGAACTTGATGTTCGGTTTAGAGGGTTGCAGGAACCCCAAGTCAAAAATGGGGTGTTGTTCATCTAGTTTGCACTGAGATTTGCTGGAGCACTGCAGTAAGCCTGAGACAGATGTTGGCTAGGGAACAGGATGGTGTATTAAAGAAGCAGGCAAATCGAAGCTCAAGGTCTTGTTTTGCGAACAGAATGTAAATGTTCTGTGAAGTGGTCACCCAGTCTAAGCTTTGATTCCCTAATATAGAGGAGACCACATTGTGAGTAGCGAATACGTGAATATTGTGAGAAGTGCAGGTAAAGTGCTGCTTCACCTGGAAGGTACATTTGGACCCTTGGATACTAAGAAGGGAGGAAGTAAATGGGCAGGCATTACATCTTCTGTGGTCGCAGGGGAAGGTGTCATGAGCTGTGAAGGGATGTTGGGATTGACAGAAAAGTGACCAGGGTGTCCTGAAGGGAACGGTTCCTGTGGAAGGCGGACAAGGGAGGGGAGGGGAATATGTGTTTAGTGGTGGTATCCCCCTGGAGGTGGCAGAAATGGGGGCTGATGATCTACTGGATGTAGATGCTGGAGGGATGGTAGATGAGGACAAAGGGAGTTCCATCGTTGTTGTGGGAGGGAAGAGAGGTGGTGGGGGCAGAAGTATGGGAGATGTACCAGACCGGATGAGGACCCTGTTGACAACAGTGCTTGGGAATCCTCGGTTGAGGGAAAAGGTGGACATTTCAGAGGCTCCCATGTTGAAGCTGGCCTCATTGGAACATCTCTGATGGAGGAACTGGGAAAAAGGAACTGAGAGAAAGGAATGGAGTCTTTGCAGAAAATGGGTGTGAGGCTGTGCAGTGCTGGTAGCTGTGGGAGTTGGTGGGTTTATAGTGGCTATTAGTGGCCAGTCTATCCCCAGAAATGGAAACAGAGATGTTAAGGAAGGGAGGGGAGGAGTCGGACCAGGTGAAAGTGAGGCGGGGGGAGGGAGTGGAAATTGGAAGTGAAATTAATGAACTTTTCCAATTCCAGACAAGAGAGGAAGCAGCATCAATGAAAGAGTTGTGGCTGGGGCCTGGAATAGAACCGCAAAAGGAATGTTCTACATACCCCACAAAGAGACAGGCATAACTAGGGCCCATGCAGGTCCCTATGGCCAAGCTTGGCCTCACCCTCAACAACTTCACTTTTACCTCCTCTCATTTTCTTCAGGTCATAAAAATATCTGAGCTTTTCCAGCAATTGCCATTTTTGTACTGGATGTAAAAACCCCGCCACAACGCACCAGGTGCTATTCACTGAAGTTTGTAGATCGAATGCTCAAGACTTCATCCATTTCTTCTGCTGTCTTTAATTGGCCTCTGCATGGGCCTGTCGGATATACTCAAAATGTTTGTCAACTTTGCAGATGTTTCTTCTCTAGTTTGTGTGGTCTTGAGCTAGTGTCCAATGAGTTGGTAGGAATGTTGCAATTTTTCAGAGAGGTTCTAAGGACAACCCTGAAGTTCTTCCTCTCCCTCCTAGAAAGTACTTGCCATGATGAAGCTCAGAGTAGAGAGCTTGTTTACTCATTTCCACTGCTGTCCCACTGTATTCTGTGCAGAAGTGCTTACAGTTTCTTGTTGTAAAATTGGCTGTGCACGTTGAGTATTCTCTATTCCCACAGCTTCCCTTTCTTGTGCTATTGCATAACTGCCTTCTAATTTCAGTTTCCATTCGTAGATTATTTTAGAGGATTGGTTTTGATCCTTGTTTGTTGGCTGGCCTTGCGCAGGAGCGAGAGGGCCAAGTTGAAGTGCACAGACTGAAAGAAAACCAGAATAATCACATGGGAAACACTTCTGAATAAGTTGTCAGAAATCTTCGCAACCTGTAATTAGACTTGAATAGTTCATTATTGGTCTGAATCAATAGTACAGCCTGCAGTTATGAGAAAGACAGAAAAGTAAAGGCACAGAGTTAAAAACCTGCCAAATTTATTACCTGATTGTCACTGGGAGGATCTTCAGCCTGGGTTCAATTTGTGTTTACAATGCCTTCACTGCAGCCACCATTGTGCCCAACCTTGACTGTTGAAACAAAACTGAAGTTGTCAGAAAAACTCAGCAGGTCCAACAACATCTGTGGAGAGAAAGCCGAGTTAAAGCTCTGGGTCCAGTGTTTCTTCTTCAGACCCTTCAAATCCTTTTGTTATTAATATAGGTGCGGTGGTACGACAACGTAAACACTTTTCTTTACATTTCTTTTTGTAAAAAAATAAAGTGACAACAAATAATTGATGGATTGTCATGTAGTGAAGTACAGCGAAAAGCTTTGTTGATGAGCAGTCAAGGTAGATCACAGTTAGCAAGGATGTACAGATCAAAAATACCTAGAGAGAAGCAGCTTGGTTACATTGCACAGGGCATTTACTCAGCATGATCAATGTTAGCAACATCAGCATGATTTGAGGCTAGAGGGTCCATTCATCAGTCTAATAATGGCCCAGAAGAAGCTGTTCCTGAACCTGCTTCTGCATATGTTCAGGCTCCTGTAGCTTCTGCCTGATGGAAGAGGTTGTAGGTGTGATGTGTGAGTATACTAAAATGTTGCAAGATCTGTTGAGCTTTCTGTTTTTATTTTGGATTTCCAGCATCCGCAATTCTTTTGTGTTTTATTCACTCAAATGTTGATTGCTAGTCCCAACTACAACCATGCATTGCTCTCATCCTCACTAATCTTTTTGGCATTTCTGCTGCACTGAGGAGAAAGTGAGGGCTGCAGATGCTGGAGATCAGAGCTGAAAATGTGTTGCTGGAAAAACGCAGCAGGTCAGGCAGCATCCAAGGAGCAGGAGAATCGACGTTTTGGGCATGAGCCCTTCTTCAGGAATGAGGAAAGTGTGTCCAGCAGGCTAAGATAAAAGGTAGGGAGGAGGGACTTGGGGGAGGGGAGTTGGAAATGCAACTCCCCCAAGTCCCTCCTCCCTACCTTTTATCTTAGCCTGCTGGACACACTTTCCTCATTCCTGAAGAAGGGCTCATGCCCAAAACGTTGATTCTCCTGCTCCTTGGATGCTGCCTGACCTCCTGCGCTTTTCCAGCAACACATTTTCATTTCTGCTGCACTAACAACTTTGACAACTTGTATTTATATAGGGCATGTAATGTCATAAAACATTGCAAGATGTTTCAGATGAGTATTGTAAAGCAAAAAAAATGATACTAAACCAATTGGAATATATCAGATGACCAAAAATATGGTCAAGGAGGTCGATTTTATGGAGCATTTACAAGTGTTACAAGTATCTGGTTCATAAGGGAGGAATTTGTGGCAGGGAGATGTAATCATGGAATTCCAGAGCTTACTTGGGTAAAGAAGAGGACAAACACTAATGGTAGAGCAGTTATAGAGCCATCTAACAGAACCATAGAAATGATACGGCACAGAAAGGGGTATTCAGCTCATCTTGTCCATGCTGACCCAAAGATACCTTTTCTGATCCCGCCCTTTCTGATCCCATTGTGCTGCACACAGCTCATACCCCTGCATCTCACAGCACTTAAGGTGCAGATCCAAGTACTTTTTAAGAGTTTCGGGTCCCTGCCTCCATCACCAACTCAGGCAGTGAGTTCCAGATACCCATCACCCTCTGAGTAAAACAATTTTTCCTCATGTCCCTCTCATCTATCTGCCATTTAGCTTGAGTCTAGGACACCTGGTCTTTGAACCCTCTGCAAAGAGAAACAGATTTCTCTTGTCTAATCTAGCTCTACCCTTACAATCTTGTATACCTCAATCAGGTCCCACCTCAGCCTTCGCTATTCCAAGGGAAGCAACCACCAACCTCTCTTCATAGCAACAATTCTTCAGTCCTAGCACCATTCTAGTCAATCATCACTGCACTCTCTCCACAGCAATCATGTTCTTCCTGTAATGCAGTGACCAGAACTGCACACAGTACTCCAGTGGTGGTCTCACCGGTGTCTTTTACAGTTTTATCATGACATCCTACTTTTGCATTCTATATCTCTACCAATGAAGGAGGCATTCCATATGTCTCGCTTATAGTCTTATTTACTTGCACTGCTAACTTTTGGGATATGTGCACTTGTGTGCTAAGATCTCTCACTTCAACTATCCCTTTCAATGTATTCCCATTCATTGCATATTCTCTTTTACTGTTGACCTCCCTAAGTGCATTACCTCTTACTTATCAGAGTTGAACTCCATCTGCAACTTTCCTGCCCACTCATCTAATACCAAAATATCATTTTGGAGCTTACAGCTATCCTCTATATTCGTCAATACACGGCCAATCTTTGTGTCATTTGCAAATTTTCCAATTGTGCATTCCATGATCAAGTCCAAATTGTTAATATATAAAACAAACAACAGGAATTCCAATACTGAGTCCTGTGGAATACCACTTAAAACAACTTTCCATTTGCAAGGGCAGCCATCCAGCATTGCTCTTTGTTTCCTGTTACTAAGTCAAATTTGGATCCAATTTGACACATTACCCTGTATCCCATCACCTTTTACTTTTTGACCAGTCTGCCATATGGAACATGGTCAAATACCTTACTAAAAGCCATGTAGACAATATCCACTGTACTACATTCATCAATCCTCTTTGTCACTTCCTCTAAGAATTCAATCAAATTTGTAAGGCATGACCTTCTCTTAACAAGCTATGTTGACTGTCCCTGACTAGTCCATGCCTTTCTAAGTGACAGTTTATTCAATCTCTTGATGCTATCGGTTTTCCCATCACCAAAAAAAAAAGACTAACTGACCTTTATTTGTTTGGCATTTCCTTTGTATCCTTTTTAAAACAACAGAAGCACATTTGCATTCCTCCAGCACCGCACCTGTGTCTAGTGAAGATTATAATTAGGAATGAACAACGGACAAGAATTAGTGAAGCACAGATACCCCGGAAAGTTGTAAAGGTTGGAGGAGATGACAAAGATCAGGACGGGCATTCACCTGAATTCCTGATGAAGGGCTTATTCCCAAAACATTGAGTCTCCTCCTCCTCGGATGCTGCCTGACCTGCTGTGCTTTTCCAGTGCCACACTTTTTGACTCAGTCATCTGAATTGTTACAATCTGAAAGAGTAATTGTTCTATTGGGAACAAAAGGTGAAAAATTAAAATGAGGGATTGGGTGAACAGATTAAAAGTTGCAGAAAAGTCATTGTAAGTGGAACTTCACATAAGTAGATACTGCCTGGCCTGCTGAGTATTTCCAGCACTTTTTGTTCTCATTGTCTTAATTTAACTAATCTCTTCTTATAATTTATGCCTTTGAGTCCAAGTTTCATTGTGATAAATTTGTGTTGGCCATCCTCCTTGGTCACTATATCTTTCCTAATACAGAAGTAATATACAGCCGGTGATGGAAAATTGATAAAAGCAGAAAATATTCAAAATACCCAACACGTCAGAAAACATCTTTGGAAAGAGAGAGTTGATGGTGCAGAGCCAAAGCGAGTAGTAATAGGATAGAAGTGAAAATATATATTCAGAAGAGGAATGGATAGCAGATTAATAAATATCTACAAATCCAAATGGCAGAGCAGGAGAAAAACAAGATTATGACCAAAATACACCAAATAAACAAAGTTTTGGCAGAGAATATGATCTGAAATGGTTGCGCTTAATGTCGTGTCAAGAATATTGTAAATAATCCAATCAGAAAATGGTGTTGTTCCTGGAGCTTGTATTGATCTTCATTGGAACACTGCTGCTGCTGCATAACCTTACATGCTCAAATAGGAAATGACATGCAAGGGCTTGGTTTTAAACAAGTAAATAACTTTTAATACCTACCCACTAAACTTCTGCCTGGCAGATAAGGTTAAAATTAACTCTATTTCAGCAGTTGAACTGCCTAATTATGATTATTACCTATACAGACAATCATATTGTATAAACTCAGGAATAACTCAAAGGAATAACTTCTGTTCATAGTCAAGCATCAGGCAGAAAAATATGAAGTCCTAATGTAAGCCTTCAGAAAGATTGGGGTCTTAAAATAGAGGAATTAATGAAGGAGATAGAAGATGGTGTAAGAGATCCAGTAGACAAATTTAATCACATGTACTGTGAATGTTCCTTTTATTATGTTGTAACTTAAAACTGGAAAGCCATTATGAGATTTATTCAAACTTTTCTTTCTTCTAATACACTGGGGGCATTGAAGATTATATATCACAAATGTAATACTGATAATGTGTTACTTTAGGAAGACTGAAATTTCCATTTCTCCTTCACCAATTATCTTTGTTCCACTGGAACTGAGCCATGAAAATTAGTTGCCCTGCACATTCCTGCAAGCGAGCGTCTCTCCTGCCTTTCTAGGTTTTGCAGGGAAGATTAATTTCCAAACTCTCAGCATGACTAAACTTTTCGTCCACAATAAATCATTTGGCTGCAAATTTCATTAGAAAATGAAATACAATTATTTGTTATTGATGGACTATATCCCTGAGGAATTGAACTGATATCAATTGCAGAAATGTGCAGCATTATATAATTCATTAAATGGAGATTTCCAAACAAACAGCTATTGATCCAAATTTAAGTTTCTTCACCGATTGATTCTGTGGGCTTTTGAGAGAGAGTTATTGGATCAAGGCTGAATGAAATGAATTGCTGGATTCTCTTCTTTGGTTTGGTGTTATGGCAGAGAATCATGATCCCATTCCCTGGTTAAGGTTCAGGAGTAACCATGGTAGTCGAGCAATGCTACTGTGCAGTATTACCATCTATTTAGTCCTGGAAGAGGTAACTCGTTTGTTAGCTGGTACAGAAGCATCTTAAAGATCAATGCAGCAGCTGCCTATCAGGACTCAAGGGAAACTTAAGGCAATGTAGACTGCAACCTATTTTGAGAGGAGGAACCTATTACAAAGCCCTCTAGCTTCACTGGAGGAAATTGGCTGAGTGTACATGAATAGGATCATGTTCCACAGTGTTACTGTTCCTACCTCTAGGATAGAAAGACTGGGTTCAAGTCCCATCTTCTCCAGAGATGTGTCATAACTTGCTTGAACAGGTTGATTAAAAACAGATATAGTTACATTTATAAAGTGCTCTTGAGGTACAGAGATAGTCTTTGTACCTCTGGGGAAGACAGCCCAAGTTTAAGTCCCACTTGCTTCAGTTTATCATAACATGACTGAACCAAAGTGATCAAAAATATCAATATGAGTGGTGAACAAGTGACCAGTGTTGTTGGATTTTTGTCTTCTATAAACTGGAGTAAAGTCTGACCACCTTATCCCAGTTTCAACCTTCCAGCTTGGCACTGCTCTCATGACCTTTCCTACCTGTCCATCCTCCTACCCACCTGTCCGCTCCACCCTCCTCTCTGACTGATCACCATTATCCCCACCTCCTTCCACCTATCACACTCTCAGCTACCTTCCCCCCAGCCTCGCTTCTTTCCCATTTATCTCTCCACCCCCAAGGCTCCCAGCCTCAGACCTGATGAAGTACTTTTGCCTGAAACATCAATTTTCCTGCTCCTCAGATGCTTCCTGACCTGCTGTGCTTTTCCAGCACCACACTCTCGACCCAGAAAAGTAAATTCCTATACTCAGTCTAACCAACTTTTAACCTCTGGTGTTTTAACATTTGCAGCAGCAGGTTGTTAACTGCTTATAAGTCAAAGAGAGATTAGGAGAAACCTTTAGAAGGGTGACCGAATCTATGCATGAAGTGTGAGAATGTGATTACCCACATGCTTTTGAAGGTTACCTCAGGACCAATGGAAAAATAGAGAAATTGTGCGGATCTGAGTTACCTTTTGTTTAACCAAGAAGCAGCTTGGGACTTTCATGACCGTACCAAAGCAACATAAGTAACAACCTTTTTTTCCTCAGAATTGGATCCTAGGTTTGGACAACTTACATTCATGGCTAAAATTTCTGAACAAATTATTTAATTTTAAGGCATGGTCAGATACTGACAAATCTGAAAGAATGAAGCATGTTCAGTAGGAGAAAGCAAAATGAAATTGAATAGATTCTAGAAGTCGCTTACAAAGGAAATTAGGAGGGCAAAGAGGGGCCACAAAATATCTTTGCCAAATGGGATCAAGGAAAACCTCAAGGCTTTCTATAAATATATTAAGAATAGGATGATTATCAGTGAAAAAACAAGGCCTATTATAGACCAATCTGTGCGTGGAGCCAGTGGACATAGGTGTGAACTTAATTGAATACTTCTCATCTGTATTCAGAGGAGAAAGACATTGTAGTAATAATGGTGAGGTTCTAAAATATGTTCAGACTAGTAAGCTGGAAGTATTGGATGTTTGAGCAGGAATACAGGGCCTGATGTAATATGTCCCAGGCTGCTGCGGGAGGCAAGAAAGGAGATTTACAGCATTCTGCCAGCTATATTTAATATTTCACTGGCTACAGGTAAAAGCCAGATGACTGGAGCATATAACAACGACTAGAGCAAAATAACATGATTATTTTGAACAATAAGGGCACAGGGAGAGGCCAGGTAATTACAGAGCAATTATTCTGATGTCAGTGGTAGGGAAATAATTGGAAAAAGTTCTGAAAGAATTAAGGATTATGAAGGATTAATCAATATTTGGAAAGACAGGGATTGATCAGGGATAGTCAGCATGGATTTGATGGAGGGAGATCCTGTCTGACTAATTTAATTGAGCTTTTTGAAAAAGTAACTAAATACATTGATGAAAGCAATGCAATTGATGTGGTTGACATGGACTTCAGTAAGGTCTTTGACAAGGTCCCACATGGAAGGCTGTTTCAAAAGGTAAGAGCCCACAGGATCCAAGGTAAATTGGCAAACTGGATCCAAAATTGGCTTATAAATAGGAAGCAAAGGGTGATGGTGGAAGGTTGTTTTTGTAATTGGAATCCTGTGAGCAACAGTGTACCACAGGCATCAGTGCAAGGACCCTTGCTGTTTGTTATATACTTTAATAGCTTGGATGCAAATGTAGAAGGATTAATTAGTAACTTTACAGATGACACAAAATTTGGGAATGTTGCTGGTAGTGAAGAGAATGGTCTCAAGCCAGTCTGATATTGATCCATCGGTAAATTGGACAGAAGATGTAATATAATCCTGATAATTGTGAGGTGAAGCATTTTGAGAGGTCAAATGAGGGAAAGGTGTAAACAATGAATGGTAGGACCTTAGGGAGTACTGAGGAACAAACGGGACTTTGGTGTACACGCCCATGGATCACCAAAAGTGTCAGCGCAGGTAGACAGGTTGGTGAAGAAGGTATAAGGGATGCTTGCCTTCATCAGCTGGGACATAGAATTTTAGAAGCAAGAAAGTCTTGTTACTATTTTATAAAATATTGGTTAGGCAACAGATTCAGTACTGTGTACAGTTCTGGTCACTATACTATCAGAAGGATGCGATTGCACTGGAGATTCACCAGGATATTGTCTGGGATGAAAAGTCTCAGTTATGAGGATAGGCTGAGTTTTTTTTTTCTCTTTGCATCAGAGGATGCTGAAGGAAATCTGACCAGGTGTATAAAATTTTGAGAGGCATGGACAGGGTAGATCGTGAGAATCTCTTCCCCATGGGCAGATATGTCCAAGACCAGAGGCCATAAATTGCAATGAGGACCAAGTGGTGGAGAATTTTTTTTTAAACCTATGTAGATATATGAGAACTTGTTGCCCGAGATAATGATGGAAGCAGGTAGTCTTGCAACACTTAAAATGCTGGAGTATAGCAGGTTATGGACCAAGTGCAGGTGAATGGAATGTGTGTAGTTTGGTAAGTTCACATAGACACAGTGGGCCGATGGCCCTGCTTCTATGCTTCTGATTCTGAGATTCTAAATGTAGGATTTCAGAAATTTCAATCGAGAATTCCCTGATGAGTGCTTGTGTTTAAGCTTTAGACGGTGCCAAAGTATGAGTTCAGACAGACTTCTAATTTTGAAAGAAGTTAACTTGCAAAGAAGCACACAATGCAGGAATAAATAAGTGAATCACTGAAAAAAAACCTTCATTGGAAAGTATTCCTTTCCACCAATGTCTGTTGACAAATGGAGAAAACAGTGATCCAACTAAAAATGGCAAACGCAATGAGTTTAGATACAGGTCACATAATTTTCTAAAGTAAAATATGGACATAAATATTTTTGCCAATTCTGTGAAGGAAAGAGAATTGGGACTTGCAATAAAATATTGAACCCCAGAAATGCCCAGGGTGTGGTCAGTCAATCTTTTAGGTATGATTCAAAGTACCGTTATACTATGAATTGACTCAACTGGTTGAATGGAAAAATCAAAATGAAATACAAAATGGAAGATTCAGAGGAAGAAGCTAGAGATATGGATCAAATAAAGAGAATGGTTTTAGTCAGAAGAACTTTCAGGCCAGTGATGAACGTACTCATGGTTGAAACTTTTAATTGTACTGTATTACTCAGTTGATGAAAATTTACACTGCATTGAGGAGAAAGTGAGGTCTGCAGATGCTGGAGATCAGAGCTGAAAATGCGTTGCTGGAACAGCACAGCAGGTCAGGCAGCATCCAGGGAACAGGAGAATCGACGTTTCAGGAATAAGCCCTTCTTCATTCCTGAAGAAGGGCTTATGCCCGAAACGTCGATTCTCCTGTTCCCTGGATGCTGCTTGACCTGCTGCGCTGTTCCAGCAACACATTTTCAGCTTTACACTGCATTGAACAGACTGACAAGAAAGCTACTTAGACTCTGAGTAATAAGCGTTACAATAAAAACTAAGGACGTTGAGAGGTCTACCACTTTCAGATTTGGTGTGATAACACATTAACTTTTTTTAAAAAGGGAGGTTTTTTTTAGATTACTTACAATGTGGATACAGGCCCTTCAGCCCAACAAGTCCACACCGACCCGCAACCCACCCAGACCCATTCCCCTAACACTACAGGCAATTTAGCATGGTCAATTCACCTAACCTGCATTTTTTTTAGACTTTGGGAGGAAACAGGAGCACCCAGAGGAAACCCACGCAGACACGGGGAGAATGTGCAAACTCCACACAGTTAGTCACCAGAGGTGGGTATTGAACCCAGGCCTCTGGTGCTGTGAGGCAGCAGTGCTAACCACTGTGCCACCATGCCACCCATGAGTTCCCTGAGTTGACAGGGAAATACCATTGATGGCCTACCATGTTAGGCCATCAATGAAAAATATGCAGATAAACCGGTCTCTGGAAAAGGACAAAACTATTGTATTTGGAAAGTCCGTGAAATTACAAGTTATACAGTCACTCTACTATTGCATTTCTTTAATCAAATACAATTTATCCATTAAAGAAATTAAAGTATAACTGGAATTGGGGCTAGAAATTTAGAAGGCAAAACATTAATTTTGTTAACTTGTCAATCTGAAAGTTGAAACGTTTTAGCAAAGGATCTATGAATAAGAGTGAAGGAGTACAATAAAGAACAAACTACGGACACTGTAAATCAGAAACAAAAACAGAAGTTGCTGGAAAAGCTCAACATGTCTGGCAGCATCTGATTTCTCTTCACAGAGTTAAGGTTTTGGGTCTGGTGATCCTTCCTCAGACCTGAAATGTTAACTCTGATTACTCTTTACAGATGCTGCCAGACCTGCTGAGCTTTTCCAGTAACTTCTTCGTTTTATGAATTTACATGTGTGAGATAAGGAAAAAAAAATTACTTATTGTACACTCTGCAACCAGTCAAAAAAAATTCATTGTTTTGATCAGAAAATAATTGTGCATACGATAAAGGATAGAGACCAAATATGGACCACCAGCAAAACTTTCTCACTCGTAATGGAGGCAGTTTTCTTAACCTGAATTGAGAGATATGTGTGCAAATCTGAACATAATAGTCCTAAACACGGCAGTAGAACTGGGCTTGATAAATGAATCTTGTAGTAATAGACGAAGTGATTCCTTTCTTTTTGGAAAATCAGCTAAACTGTAAAATAATTGACTTCATTAGCATGGACTGTTAATTGGTTAATTAGTTAAACAGTTAATTAAGAATTAACAGGATATAGTTCATATAAATTAGCTTTCAGTAGAAATCTTAAAATTCTATCAATTCCACACTGTAGAGAATCTAATTGAATCTAATATTAAGAGATCAGTACCCAATTTGGGAAGGGTTCCAATTAGCACGAATTTTTCAGAATATTTGAGTGCATTGCAGATGAAAAAGCTTGTAATAAAGTCAACATTTCAGAATTTGATAAGGTTTATGATAGAAGTTTAAGGCCTTTGGAAACCAGTTTGAATAAGGGAAGATTTTTTTGTGTATAAAAGGGAAGGTCCTAAAGATTAAAAGGTGTTTTATTGGTAGAGATTGGAAAATAATAAACATGGGAACCAAATGTTTAAATATATTCTTCAAGATTGTTGAGTATGCATTATAGATTTGCAGACTCTTAATGAGTTATGGAAGATTAAAAAGCAAGGTATCCCTCATAACTCTATGTTGCACAGCTAAGAGGATCAAACAGTTTGCTAGGTAAATGACATATCAGTTCTGATAATCAAAATGAGGGTATCAGTTACAAAGGATAATTCACCAAAAAGTCAGTACTAAAATCAAATATTTATCAGAAGGACCTAGTCAATGAGGATATACAACTATTATAAGTAAACAAGGGAAAGCCAGGAGAAGATCTAATAACAGGATGATAGGTAGGAGGATAAGTCCATAGATGAGGTGCAAAAGCTGAAGGCATGAAAATTTAGTGTAAGCTCAGGCTGTGGCTTTGGGAGAGAACATGCCCATAGAAAGAGTCCACAAACTGTAGAAAGAAATGTTATTAATAGGATGAGGAGAACTAAGAGTTTTGAAGACAATCTTGGGGATTACCATGTCGGAGTAGATTCAGCTTCAGCACCAAAAACAATTTGAAAGATTTATGTTAAAAGCAAAATACCGTGGATGCTGGAAATCTGAAACAAAGAGAGAGAACACTTGGAGAAACACAGCAGTACCTGTGCAGAGAGTGAAACAGAATTAATATTTCAAATCTGGCATGACTTTTCTTCAAAACTGAAATGGTATTCCTAAATAGATCTTCTTTGAATATTAAGTAAAAATGGAAAGACCTTTGGATGCGGTGAATCAGAAACAAAACCATGAATTTCTGGAAAAGGTCAGCAGGTCTGGCAGCATCTGTGAAGAGAAATCAGAATTAATATTTCAGGTCCGGTGACCCTTGGTCAGAATTTCTGTTAACTCTGATTCTCTTCACAGATGCTGCCAGCAACTTCTGCTTTTGTTTCTTCCTTTAGGACCTTTGATAGAGGTAGAGAATCATACTTGAGGTGCCCTTAGTTTCAAAGCAACAATTAGGCTCTTCACAGTCAGCAAGGAGCTGAAGTTGCCAAGTACCCGCTCCAACTTCCATGTTGAGATTTGTTGACATCTAGATTATTTGGTCCTTTTGGATTAGATTACTTTACAGTGTGGAAACAGGCCCTTCGGCCCAAAAGTCCACACCGACCCGCCGAAGCGCAACCCACCCAGACCCATTCCCCTACATCTAACACTGCAGGCAATTTAGCATGGCCAATTCACCTGACCTGCACATCTTTGGACTGTGGGAGGAAACCGGAGCACCCGGAGGAAACCCACCCAGACACGGGGAGAATGTGCAAACTCCACACAGTCAGTCGCCTGAGGTGGGAATTGAACCCGGGTCTCTGGCGCTGTGAGGCAGCAGTGCTAACCACTGTGCCATCGTGCCACCCCTTTCAGTATAAGAAACGTGATACTAATGAGGTTAGTTGGGGCATTAATAAGGCAATTAACAGGCAATAACTCCCTTTAATTGGCATCTCATCAATGCCCAGTGAGAAATTTACTTCGCCATTTGGTCAGCCATTGAAATGAATAGTGGGATATGGAAAGAAAAACAAGTAAAAATATATTATTTTAATTTTCAGGATGGGTAGGGGCAGGGTTAGATGAAGTAGTAACAGGAAAAGAATATTAAAAGATGGAAAAGAACAACGACAAAGAAAATCTGGTCAAATGACAAGGAGAAAAGTGAAAGAAATTGAATTTTATTTGAGTAGCTTAGCTCAGTTCTAGGATTCACACTTTAGAAAGACTGTGAAGTAATGGTTAATGTAGAGAATGGTTCTTAAGATTAGGGATATCAGCTTTGAGAAGACCAAGTTGTAAGTAGATTTTATAATGATGTTCTAAATCATTTACATTTACTTAATGATTGCAAATCCCTGAAGCCAAATAATAGTTCCCTCATTTGCTGAGTTTAAGGTGACAAGTCTGTCATTTGGTCACCAGAGGGATGTACCTCAGTGCAGCACTGTTTGTATCACTCCACAAATGTCTAAGGAATTTATAATGGGGCTCCAGTATTAGAGGATTGCTGCACAGAGGTCTTGGTCAGTGCAGAACTTGTTTAGAGAGAATTGTTGTAGTTCAAAGCATTCCAATTAGCAGTTAAAGTTTGTTACAAGGAGCTTGTTGGTGATTTTCCATTTTTTCTACTGCTTCCTCCAAAGGAAGATCAAAGGATTATGAGGCACCCCGACAAAGTAGATAAGAGAAAGCATTGGCAGGATTGAGAGATGTGGAACACAGATCTAAGGTGTAAAAACAAAAGTTGCTGGTGAAACTCAGCAGGTCTGGCAGCATCTGTGGAGAGATTTAGCATTTTTGGTCAAGTGAGAGTGAGAGCCCTTGACATCCAGAAGCCTGAGTGAAACTGGAGTCACTGCGTATCGGGGGCAAATTTCACTGGTTGGAGTCACACCTGGCACATAGAAGGATGGTTATGGTTGTTGGAGGTCAGTCACCTCAGTTCCAGAATATCTCTGTAGGAGTTCCTCAGCATAGTGTCCTCAGCCCAACCATCTTCAGCTGTTTCATCAATGATATTCTGGCCATCATAAGGTCAGAACACACCACCTTGTTCCCTAGCTAACATCTCCATCTCAGGCTTGCTACAGTGCTCCAGTGAAGCTCAGTGTGAGCCGGAAGAACAACATCTCATTTTCCACTTGGGGACCATGAGCCTTCAGGACTTAATATCTAATTCTATAATTTTAGGTCCTGAGCACCTTCTTCCATGTCGTTACCCCATTCCCCACACACCAGGCCTGGCCATCACATGGACCGCAGTCATAATCATCCCATTGTTGGCTACTAATAATCCTCATTAGCAGCTACTGATTCACCCAGGCTGAACTTTGCCTTTTCCTTTGTCTGGCAAACTGTGTGTTTCTCTCACTGGGCTCCAGCTCCACATATCGTTGAGTTCCCCCCCACCCCCACCCCTTCTTCAGCATATATATATATATATATCAACTTTCTCCTAGTTACAATCAGTTTTGAAGAAGGGTCATTGGACCTGAAATGTTAACTCTTCTTTT
Source organism: Chiloscyllium plagiosum (assembly GCF_037043375.1). NCBI lineage: Eukaryota > Metazoa > Chordata > Chondrichthyes > Orectolobiformes > Hemiscylliidae > Chiloscyllium > Chiloscyllium plagiosum. Next base: position 114,669,893 of record NW_028270139.1, read on the forward strand.
CTCTACACATATGCTGCCTGGCCTGCTGAGTTTTCCCAGCAATTTCTGTTTTTCTTTCTGATCTGCAGGTTTTATTTGTTACAAATTAAAGGTGATTGACAAAAGAACCAAAAGCAACACTAGCAAATATATTTCACGTTGAGACTGGTTAGAATCTTGACTGCTCTGGTACAGAATCTGGCAAAGATAGTGTCGAATGAAGCTACATGGCTACAAGGAAGAATCAGATGAGTAAAACTAGTTGATTTGTTCTTACAGGGAGCAGCCGAGGGTACAAAAGGCTAAATAGTCTGCTTCTGTAAAGTAAGTATTCAATATTCTCTGTAGCAACTCCCCATTTTCATCTCTATCTCCTTGGGTTTAGTATCTGATAAGAGAAAGTAGGCGTACCCAGAATTGACCTCTTTCATGTACTCATGACACTCCCACAGTAGTTATGGCAGTTGTTGATGAAGCCTGAAGGAAATGGAAGACCATCGCTTCTCAGCAGCAGAACAAATTGGACCCAATTTCTAACGTGAGAATAATTTATTGCAGACAGAGCTGCAATAGGGCCTTGATCCAAAAAATATTTTATGAAGAAATGAATTAAAACCAGCACCAGGTACAGATTGAAAATTGAAGTTGAAATAGATAATAGTCATGGGTCAAGCTAGAATTACGAGGACAGATTTGAAGGAAGAGGTCATCGTCATAATGCCACAGACATCTATGGCACAGAAAAAGGCTCTCCGGCTTATCAAGCCTGTGCCAGTCAAAAACAGCCACTTAACTATTTTAATCCCATTTTCCAGGGCTTGGCCCATAGCCTTGAATGCCTTCTCAAAAGACTTGAGACCAAATAGTCTCTTCCAGTACTGTAACTGTCCAGCCTTCAATTCTTATATTATCCTGGTTTCTGAGGAATGTAAAAGCATGTCTTGCACATAAGATGCATGTAAGCCTTCGTGTAAAGGTAATAATGAAGCTGTGTCAGGAGAACAGGTTAATGCTGCTTAAGGAAGAATGGAACTTTTTTTTATTATCACAAAGGAGATAGAGTGTGGGATGAACCCAGATGATGCATCTTGTTTCATATCGTAAGCATCTTTGCAGTACGTTTCTGTTATTGCTTTGGTAGCTTGCCAATTCTGCTGCAACATAAAAATGGCCCCTGCCATTGCAATCTGGGAGAGTTTGTCTGCTGTGTTTGTCTCTTTGTACTGGAACAAGGTAAAAAAAAACTACATTCCTGGTTATTATGTAGTTGCCTGTAGGCACTCTGCTGTCAGAACAAATGGTTTGATTGTTTCCTTAGACAGATATGTGAGTTGACTACTGCAAGAAAGCATCAGAGCTATTACCTGAGATGTCTGTCTCAACAAGGTGCCCTGTTTACCAAATTGACAGGTGGAGAGCTGTGCGTCTGGTACCCAAGAGGCTGCCCTGTTACCTGTGAAAACAAGATTTGATTGATGAGATTTTGACTGCACAGAATGTTTCACGTTGAGTTAGCTTTGATTAATTGTGGATGATATCTTTCTGTCTTCCAATAAGAAGGAAAAGAAAACTGCAAATGTTGCAATCTGAAAATGAAACCAAAAATGCTGGAAAATACATTTCCAATAAATCAGTATCTGTAGCAGGAAATGACAAATTAATGTTTTAAGTAATTTCCATGGAAATCCATGCCCCTCATATACATTCAGCAACTTATTGGAGTTTAGAATTTCAAGGCTGGTTCAGAAGATATATTAGGGAGATTATTCCAGCTGCTGATGACTTTCTATGTGAAGTATTTCCCTATATTAACCACGTACTTATTAATATAAGTGATAACCTGACTATATGTAACATATTTTGATATAATGTGAATATCTTCTTTTCCTGTATTTCATGGAATATGGGAAGTGTTGCAATAGCACTAAAAGGTCATGCATTCTTAATTGTGCCTGAATGAAGTGGCTATTTACTAGGCCACTAGGAGTCACTTGTACTGCTGTGATCCAGAGTTACATGTGGGCTGAACTGGGTAAGGATAGCAGATTTCCTTCTTTTACAGATGACAGTGAAGCAGATGGATTTTTACAACAATAAATCAAAGTCACCATTTCTGAAATCAGCTTTATATGTCTGATGGACTAACTGACTTTAAATGTTACTAGCTGCCTTGTAGAAGTTGAATCCAACTCACTACTTCTTGGTTATAATGTCAGTGACATTACTAGTATGCTAACATCTCCAAAAATGTACATTGATGAAAGTTTTATAATATGTGACATTGTGTTGCGCAGCTACAAGAGTTAGAAGCTATTATTATAGTAGTCATAATAAGGCATGGATAAATTCATGATGATGTTTGTTTTATTGTCACGTGTACCTAAGTACAGTGAAAATCTTCATTTCAGAGCTGTACCGGCAAATAATAGTAAGCAAGGCCATACAGAACATAGGGTGCTTAGACAGAGCGAGGCATACAGGTTACATCACACAGGAGATGCACAAAGCAAGATCAACATTATCAAGACCAATTATTTGAATTTAGAAAGCCCATTCATCAGTCTAATAAAGGGAGGGAAGAAGCTGTTATTGAACCTCTTGGTGCGTGTGTTCAAACTTCTGGATCTTCTGCCTGACAGAAGAAGTTGGAGGAGATCATTACCGGGGTGTGAGGGGTCTTTGATGATGTTGGCAGCCTTCCCGCAACAACATGAAGTGTAAATGGAGTCCATGATTGGAAGGTTGGCTTCCAACATGGTCTGGGCTGTGCACACAAACTTCTTTAGTTTCTTATGGTCCTGGGCAGAGCAGTTGTCATACCAGGCCGATACACACTTAAAAGTATACTCTCAATGGTGCATCTGTAGAAGTTGGTGAAGGTTCTTATGGACATGCAAATTTCCTAAGCCACCTGAGGAAGAAGAGACGTTGTTGTGCTTTCTTGACTGTCACATCTACATGGGAAGTCTAGGACAGGTTGTCAATTATCTCCACCCTCTCAACCTTTGATGTAGATGGGGGCATGTTCTGCTACATTCTTTCTGAAGTCAATGATCATTTCTATAGTTTTGCCAACATTGAGAGCGAGGTCATTATCATTGCATCACAACAACAAGCCCTCAGTCTCTTTTCTGTATTCTAACTCAACATTGTTTGATATTCATCATACCACAGTGGTGTCTTTTAGAAGGCATTAATTCCAAATTTGACTATAGAGTTGAGGATGCACAGGGAGTACAGTTAGGGGCTGAGAATGCATCTTTGGGGAGTATCAGTGTTGAGGGTTATTTTGGAGGAGGTGCAGTTGTTTATCTTCACTGCTTACTGTCTGTGGGTCAGAAAGCTGAAGATCCCATTGCAGAAGCCAGAGCCGAGAGCTAGATCTCGGAGTTTTGAGATTAGTCTGGGGGAGTTAATAGTGTTGAAGGTGGAGCTGTAGTTGATGAGCAGGAGTCTGATTGAGGTGTCCTTGTTATCCAGATGTTCCAAAGATAAATGCGAGCCTAGGGATATGCCATCCACTGTGGGTCTATTGCACTGGTAGGCAAATTGCAGGGGATGGAGGCAGGCTGGGAGACTGGAGTTGATGTGGGCTGTGACCAGCCTCTCGAAGTATTTCGTGATTATGGAGGTCAATCGATGTAATCAGTCAGAGCCAACATGGTTTTGTCAAAAGGAAATTATGTTTAACTAATTTATTCACTGGAGAATTAACTTATGCTGTAGATAAAGGGATTGTGTTACTTTTCCAGAAGGCACTTAATATGGGATGGAGATGGGTTAACTGCATAGGCAAAGATATGGCAAACGGAGTATAATCGGGGAAATTATGAAATTGCCCAATTTGGCATCAAGTTTATCAAAGAAGCATATTATTTAAATGATGAGAGACTGCAGATCTCTGAGATGCAGAGGGATCTGAGTGTCCTAGTGCATGTATCACAGAAGGATAGCATGTAGATGCTGTAAGTTGTCAGGAAAGCTGATAGTGTGTTATGGTTTATTACAAGTGGAAATGACTGCAGGAGCAGAGAGGTTATGCTCCAGTTATACAAGACATTGGTAAGACTACAGCTGGAATATTGTGTACAGTCCAAGTCACAGTACTTAATGGAAGAATTCTAATGCATTGGAAACATTTCAGAGAAGGTTCTCGAGACTAATATCTGAAATGAGCAGATTATCGTGTAACTAATGACTAGACAGACTAGCCCTATATCTCCAGAGTTTAGAATAATCAGAGGTGAATTAATGGGAACATATAAAATCCTGAGAGGGCTTGACCAAGTATATGTGGAAACTAGGTTTCCTCTTGTTGGAAAATCTAGAAATAGGTGGTTATAGTTTAAAAACAAGGTGCTCTCCCCCTTTTAACCAAAGTTGAGGAAGTACTTGTTCTCTCTGGGGTTTGAGTCTTTGGAATTCCTTTCCTCAAAAGGCAGTAGATAGAGAATCTTTAAATATTTTTAAGGCTGAGGTAGATAGATTCTTGTTTACTAAGCAACTGAAAGATAATTGGGATGTGCAAGAATGTAGAATTGAGTCTAAACTCAGACCTGCCATAATCTTAATGAATGGAAGAGCATGCTCGAAGGGCTGAGTGGCCTACGCTGTTCCTTATTCATATGTTCATAATGCAAAGTTACTGAGCAGCCGCAAAGGCTGACATAGCATGTGGTAGACGGGGTGAAGTAACAACGAACTGATCCAATTTGTAGTCCTGTGAAATCTAATTAAGAATGGATGTGGACAATTAAACAACTAACGGGAGGAATCCACCAATATCCTCCTCCTCAACAATGGGGGAGTCCAGCATATCAGTGTAAAAGGCAAGGCTGAATTATGTGTATTCAGAATTTTCATCTGTTCAGCCAAAAGAGCCAGGTGGATGATTCATCTTAGCCTCCACCTATGGCCTCCTACATGACCGATTCTTCACTCCAACATGATATCAATAAATGGCTGAAGACATGGAATATTCCAAAGATCTTGAGTTCCAACAAAATTCCAGCAATAATACTAAAACACTCTCCTTGAATAATAATATGAGTAATAGCCACACATTTAGCCAAAAGAGAATCTAATTGTTTGTTGATGTTCATTGCCATGGCTGAATCTCACACTATAAACATTGTAGAGGTTAAGATTGACTAGAAATTGAACTGAATTACACATATAAATACTGTGCTACAATAGCAAATCAAAGGCGAGGAATTCTGCAGTGATTAACTTACCATTTCTCTTCTCAACGCTTCTAAGATACCTGTAAGGTAGAAGTCAGGTACATGATGGTATACTTCCCACTTGCCTGGATGGGTGCAGCTCCAACAACACTCAAGCAGCTTGACATCATCCAGGATAAAGTAGCCCTCAGGATTAACACCACAACTAGCATCTTGATCTTTCACTTCCTTCACTACTGATATGCCACAGCAGCAGCATTATTATCTATGTGATACTGCAAAACGTACCCAAAATTCCTGATGAAGGGCTTATGCCTGAAAAGTCAACTCTCCTGCTCCTCGGATGCTGCCTGACCAGCTCTGCATTTCCAGCACCACACTCTTTGACTCTAAGACTCTTAATCAGCACTTTCCAAACTCCCAAAAACTTCCATCTAGAAGCACAAAGGCAGTAGATACATGGGCACATCACTTTAAGATTCTCCCCCCTTTCTGACTTGGAAATATATGACCATTTCTTCACTGTCACTGGGTCAAAATCCTGGAATTCCCTCTCTGATAGCATTGTTGGTCAACCTACAGCAAGTGAACTGCAATGGTTCAAGTTGCCAGCTCACCACCACCTCTTCAAGGCCAACTAGGTATCGGCAATAAATGTTGGCCAGTCAGCGATGCCCACATCCCTGGAGTGAATAAAAAATAAAGCAGTCAAGCTCTTCTGCTACCATCTTCAAAACCCCTGACCTTTATCACAAAGAAGGACAAAAGTGGCCGATGCATGGGAAAATCTATATGATCCCCCACTCCTGAAGCCACATACATTCTTACGTTGAGATATCCTGCCATTAATTCACTATTGCTGTGTCAAAATCCTGGAAATCCCTTCCTAACATTTAACACACATCCATGTTGTGTGTGTGTAACACCACCATTCCTGGCTCTTAGGCTGCTTGGGTATGTAAGCTTCACACACAGATATAAGGTAGCTAGCTGTAAAGTCTGATTGATAGTTTAAATACTTCTTTAAAATTAACTTATCCACTGCGTTAATCAATCTAACATGTGTGATAGATTATTAGACCTTTATTATTTTGATTTGATTTGATTTGATTTATTATTGTCACGTACCATACTCTACTCTGCTTCCTGAAGTCGATGACCAGCTGTTTCATTTTGTTGACATTGAGGGAAAAAATTGTTGTCTGTGCGCCATGCCACTAAGCTGTCTATCTCATCATTATTTTAGATCTGACCCACCACGGTGGTGTCATCAGTAAACTTGGAAATGGAGATGAAGCAGAATTTGTCCACATAGTCATGAGCATATAAGCATATGAGTGAATGTATCAACATGAAATGTTGAACTGTAGTGGAAAATATCATGCTGATGATGTCTAACATGTCCAAGCAAGCATCATGCATGTTAATCTGCAGGCAAAATATATGATCAACGTCATTAAACTTTGCAAAATTGATGGAAAAGCAAACCTTACAAACTTGGACGTATATGTTCATTATAACATTGGTGAGTTTTGAGCGCTTGGGTTGTTGCTAAGCAAATCAATCCTTATTGAGAGACCATTTCAGAATAACAAGTGACTGGGGACGTTGCTAGCGAGTAAGAGAAGGTCAAAGGCATGTTATCAAAATATTCACAAAAATTCTCTATTGCAAATTGGGACCCAACAAATCTCTTCAGAGAATGTTTTAAACTGCATTCAGAAGTCTCTGGTTTTTGGATTCAGATTTGTCAGGTGCAGAAAAGCAAGCCTAGCTTTGGTACCTAATAGATTTAAAGCCTCAACATTGAATTCCATGACTTCAGAAGCTAACTGCATTTTTTCTGTTTTCCATTTTTCCCACAGTCTGTCCTCCCTCCCAGAACCTGTCTTGCTTATGACTTACTTACTTCCCTCTTAGTAAAGAGGTCACATTCACTCCCTTTCAAACATTAATTCATACCCATTTTACATTCTTTTTCTCTTTCATCATCGTTAACAATCATTTCTGTCTTTTGCAATGAGCCTCTGCACAAGCAATCCTTGTCCCTTCTCTTTGCCTTAGGAAAAATGTTTTTCAACTCCTTTGCATCTGAAGAAGAGTCATACTGAACTTCAAACAGTAGCTGTGTTTCTCTCTCATCAGATGCTGTCAGACCGGCTGAGATTCTCCTGCATCCCCTTTTGTTTCAGATTTCCAGCTTCCACAGTATTTTGCTTTTCTTTAGTTATTAATACTGATGTGTAAAAGATCCTCAAAAAGACATGAACTACTTTAGAAGACTAATTCAGAGTCAGACTAAACTTTTGTATCCATTGACTAGAATTTATGTCATTTTGCCAGAAGTCTACAGAATCCATAAACAATGTTATGAACAGATGAAGAGAGAAAGACTCTTATATGATTTTTCAGATGGTGAACTCGCAAAAGAATTTCTGAGTTCGTCATGGCATCGACCCCATGGAAGCCTTCCAGATAGATTTGATAGAGAAACCAAAGTCTTAAAACATCAAAGAGTTGCTGAAGGATAGATACAAGTTTGAAGCAAATCACCCAAGCCAATAAAACTTACAAGTCCTAAATACAAACCCAACTCATTTGAACAATAAATGTAGTGAGATATTTGGAAGGCATGGCCTTCTGAGTGCGCCAAGGAAATGTTGATCTTTCAAATCGTTTTGTGAGGTATGTAGCAAAAAAGAAAATTAGAACAGACAGAGAATTAAGAAAGTGCTGATGAAGCTACAAAGAACCATGTACTAACAGCATTCAATCCACAAACAAGGAGTATGGTCCAGCCATAATAAAGACCACCTGGTATCCCACCAGTGGTGTATACGTGAGTTTTTCAGTAACCTAAAAGTTGATGATGTGCACAATGAGACAGATTTTAAACATGTTTCACATTGTGAATCTCGTGAAAATGATCAAAGCAATCCCACATCCAAAGTATTTGCACACATTCAAATAATCAGTTTAGAGCAAGCTGATGACTATCCAATAATGGCTAAGATTGAAACAGACACTTTAAACATACTTTTCCTGCAAATTTAAGAAAAGAAGCCATGACAAAACCTGTAAATGCATTCTGTAAGTTTTACAATGATTCACCAATTTTATATGCAGGATTAATAGTGGGGATACAATGGCCTTGTGGTATTATTGCTACACGATTGATCTCGAGACCCAGGTAATATCTTGGGAGACACAGGTTTGAATTCCACCATGGCAGATGATGGAATTTGATTTTTTCTTAAATCTGGATTTAAGAGCCTAATGATGACCATGAATCCATTGCTTGTTGTCAGGATATTCCCATTTGGTTTCCTAATGTGAAACTGCCTTCCTTATCTGGTCTGGCCTACATGTGACTCCCCAGAAATATGGTTGACCTCAAACAATAACTGCCCTCTGGGCCATTATGGATGGACAAAACTGCTGACTGAGCCAACAATATCCACATACCATAAATGAATAACAAAAAAATTGGCAGACAAGTTGCAGATCCTTTCACTGGTGGATCTGTCAAGATGGGATTCACTGAGGGATGGTTGAGATGTCAGTTTAGTGATTTACTGCCCTGATTAATGTCATATTTCACCTCATTATAATGCAGCTTCCTATTTTCCTACCAATCAGTCAGAAGCAAAATTCCAAGAATTCCCAAAACTGAAAGTCCGAGCGGGTACCTGATGATGCCAGCTGGCCACTTCCCTCCTCCGGAATTCCATCTTGGAAACCCAGCACCAGCATTTTGAATACACTCTGGAGCATGGCTGCAAATACTCCGTTTCCACAGATCATCCAAAAGAATGCCACCCTCTCTGAACCATTTTGGGACATCACTGATCCATTTACATTACAAGTCTGGACTCGAAGGCTGCACTTTGGATTGCACTGACACATTTCATTGAAATACTGTTGCGAAAATTCTTTCCACGCAGGGACAGATTTTGGCTTGCAGATTGAATGACACTGCAACTTAGGGATTCTCACATGCTCTCTTAGCACAAACTAATTTAACATTGACTTGGCTACTCACAGCATCTCTGCCTTGCTTTGCTTTGGACACAGTATTCTTACATGAATGTGAATAGTTTTTTTTGAGAAAGGATGGAACTAAGGGTTTAAGGGATGCTATAGCATATGGAAGACAGCAGAGATGAGAAGAGTATAAAGGCAGTAGGAGTATACTGCAGAGGGAATTCAGGAGGGCAAAAAGGGGCTATGAAATAGCTTTGGCAAATAAGGTTAAGGGAAATCTAAAGGGGTTCTACAAATACAGTGAGGACAAAAGGGTAACTAGAGAGAGAATAAAGCTTCTTACAGGGAGGCTGCCTCTGTGTGGAACTGCAGTAGTTGGGGGAGGTACTAAATGAGTATTTTGCATCAGTGTTTACAGTGGAGAAGAATATGGAAAATAGCGAACATGGAGAACCAAACAATGACATCTTGAAAAATGTCCATATTACAGAAAATGCATGAAGGTGGATAAATCCCCAGAACCTGATCAGATGTACCCTAGAACTCTGTGGGAAGCTAGGGAAACAGTTGCTAAGTCCCTTGCTGAGATATTTGCACCACAGGTGAGGGGCTGGAAGACTGGAGGTTGGCTTATGTGGTGCCAATATTTAAGAAAGGTATAAGGAAAATCCAGGGAACTATAGAGCGATGAGCCTATCATCGGTGGTGGCCAAGTTGTTGGAGGGAATTCTGAGGGACAGGATTTACATGTATTTGGAAAGGTAAAGATTGATTAGGGATAGTCAATATGACTTTGTGCATGGGAAATTGTGTCTCACTACCTTGAATGTTTTGAAGAAGTAATAAAGAGGGTTGATGAGGGCAGAGCAGTGGATGTAATCTAAATGGACTTCAGTAACGTGTTCAACAAGATTCCTCGTGGTAGACTGGTTAGCAAGGTTAGATCACATGGAATACAGGGAGAGCTAGCCACTTGGATACAGAATTGGTTCGAACTTAGAAGACAGAGGGTGGTTGTGGATGGTTGCTGTTCAGACTGGAGAACTGTGACCAGTGATGTGTCACAAGGATTGGTGCTGGGTCCACTGCTCTTTGTCATTTAAATAAGCAATTTTAATCTGAATTTAGGAGGTATGTTTGGTAAATTTGCAGATGACACTAAAATTGGAGGTGTAGTGGACAGCAAAGAGAGTTACCTCAGATTAGAACAAGATCTTGATTAGATGGGCCAATGGGCCAAGGGGTGGCAGATGGAACTTAAATTACATAAATGTGAGTGTTGCGTTTTGGAAAGACAAATCAGTGCAGGACTCATACATTTAATGGTCCTGGGGAGTGTTAAGAGACCTTAGAGTGCAGGTTCATTGTTCCTTGAAAGTGGAGCCACAGTTCGACAGGATACTGAAGAAAGTGTTTGGTATGTTTACCTTTATTGGTCAGTACATTGAGTGTAGGAGTTGGAAGGTCATGCTACAGAACATTGGTTAGGCCACTTTTGGAACACTATGTGCAATTCCGATCTCCGTCCTATAGGAAGGATGATGTGAAACTTGAAAAGACTCAGAAAAGATATGCAACAGTGTTGCTAGGGTTGGAGGGCTTGTGCTATGGAGAGAGGCTGAAAAGGCTGGGGCTATTTTCCCTGAAGCATCAAAGGCTGAGGAATGACCTTATAGAGATTTTGAAAATCATGAGGGGTATGGATAAGGTGAATAGTCAAGGTCTTTTCCCCAGATTGGGGAGTCCAAAACTAGAGGTCATAGGTTTAAGGTCAGAGGAGAAAGACTTAAAAGAGACGTAAGGGGCAACCTTTTCACGCAGAGGGTTGTGCGTGTATGGAATGAGCGGCCAGAGGAAGTCATAATCGTAGAGATGTACAGCACGGAAACAGACCCTTTGGTCCAACTCATCCATGCCGACCAGATATCCTAACCTAATCTAATCCCATTTGCCATCATCCGGCCCATATCCATCTAAACCCATCCAGATGCCTTTGAAATTCTGTAATTGTACCAGCCTCCACGACTGCCTCTGGCAGCTTATACCATATATGCACCACTCTTTGTGTGAAATAATTGCCCCTTAGGTCCCTTTTATATCTTTCCCCTCTGTCCCTAAACCTATACTCTCTAGTTCTGGATTCCCCCACCCCCAGGAAAAGACCTTGTCTATTTATCCTATCCTTGCCTCTCATGATTTTATAAACCTCTATAAGGTCATCCTTCAGCCTCCGACGCTACAGGGAAAACAGCTCCATCCTATTCAGCCTCTCCCTATAGCTCAATTCCTCCAACCTTGGCAACATCCTTGTAAATATTTTCTGAACCCTTTCAAGTTTCACAACACCCTTCAAATAGGAAGGAGACCAGAATTGCATGCAATACTCCAAAAGTGACCTAACCAATGTCCAGTACAGCCGCAGCATGACTTCCCAACTCCTGTTCTCAATACTCTGACCAATAAAGGAATGCATATCAAATTTATTCTTCACTATCCTATCTCCCTGCGACTCTACTTTCAAGGAACTACAAACTTGCACTCCAAGGTCTCTTTTTCAGCAACACTCCCTAGGAACTTATCATGAAGTGTATAAGTCCTGCTAAGATTTGCTTTCCCAAAATGCAACATCCCGCATTTATCTAAATTAAACTCCATCTGCCACTTCTCAGTCCATTTGCCCATCTGATCAAGATCCTGCTGAACTCCGAGTTAACCTTCTTCGTTATAAATTACACCTCCAATTTTGGTGTCATCTGCAAACTTACTAATTATACCTCCTATGTTCACATCCAAATACTTTATAGTGGTGGAAGCTGGTATAATAACAACATATAATAGGCTTTTGAATGAGTAGATTAGATTAAATTCCCTACAGTATGGAAACAGGCCCTTCGACCCAACAAGTCCACACCGATCCTCTGAAGAGTAACCCACCCAGATCCATTCCCCTATCCTATATTTACCCCTGACTAATGCACAAAACAATATGGGCAATTTAGCATGGTTAATTCACCTGACCTGCGCATCTTTGGATTGTGGGAGGAAACCAGAGCACCTGGAGGAAACCCACGCAGACACATGGAGAACGTGAAAACTCCACACAAAAAGTCACTCAAGGCAGGAATCGAACCTGGGTCCCTGGCGGTGTGAGGGAGCGCTGTTAACCACTGAGCCACTGTGCTGCCCATATGTATACAAATAGCAAGCATTTATAGGGATATGGGCCAAATGCAGGCAAATGGGGCGAGATTAATTTAAGATATCTGGTCAGCATGGATGAATTGTCTGTTTCTGAGCTTCACATCTCCATGACTCTACAACTTTCACTTAAGATATGCTCCTCCTGTGCTGTGTGGAAAATCATGGAAGATTCAGTTGTCTCTGGTGACCATGTGTGCAGAGAGTGTGTCCAGTTGCAATTATTGTTTAACCACATTTTGTAGCTGAATTCACATTGAGAATCTGCGATGTTGAGCATGTCGTGGATTACATGCTCAGTGAGGTGGTTATACCGCAGGTGAGGACAGGATAGGCAGAAAAGGCAGGGAGGGCCACCGGAGGGGTTGTGGAAAACAAGTGGTGAATCTCCCATTCTGACAGATATGCCATTACGGATATTGTTGGAAGGAGATACCTGTGCAGAGGAAAAGAATGTGAGGCAATTTCATGACACCATGGGTGAGTCTGCTGCACAAGATGATCTGAGGAAGAATGACAGGGCTACAGTGATAGGAGGTTCAATTGTAAGGGGAACAGACAGGCATACTTGCAGTTTCTAAAGAGACTCGAGAATGTTATGTTGTCTCCTTGTTATTAGGATCAGGAATATTACAGATAGGCTGTTGGCCATTCTGAAGGAGGAGGGCAAACAGACAGAAATTGTGGTACATATCTGTGCCAATGAGAAAGGCGAGAAAGAGATGAAGTCCTGCAAACAAAACTTAGTGAGCTAGGAAGTAGATTTTAAAAACCCCAAAGGGTAGTAAAATTCAGATTATTTCTGGTGCCACGTGCTTGTGCGTAAAGAAATAAAAAGTTAGTCGAGATGAATGCATGGCTGGAGAGTTTGGACAGGAAGGAGGCCTTTAAATTTCTGAGACATTTGGACCATTTTGAGAGCCGTGGGATCTATACAAGGTCAACAGATTGGATCTGAACCAGAACGGGACTCAAAATGGCAGAAGTGCTGGAGATGTACTGAATATGCCTGGGAACCTTAAAAAAGGAAATCAGGAGAGTGAATTGGGAGTTGAAACTTTATTGCTGGAACAGCACAGCAGGTCAGGCAGCATCCAGGGAACAGGAGATTCGACGTTTCGGGCACAGGCCCTTCTTCAGGAAGGGCCTGTGCCCGAAACGTCGAATCTCCTGTTCCCTGGATGCTGCCTGACCTGCTGTGCTGTTCCAGCAATAAAGTTTCAACTTTGATCTCCAGCATCTGCAGACCTCACTTTCTCCCCAGAGTGAATTGGGAGAAAGAATGAATAATTGCAGGTAAGATGAAGGAAAACCCTGAGTAAATTTACAAGTATGTTAAGTGTAAAAGATTAACTGAGGAAAGAGTACTGTCCATTAAGGACCACAGTGATAATTTGTGCATAGGTAGTGTTCTAAATGAATATTTTTAGTCTGTGTTCACTAGTGAAGGGGATGGTGTGGGCACAGGCAGCAGGAAGAAGGACTCTGATATACTTATAGAAATTAGTATAGATAGAGAGGAAGTTCTAAATGATCTTGCCAGCATAAAAGTAGGTAAATCACCAGGGTAGGATGAAATTTATCTCAGGCTGCTGAGTATGGCAAGAAAGGGGGGACATGATGCTGGCAATAATTTTCAATTCCTCTCTGGCCATTGGAGAGGTGCCAGATAATTGGAGGACAATTAATATGGTACCATTATTCAAGAGGGGAGCAAGGGATAAACCAAGAAATAACAGGCCAGTCAGTTTAACTTCAGTGGTGGGGAACTATTGGAAGAAATTCTGAGGGACTTAATTAATCTACACTTGGAGAGGCAGGGATTAATCAAGAACAGTCAGCACAGTTTTGTTAAGAAGAGATCATGCCTTCATTGAATTTTTCAAAGAGGTGATCAGGTGTGTAGATGAGGACAATGCTTTTGATTTGGTCAACCTGAACTTCAACAAGTCTTTTGATAAGGTTCTTCATGGGAGACAAGTAGCAAATCTAAGAGCTCATGGGATCAAAGGAAATTTGGCTAGTTGGATCCAGCACTTGGTGATTAGCAGGAAGCAGAAGATGATAGTTGAGGGGTATATTTGTGACTGGAAGTCTGTGTCCAAGTGTGATTCCACAAGAGTGTGTGTTGGGGCTATTGCTGTTTGTGTTGTATAAAGAATGATTCAAAATCCCTATAGTTCAGAAAGAGACTATTCTGCCCATCAAATCTACACCAACCCTCCAAACAGCTTCCCCAGAACCAGCCCCAGCCCCAGCCCCCTATGCTATCCCTGTAACCTCACATTTATCACAGCTAATTGACCGAGTCTACATATACCTGAACACAACAGACAATGTACCATGGCCAATCTACCTAACCTGCACTTCTTTGGACTGTGAGAGGAAAATGGAGCACCCAAAGAAAACCCATGCAGACACGATGTGAATGTGCCATTTGCCCAAGGCTCCACACAGCCATTTGCCCAAGATTTGGATTGAACACAAGTCCCTGACATTGTGAGGCAGCAGTGCTAACCATTGAGCCACCGTGCCACCCTAAAAATGTAGGAGGGGATGATCAGTAAGTTTGCAGATAACATTAAAATTGGTGGGGTGGGAAATAATGGGGAGGGTAGCCCTAGCTTAAGGGAGGATAAAATTGGGCTAGTCAAATGAGCAGATTACTGGCAAATAGAATTCAACCTGAATAAGTTGTGGTGATGCACTTGGACAGGTCAAACAAGGCAAGGCAATACATAATGAATGGAAGGACCCCGGGCAGCACCAAGGGTCAGTGAGGACCTGCTATGCATTTCCTCCAGTCCCTTAAGATTGCACGACACATAGATAAAGTGGTTAAGAAGGCATATGGCATATTTGTCTTTACTAGTGAAGGCACAGAGTTTAAGAGCAGGGAACATATGATGAAATTGTATTAAAACGTTGATTCAGCCATAGCTGTAGTATTATGTGCAGTTCTGGGAGAGATGTGTTAGCACTGGAGAGGATGCCAGGGAGATTTACCAGGATGTTGCTGGGTGGAGAGTTTTAGTTTTGAAAAGCAGTTGGATAGTCTGGGATTTTTTTCCTTATAGTAGAGGAGATGGAGGGGGGGGACATGATTGATATATATTGAATTATGAGGGGCATAAACTAGGTAGAGAGGAAAGAACTTTTCCCTTTTGTAGAAGGATCAATAACAGGAAGTATTGAATTAAAGTAAGGGGGAGAAAGTTTTCAGATGTGATGTGAGAAAAAGCTTTATCACCTAGAGGGTGGAGGGAAACTGGAACTCACTGTCTGTAAGGTTAGTACAGGCTGAGAGCCTTAGAACATTTAAGTATTTAGATGTACCACTTGTGATGCAAATACACACAAGGCCATGGGCCAAGCCCTGGAAAATGCAATTAGAATAATTAGATGATTGTTTTTCACTGGCACAGACTCGATGGGTTGATGGACCTTTTACTGTGCTGTAGACCTCTCTGACTCGATGATTCTTATTATGTAGTTAATGAGACAAGTTTACAGTGCTACCAAGAGAAAACAAAGAGAAACTCTCCATGAAACGTGACAAAAATTACACTTCAGTAAAATTTGGTGTAGGTCAATCCCTTGTGCTTGAAGAAGAATGAAATTATATGGTCAATTTCCAATGCCCAGTTGAAAGACTAAGTAAAGTTCAAGGTAAATATGATGCAGTGAGATGGAATCTTACAAAGAGTACAGGAACACATAGAAATGGTACAGCTCATATCATGAGTCAAAGGGTGGATGAATATTTGAGAAAATGCTCTGGTCCATGACAACAAAATGCAGCTTTGAAGTGGTGTCCTTAAAAAGTACCCAGTTTCAAAGACCTAAATCCCACACTTGCAAGTAACACTTCCTTCTTGAAAGATGATGTCAAACATGGTTATTAGTCAATGTATCTTGCAGAGGATCCCCAAGAGCTCACAACATTCCATAATCTATTTAGACAATACAGTTTTCAACAGCACCCTTTCATCTATTTATTAGTCCAGATTTCTTTCAAGCATACATGGAGCTCATTATGTCCACTGTATGAGGATAAATCTGTAAGATCATTGCCATGGTAGGAAGAACAAAATGCACTTAATGATGCAACCTGCATGCATCAAATGATTGATCTTCAACAGCCTGAAACATCATAGATTCCCTTTATTTTGACCCATTTATTCCAGTGTATTCTTGCTCCTGATCCACGTCAGAATAGAGAACATAAAAGCTACACCAACTCCTCAAGACAAAGATGCTCATTGAAGATGTCTCAGTCACTTTAATGTTTTGTTGCAATACATCTTCAAATATCACTCATAAATCTTCATCACTTAGACAATTGTTGACAAAGAACATGCCTTTCGTCCAGAATAAGAACCACTAAGAACTGCACATTGGTTCAGTGGTTCATACTGCTGCTTCACAACACCAGGAACCCAGGTTTGATTCCAGCCTCAGGTGACTATCTGTGTGCTCTGCCTTCCTCCCATAGTCCAATTATGTGCAGGGTAAATGGATTGGCCATGCTAAATTGCCTATAGTTGTCCAGAGAGGTGCAGGTCAGATCAATTAGCTATGAGAAATATACGGTTACAAGGATAGGTTGGGGTAGATGCTCTTTGAAGAGTTGGTATGGATTTGATGGTCTGCTCCCACACTCTTGGGGGGTCTATGATTCTAAGCCCAGAAATGGTGATTTTTATGACGCTGGGGAGTTAATCAATCTCTGGTTTTTAATTGATTTGAGACCATTATCATTATCACAACAACAACCAGGTGAGGAGAGGTGCTCATCTCCTCTTTTTAATCCCCTCTTAGTTCATTGTAACAAGTATTTTTATTGCTTTCACACTTCAGTTGAAACTTAATTAACTAGATCAAAATGAAGGAACTAAATTCTGTTTCATGAAAGAAAGAGGAAATCTATTATCTGCTAACACCCCCCAACCAAACCGAACTGAATGGTGGTGGGCAGAAGGATCCGGTTGGAAAGTTGACAACATAGAAAGATAAAGGCAGTTGTAGTTTAAAGTTCTCATTAACCCTTGAGTTACAAGAGTGAAAGTGAATCTGAGCAATTTCATAATTGTCCTATTTCATCAGGATTGGCGACACTTGCAGATGACCTTTTTTTATCTAAATGGTGTTTCTTTTTTTAAGTTGAAGTTTGATTGATGCTGGTTCCTGAGTTTGAGAGAGAAAGGGAAAGAGGAGCTTTCAGTATCTTTACTGTTATCTGTCCATGTTGTATTCTCTTTCCTTTGCTGTACTGTAGTTGGTTTACAGTTCCTTTGCATCTCCTCGATTCTGTATTGTTGCTTCATTTCAATTTGGTTGCTGATGGCAAACCTTCTTCCCTCAAGGTTTGAATCTATCATGCATGTGCAAGTAAAACAAGACATATGTATTTCTTGACACTTCACTGACATTTAATGCCTCTTGATTAAAGTAGTAATTCTGACTCAGCCAGTTTTGTACATTCCATGTAGATTATTTGGACTGTACAGATGATGGCAGTGACCACCTTAGGTCAAGGGTCATTTTTGTCAAAGCATTTTTAATCTATTAAAATTCCAGATATTTAAAATCAAATTATATAATTTGAACACTGATATTTATTGATATTTTCATTGAAATTATAGCACAACCAAATGCAAAAAATGTGGACTGATAGCAGAGGAAAAGGTGATAAAATAATGCATCTCACAAAAATGTGGCAGATTAAATAACTAATACTGAGTTGTTGTCCTCATGCATACTTAAGAGTGTTTGATTGAACGAGGTGTTTTTGTGTGCACAAGGAATTCACTGGGGCTGATCTCAAATTTAACACTTTCAGCCTTTTATATTCCTCCTCTGAAGGTCAGTTCTTCCTGCTAAACAATCACCTTTTCAAACCTGCCAGGTTGCAGACACAGCATGGTAACTCTTTCACTAGTGGGAAAGAGTCAATTCATGCATATAATGACTCCTAATTGCCTTTTTAAGTGCTTCATTTGGCTTCCTGCCAGACTCACCAGGGGTTGGGGGATTGCTGCCGTATTTGCAACTCACTATTGAGAAGCTGTAAAATGCTGAGATGAATTGGAATTTGAGTCTTATTTCTATTTGGGTAATTGTCCACCTCACCCATCTCCAAATCCACTTTGAATTTTCTGTGAAAATTCTGTATTACCTATCTGTGAAGAAGATACTCCTCACTGTTATCTGCAGTCTTTTTTAAATCCATTCATGGTATGTGGGCATTGCCGGCTGGGCCAGCATGTATCATCTGGCCCTAGGTGCCCTTGATAAGGTGGTAGTGTGCTATCTTCATGAACCAGTGCAATCTATGTGTAATAGGTCAATCTACAATGCCATGGAGCTGAGACGACTGACCCCCATCCTCCACAACCATCTTCACCCTACACAGAATCCTTACAGTGTGGAAATAGGCTATTCGGCCCATCAAGTCCACAGTGACCCTCTGAAGAGAAACCCACCTGGACTCATTCTCTTACCTTATTATTCTACATTTACCCCTGACTAATATACCTAACTACACATCCCTGAACATTATGGACAAGTTAGCATGGCCAATTCCCCTAACATGCACATCTTTGGTTTGCAGGAGGAAACTGAAGCACCCTGAGGAAGCCCATGCAGACACTGGGAGAATGTGCAAACTCCACATAGTCAGTCACCCAACGCTGCAATCAAACCCAGGTCCCTGGTGCTGTGAGGCAGGAGTGCTGACCACTGAGCTACCATGCCAGGTGTGACTCCAACCAGAAGAGAGATTTCCCTCCAATTCCTGTTGACTCCAGTCTACATGAGCCTGAACTTCACTAACAATCTCAAATCTATTCTTCAAGTTTATATCTGTGAGGTTAAATCTTACTGCTATTGGTAAAGTATGATGGATCCTTGCCGTGTTACCTAGCAAGATTTCTCATCTAATATTTTTTGAAAAATGCCTCATTAACTATCTACACCAACCCTTGGTGTACCTCATATCAAATTCTTGCGATCTTACCACATACCATTCCCAGAACTACTCACCATCAGCAGGTATTTGCTGAAAGAACAGCATCCCTTACACCCGCACATTCTTTGAGAGGTCTCTGTGTGCCGGAACAAGAGTGGCAACTGAGCACTGTCCCTCATTGTCAATGTATTGGCACTTCAGCAACAAAGACATGCTGTACACCATTACAAGCCAGCATGGCTGATGCTTTCAGTTATGAGGGTGGTGGTGTTGAGGTAATGTCACTGGACTAGTAATCCAGAATACTACACTAATGTTCTATGAGACCTGTGCTCAAATCCTATCATGGCAGATGGTGAAATTTGAATGTTAAAATTCTCAAATCAGCAGTTGGTCTCATGGTGACCATGTAGCCACTGTTGATAATTGCAAAAGCCCATCTGGTTCATGCAAGTGTGATGAAGATCTGCTGTCCTTATTAGACTATTTTACATTTTATACCAGATACACATTTGGTTGAATTTTAACTATCGTCTGGGTAATAAATAATGGAAATTAATGCTGACATAGCCAGCAATATGCACATCCCATGGATAAATAGTAAACATGACTTTTCAACTTAGTCATGGTTGGCGGCACAGTGGCAAGCACTGCTGCCTCACAGTGCCAGAGACCGGGTTCAATTCCCACCTCAGGCGACTGACTGTGTGGAGTTTGAACATTCTCTGCGTGGGTTTCCTCCGGGTGCTCTGGTTTCCTCCCACAGTCCAAAAATGTGCAGGTTAGGTGATTTGGCCATGCTAAATTGCTCATAGAGTTAGGTGAAGGGATAAATGTAGGGGGGTGGGTTGCGCTTCGGAGGGTTGGTGTGGACTTGTTGGGCCGAAAGACCTGTTTCCACATTGTAAGTAATCTAATCTAATCATTTAAACCCATACCACACCCTTTAACTGTTCCGAGATAGATCCCATCTGAAGACCCTCTTTGAGATCTGCTACATTTTTTTCTCCTAATGCCGGTGGACACTTATATCCTGTCTGACCTGACACCTCTACCTAGTCCTAAGCAAGGGTCACTGGACTTGAAATGTTAATTCTGATTTCTCTCCACAGAAGCTGCCAGACTTCTGAGTTTTTCTAACAATTCCTGTGTTTGCTTCCTCTATCATGTCATTGCCCAGTTGGGGAAATCACATACAGTCAATATGTTTGGAAAAGTCCAAACATGAACTTTTACTGACAGCCAGTGAAAGGGAACACAAAGGAAACAAATCCAAGCTACATTTCACCTGTAGCAAATGCTGGCATTTTGACCTTGACAATCCATGGTGTTTTTCAGCGTTCAGTTGGATCTATTAGAGCTGGGCACTGATCAGGTCCTGAAGACCTGTGGGGATGAAAAGCAGCTGATCTTTGTCAATGATAAGGAAGGCTTCTTCCTCCTCAATGTCCTCATGCTTCCCTTCAAAAGGCAGCTCCCATTCCTTCAGTTGCTCTGCATTTATCATATTGTCTTGCTGCCTGCTCCAATTGTGCAGCAAACAGCATGCCGGGATGATGTGGCATACTCTGTCAGGATGATACTGGCGAGGAGCACGGTCAGATACAAGCTGTGGAAATGGACCTTCTGAAGACCTATCATCTTTTCCACCATGGTCCTTGATGCAGCCTGTGCACTGACAGCACTGGCTAAGTGACTCATACATAATATCCAAAAGAGCATACTTACTCAGATCCCCTTCCCATCCCAGGACCACTTCAATCGTTCCACTTTCCATTTCATTCATTAGAGGCATTATCATGCTTACATAACATGTGATGTAGCAATGTTTCCCCTGTCCCAAAATACCCTTGGAAGTTTCACAAATAACAGGGTGCTCTTTCCAGCATTGGGTTCCTTTTAAGTGATGGAAATGTGTTGCTGGAAAAGCGCAGCAGGTCAGGCAGCATCTAGGGAACAGGAGAATCGACGTTTCGGGCATTAGCCCTTCTTCAGGAAGGGCTGTTCCCTCGATGCTGCCTGACCTGCTGCGCTTTTCCAGCAACACATTTCCATCTCTGATCTCCAGCATCTGCAGACCTCACTTTCTTCCTTTTAAGTGATTCCTACTAATCGCCGCTTCACTGAATTGACAATGTTGATTTGGCCCGCACCAATAATATGGTACGAACCATCTTTGACCAGCATTTGATGCATAAAAAATTTTGCCTCGCATTCATTACATTTATGTAAATAAATACCTTAGATTGAAATGTAACTGGAATTTGTGTATTTTCCATTGAAATATCCTAAGATTCTGATATCCGTTAAGCGCTAAGGAAGAGGGCGTTGTTGGTACGATCAGCAAGTTTGCAAATGACACGAAGATTGGTGAAGTAGCAGAAAGCATAAGGGACTGTCAAAGAATACAAGAGGATATAGATAGACTGGAGAGTTGGGCGGAAAAGTGGCAGATGGATTTCAATCCAGACAAATGTGAGGTGATGCCTAATTCTAAAGCGAAGTGTACAATGAAAGGAAGAGCCTTGGGAGCAGAGAGATCTGGGAGTGCAGGTCCATTGTACCCTGAAAGTTGCTGCACAGGTGGATAGAGTGGTCAAGAATGCTTGCCTTCATTGGACAGGGTATTAAGAGCTGGCAAGTCATGTTAAAATTGTACAAGACATTGCTTCGGCAGCATTTAGAATATTGTGTACAGTTCTGGTCGTCACATTACCAAAAGGATGTGGACACTTTGGAGAGGGTGCAGAGAAGATTTACGAGGATGTTGCTGGAATGGAAGGTGCTAGCTATGAAGAGAGATTGAGTAGGTTAGGTTTATTTTCATTAGAAAAAAGGAGATTGAGGGGGGACCTAATTGAGGTTTATAAAATCATGAAGGGTATAGACAGGATAAATAGCGATAAGCTTTTTCCCAGGGTGAAGGATTCAATAACGACACGTCATGCTTTCAAAGTGAGAGGTAGAAAGTACTTCACACAGAGGGTGGTGAGTGTCTGGAACGCCTTGCCAGCAGAGGTGGTAGAGGCAGGCACAGTAGATTCATTTAAGATGCATCTGGACAGATGCATGAGGAGGTGGGGAGCAGAGGGATACAGATGCTTGGGAATTGGGCGACAGGTTTAGACAGTACATTTGGATCGGCTCAGGCTTGGAGGACTGAAGGGACTGTTCCTGGGCTGTAAATTTTGTTTTTTCTTTGTTTAATCATAGCTGATACCATTAGCACTGTCTCCTGCCTAATCACATAGTTGCTGGGTCCCCTTTTGCCTCAACCATTTCCACCTCACCCCCAATGGGTCCTCCTTGCCCTCCCCAATGTGTCCTCCTTGCCCTCGAAATCCTGACATTACACTTTAGTGGTGCTCACCCTGATCATTTATGCTCTTCCTGTGGAGTCTAGAATGCTGAATACTGCCAAAATAACCACCTTCTCTGTAGCCTATTGTTCAATTCGATGATCTCCCACATATCTTCATATAATGTGTGTTTCCCCTTCCCTCACATCCTTGTTCTCCCCTCTGCAAATGCTTCTTCTTTGCAACACCCCAGCCTTGACTCCCCCATTCCTGTTGACAATGATCCTCTTCTGCTTCCATTGCAGCACCCTCCTTAACAATCACAGATGCAACCAATGGACTTTCTTCATCTCTGACTTCTGACTGATTTTAAGCAGCGTCAAGATTAGAGTGGTGCTGGAAAAACACAACAGGTCAAGCAGCATTGGAGGAGCAGGAAATTGGACGTTTCAGGCATCCTAATTCCTGATGAAGGGGACTTTTTCCTGAAACATTGATTTTCCTTCTCCTCGGATGCTGCCTGACCTGCTATACTTTTCCAGCGCCACTCTCATCTTGACTCTAATTTCCAGCATCTGTAGTACCCACTTCTGCCTGCCTGATTTTGAGCAACCACTTGTGTTGACTGACCAGAACCCGTCAACTGTCTTTGCAACTCCACAACTAACATACACAACTGCCCTGGCTGGTGTTTCTGGTTACCAGGTCTGGCTGACTGACTGCTGCAGGACAGAATGTTGTTCACTCTCCAACTGTAGTTGGACAGATGTACTGATGGTGTGCATCCCAATCTGATGACCTTGGTTTGTGCCCACGACTGACTGGATCAGGATGCTCTGATGCACAACACCACACTCCACCCCCCCAAAATCTTTGAATAGACTGAGGACAAGACTCCCAGCCACTTTGCCACATGACCATTTGGTTGAATAAATGTGCAGTACATTTTCCATACTGGCTAGAAATCTGAATATTAATGTGGGAAGTTGGGTCATTAACAAGGCATTTAACAAGCAATGATGTCTTGAGAGAAATGCAACAAGGTGCTTTTCAAAAGCATAAAAGAGGGAGCAAAATGTTCCTGATTTCAAGTTAGGCCTTGCCAAACTTCTCATGCAATTCTGCCAGGGTTCTGCTCATTATCCTTCATTGAGTCATGACTTTCCTCAGTATTAACTATCTCCTCAATATACCGTTATTCACAAATTTTGAAAATGTACTTTGGATTCTCAATATCATATCATTTGTGTAAATAGTGTATTGCACAAAAATGGTCCCAGCACTGATCCATGTGAAGCATCATTTCTAATATTTTTCATGCTGTGTAGCCAGCCTTAACCCCTGACATATGTTCTGGTCTGTATGCTTGTACCTATTTAGAAATATTCATGCATCAACTTGATCTGCAATGGCAAAACCCCAAAAAGACCTAAGCATTTACCCTTCATCTACAAATAAACTTACAGACCATTACAAACATATTTTCTCATTAAAGTTAAGCCAATATACTGCAAATTTTTGCATTGTTCTAATGGCTTTTCCAGGTACATTTTTATATATTGTTTTGTAACTAATGGTATATTTGGTGCTGATTTTCATGGGTACATTGGAGTCAGTCTTGCTAACTGAAAACCTCAGGTAAAATCCTTAACCGGAGAAAAATCTGAACAACAGCCAGATGACTGTGATAGAAGACCACGTGATATTGAAATGGAAGGTTTTCTCCTACAGTTTAGAATGTCTGTAGGTAACTTCTCTCCATTTTTACAGTGTTGACATGTATTCTGTGCCAAGAACGTTTCGATAATGTTAATCTCAGTCTGCTGCTGTAGCTGCCAGAAAGAGTTATAGTACTGACAATATAAAGGTAATTTTACAAGTCCACAGTACCAGTTCTGAACCTTGCCTCACACAAGCACATTTTGGAATTATGGCCTTGCATTACACATGATTGAAAAACCTTAATTTCAATTGAAAACTTGGGGGGGGAGGGGAGTGGGGAGGGGGGCTGTGTCCTCCAGATTTTCAGATATTATACCTGACTGCTAAATAAGCCTCTTTGCTGTTGGTAAAGAGACATAAAATGACCGACATCATTTTTTTTTTTAAACTGAGTATTGAAGGGCTTAAGGAACAATTGAGTTGTATAAAAAAAAATTCACAACACAAACACTGATTTGGAGATTGATTCTTAACATTTTGCTCATAATTCAATAACTGCTATTTTACTTTGTTTTGATTTATTGTACTCATCAATTCCAATAAAAGAGTGCACTGCAGAGTAATAAAATAAACCTCGAAATAGTTAGCAATGTTGTCATGAGTGAATAATCTGCACAATCAGTGAATCATCTCTGGATTGTTGACTGAGCAGAGCTGTGCTCAAGAACCAGGGCTGTCAGGATGCTTGTGGTGCTCTTCAGCACATGTCTCATTGAGATACTGGCCCTGAAATCAGATCATGGAACATTAAATTATGTATGCATAATGATTAGTCTGAATTATTTTCTGCATCTTTTTTAGTAGAACCATTAAACCATTCATGATAAACAGGATAAAATTACAGAGACAAAAATCACAGGCAAAACACTAAGTGTTTGAATGTTAGAATCTCAGAGTATCAATTGTGGCCCACTGTCTTTATAGATAGCAATTTGGTAAGACTTTAATCTTTATTTTCAAAACATTATGATGTGACAATCCTGTTCCTATTTTTAATGAAATATATAATAACAATTTTTTTTTCTAAGAAGCTTGTTCATATCCAGGGGGTTGAATTAGAATGCATGTTACATTGAAACATTCACATATGCTGCATATATATGTATGTAAGATTTTAAAATTCTGTTATATTGTGACATATTTTTGGAACTCCTAAGGTTGATTTTGAGAAGGAATGGGCAATTTTAAAGACTGTTGTGCGTGCATCTCATATTCAGCACACATTGGGTTTGAAAAATACACAACTGAAAAATAAATGGCACTGAAGACGAGTTCAGGCACAATCTCGTTATTGTGCACTTTGAGAAATCAACTTTAGACACACAGTTATTGGAGACTTGATGAATAATAAAATGCAGGCCAAGCTGATAGAACATAGAAGATGGAATACTACAGCGTAGTACAGGCCCTTCATCCCTCGATGTTGCACCCACTTGTGAAACCAATCTGAAGCCCATCTAACCTACACTATTCCATTCTCATCCATATGTCCATTTAAAAGCCCTGAAAGTTGTTGGTGAGGGGAATGTTTACTGGAGTTTGGAGCTGTCATCTAGAGTTGTCAATATGCTGCACTGGTATTTGTAAGTTAGGCAACAAGAAGATAAACTAAGATTCCTAGTCTTGCTAGTTGTCCTTTACCTCCTTGAACATTGCTTCTCTGCTCCTCTAGGGTATTGATATTCAGGCCTTTGGATATAGCCATTTTCTGGATGTGCTGCACTTCAAGCCTCCAACCTACCAATTATGTCACATGGGGAAATACAGAAGGCAACAAAAAATGAAACAAATATGACTGTAACTGTTGTATTTCTCAGATTAGCAAGCTATATATTGTTAGCAAATATGTTTATGCTAGATTGGCAGTGATTATCATATTTGAACTCTGAAATGAATTAAATGTTCCAACTTGCTCTTTTTCTAACTGAACTAAATGTCTTTCTATTAAGTATCAACTAATGGCAGGAACTAGAGATCTCCTTGTAAACTGGCTGGTGGTCTGGCTGATTCCAAATATTTAACAATGGACAAGCTGCTGACGTTTTGAAATCAGTTCTCCAGAATCCTTTGCTTCCAAATAGATAATGATATACAATGGAATTAATCAAAGAGAATGACATACAATGGTATTAAGCAGAGAAGTATTGTAAATGCAGCCCAAATTGTGCATGATTCAATTGTTAGAGATGACCACCATATAGAAAGGTGTAGGAGTAGACCACTTGGCCTTTTAAGCTTATTCCATTGTTCAATATGATTGTAACTAAAATAAAACAAAGATCTGCAGGAAATCTGAGACAAAAACAGAAACTACCTTTTGAGTGAAGAAACGTTTTCTGATCTCAGTCCTAAATGATTTACCCTGTATCCTGAGACTTTCCTCCCTGATTCTAGATTCCCCAGCCAGGGAAACCATCCAATCTGCCCAACCCTATTAGAATTTCAATCATATCCCTTCTCATCCCTCTAAACTCTAGTGAATACTCCAGTCAAACCAATCTCTTCTCATAGGACTGTCTTGCCATGTCTTGTGTGGCAAGTACATCCTTTCTTAGGTACATGCAATTATCCAGATTTGATCTCACCAAAGCCTGGTTTACTGCAACAAGACATCCCTAATTCTGAACTCATATCTTCTTGTAATGAAGGCTAATGTACCTTGCTTTCCTAATTGCTTGCTGCACCAACTTTAATCCCAGATCCCTTTGTACATTCACCCTTCCCAAAGTATCACCATTTAAATAGTACTCTTCCTTTCTGTTTTTCACACTGAAGTGAAAAAATGAACTTCACATTTAGCCATCTGCCAAGTGCTTACTCACTCATTCAATATGTTTAAAGCATCTTGAAGCATCCTTGCATCTAATTCACAAATCACAATCCCGCCCAGGTTTGAGTCGTCAGCAGACTTGGAAAATTTAGTTCCCTCATCCAAGCCATTTGTATATTGTGAATAGCTGGGACCAAAGCACTTTGTAGTAATCTGCTAATCACTGCCTGCCTCTCAGAAAAAGATCCTTTTGGTTTTATCCAATCCCATTAGCGCTTTTCAAATCTTCTGTTATCACGTCTTTATAATAGAATCTAGAATTTTTCCCATGTTAGGTTAACATGTCTGTAATACTATGTTTATTTTTACCTCCTTCCCTTTTTAAATAGTGTGGTTACATTTTCCATCCTTCAAACTGTAGGGACTGCTCTAACTTTCATAGAATTTTGGAAGATGACCACCAATGCATCCAACATTTTCAGGGTCACTTCATTCATTACTCTGGGATGGAGATTATCAGGTTTTGGTGATTTGTTAGTCTTTAATCCCATTAAATTACCCAGTCCTTTTTTTTTTACTGTAACTGTTTTCCTTTAATTCAGCCCTTTGTTTCTCTTCTTTCTTTGTTCCTCATCATAATTTTCATTTCTTCTGACTGTAAGGACTTCCATTTAGTTTAGCTAAATACATTTTCTTCAAGTTTTATAGAAGTTTTTAATGGTACATGTTCATAATCTTTGTGGAGATGGAGTCCCATCTTCACTTTAAGGATACCCTCCAGCATGCTCTCTCGTCCGAAATGTAATAGTTTTGATAGAGATCTAGCAACCCAAAGCTAAAATTCCATAAGGCTTCATGGGCTGTTAGCAAAAGCAACATTGCATTCAACCACAATCTGTAACTTCATGGCATTGCAATCTCCCACTTTACCATTGCCATCAATATGGCGACTGCAGGAGGGTGTTATGAGAGTAGCATCTGGCATCCTAAAAAATGTCAACTGAAACTATGACACAGTGCTGCTTGCATACCAAAAGGCAGAACCAGCAAGAGATAGACAGGGTTAACTCATCCTATAACAAATAAATCAGATCTCGGTTCTGTAAAGTCCTGCCACTCCTAGTCATGAATTAAATAACTAATAGGACAAGACTACAAATATTCCCATTCTCAACATTAAGGAAGTCCAGCACTTCGGTGAGAAGAAAAGGCTAAAGAATTTGCATTCACCTTCAGCCACCTATCTGAGAGGTCCCCAGCAAATTTCAGATAATTTCATTCATTTAACATGATATCAAGGAATGTCTGAAGTTTGAAAAAAGACTGTTGCTAATAAATATTGGTGGTGTTTTACAGATTCCAAATGGCACTGAGGGAGAGATATGCATGGATAGAATCCCTACAGTGTGGGAACAGACCATTATGCCCAACAGGTCCACACCAACCCTCTGAAGAGCAACCCACCCAGGCCCATTACCCTACCCTATTACTCTACAGTTTCTCTGACTAATGCACCTAACCTACACATCCCTGAATAGTATGGGCAATTTAGCATGGCCAATTTGCCTAACCTGGACATCTTTGGACTGTGGGAGGAAATCCAAGTAGACACAGGGAGAATGTACAAATGCCACCCAAGGCTGGAATCAAACCTGGCTGCCTGGCACTGTGAGGAAGCAATGCTAACCACTGAGCCATTATGCAGTCCTAACCTTGCAAGATGATCCTTGCAAGAATAGGGTCCCAGAAAGAACCATGCAGAGAGTATAAAATCTCTTCCCTTACCTTTTTTTAAAATTTGGAACTTTGTCTCTAAAATCCTTAGTTTACTTCTTACCACACCATCCATTGTCCACATTGTTTCTGTGCAGTGTGAGTGTTACTCTGAAGAGGACAGAAACCATCCACGGTTTAGAGACTAAACTATTTTCTGCCATATTGAAAAGAAAATGCTCTTTTGACAGCTGCTTTCTACTTTGAACCATCTGAATTCAGAACTTTGTGTGTAACACATTTTAATTATACTCCCTTAAATAGAAATTCTCCTCTTCCAATGTAAGCAAGTTAGTGAGAGTCCACTGTGCACAACTGAGTAAGTGCTGTGTTTTCCAATCACTTAGCTTTCCTCTCCATGTGGAAATGTGGTTAACCTTCATTTTTTATATTCCTGCACAGCAATGAAGTTAAGATGGAGAACACAATGATAATAAGAATGATTGGCAAATTGTGCATCTGAATATGCTGCCTATTTATAAATAACTTATTCATCAGGACCTGTCCCTTGCATTATTTTTCTACAGTTTTCACACTCCAGATATGGATATTTTATCTGTTTGGAGCAGCCCCTGGGATCAAATACTTTTGCTTGTAATCTGCTATTTTCCAAGCCACTGTTTATTTTACTGGAACCATGAAAGGATGTACAGTACTGCCTGCTTCATTGCTGATGTCCTATTTTGTACTCGGGTAGAAAGGTTACTCATGTATCCCAAGCAAACATTTAGATTCTACACTTGGTTTGCTTCTCTGTTTAGTAATCTTTTCCCCTGAGTCTTCCTTAAAGAGCAGGGAATTCTCTTCCCTTGTGTGAGAGCACAGTTAGTGACTGTGAGCAATAGCTAATCTCCTGTCCTCTGCCTGTGGTCTGAGGATTTGTAGCTAATTGATGAAAGCAAGTCAGAGGCAGCTGAAAAACTCTGGAGAATGCTGATATCTGTTTGTAGAATTATCAGAAATGTTGTGTCTAATATTTTGCTGAAATGTTATTTGCTTTTATTTCTAATTATGCATGTATTTGTTTGTGTGCATGTTTTTGAACCATTTAGTTTCTACAAGCAGTTGAGTTATTTCAGTAAAGAGTTTTGGGCCCCAATTTACAAATAAATGAGAAATATATTTGTGTAATGTTCCTGATGGGAGTAAATTAACAGTAAATATCAAAGCAAATTAGATGCACCTGTATTGAACTATTTTGGAGCCTCTGAAATTGGCAGAAATGCATTCACATTGCACCTCTATGGTCAGATAATTATTATCCCATTATTAATCCTGAATTAAAAATCACACAACACCAGGTTATAGTCCAACAGGTTTAATTAAACCTGTTGGACTTCCAATTAAACCTGTTGGACTATAACCTGGTGTTGTGTGATTTTTAACTTTGTACACCCCAGTCCAACACCGGCATCTCCTGATCATTAATCCTGAATAATTAAGTGGAGTTTGACCATTTTCTAAGCCAATATCTGTTCCAAACCCATTTATAGTGGCTGCCTAATTCATGTTGTTGTTACAATAGTTGGATTGGTTGATGAATTTTAGTCATTGTGTTTGAAAGAGAACTTTTAAATTAAAGCAATGAAATGTTTCAACAAAGAAGCAGCAAGTATGGCAAATATCTTAAATTAATGTATCATGGTCTTATGTAGGCCAATTTAGTGTTCATGCAACAAAAATCTTCCTTCCACCCTTCATTTAATCCCACCAAACACCTCTCCATCCCTTTTTCTCTAATGTGTTTATTTAGCTTCCTCTTAAATGAATCTATGCTTGTCAACTCAGTTGGTTCGTTTCACATTTTAACAACTCTCTAGGTAAAGAATTTTCTCCTAAGTTCCCTATTTGAACCTTTGATGACTATCTTTTCCTTTTGGCTCCTGGTTCTAGTTTCTGAAGTGGAAGCATCTGAATACCGACTGTATCAAATAGTTTCAACATCTTAAAGACTCATTCAAGTCAGTCTATCAGAATTCTGTTATATAAACAAATGAGCCTTGACTGCTCAATCTTTCCGAATGGTCACTGACTTTCAATTCTGGCATTATCTTTATTAATCTGCACTTCCCCAGTGTATCTATAACCTATTCATAATATGGAGACTGGAACTGTTTGTTGTAGTACAAGTATGATCTTCAGCACGATCTAATCAAGGCTACATGTAAATGTAGCAAAGCTTTTCTATTTTTCAATTCTATATGGTTGCAAAATATGAAAATACAAATCAAGCTAAGAATTTAACCAATGTTCACAGCTATCATTTATAAATTGGCTTCTGCCTGGTATAGTGAATGCAAATTTAAAGAAGCGTTCATAAATTGAATTAATATATTTTCCAAATTTAGTTCTGACAGGGCTATTGTTTTTGCACCAAGTCAGACTCAGGTGAAAACTGCCAGAGTGGTTCTTGAGAACTGGCCTGCATATGAACTGAAATAAATGAGCTTATAGGTTTGATATTTTGTTCATATGTTCTTACATCCTCATGAGAAGACAATGAATTGAGTTATGTTCACAGAAAGTGTTTATAAAAATGTGGAGGTGAGCACAGATATTGTAAGCATGCATACATCTCCCAACAATAATGAATTTTACAGGATTAAGCAAAAGAGTTACTTTAAATGCAACAAATGGGCAAACATCAAAGGAAGAGGTAGAACACTACATAGTATGTTTGCTTTGATTATATTGAGGGGAAGGAGTGAAAGGATTCTGCTATGTATATGTAGTGAACTAAACTGTTTCAATAAACTTTGATGAAAAAATTCAAAACACATTTGCAGAAAGAAATATGACAATATTTTATGACTCTACAACACAGCAATGACTGTGCGATTCCACTGTGTGGTGCTGTCAATGCTTTCAGCAGTAGGTTCCAATATGCCCATTTTCACGTTATCAGTGAAACCTTGTCAATACTTTTCTGCAACGCGAGGATTGATGCAAAAACAGTATGTCCTTGGGGCATTGCTTCTCAAAGCATGGTTACTGCACTGAACGCCAGAACATGGTCGATGTCTAGAAAATGAATTAGCACAATAAGCTGCAAAATCACTTCATAGCAAACAGCAAGCTTCCAGTGGAACACAGGAAAAAACGTCTCCTGCCATCAAATTAAATGATGGTTGATCTGCATCTGAATTCCATTTGCCTACTTTTGATCCATTATCCCTAATCACTGGCAGAGTGGAGGTAGAAGAACCAGAATGGAACAGGCTTGGTGGCTCCATACCTGCACAACCTATTGGAACAAATGGCCCAGTTGATGTCCAGGTTTCCATTGCTCTTTGGATGGGGAAGGTCCACACATTGTCAAAACACACTGTAGGCAGCCAAGGAATAAACTAATGCCCAATATCCTACAGTTACTTGTTCTTTGTTTTCTTCCCTTCTTAAATAAAAATGCTATATTGGCAGATTTCCAATCTTCTGAATTTTTTCCAAAAACTAAGGTTTCCTGAAGCTTGCTAATTATGTCTGTGGTTACTTCCTTAAATATCCTGGGATGCATTCCCCTAGGTCTAGGTAACTAGTCAAACTTTAGTCCCATTAGCTTCCCTAGCACTTTTCGTCCAGTGATAATTTAAAGAAACTCTCACTGTTCATCTTGATATTATATGAAATGTTACCCAGAAAAGTGGCCTTTCCAATTATTAGGTCATCATCTAACCATTGAAGATAGCATTTTTTGTTAATTTCATTTTATTTCAACCAACTCAATAAATTTTAATTACCTACATCTGATTTTCCTTAAGCCTACCCCATTTCAAGACACTGCACTCCCCTCACCTATCTTACCAGACCCCACCCTGTTACATCCAATTGTCCCCACGACCGAAAACATTTCCTCAAATAGGCAATGTAACAAGAGTCTAGCTGTCCGCAGCCTCAATGACAACTTTGACAGGTGCTAAAGCCCACCTAGATTATGTACGACCCATCCCTTTGATTGACCATGGCCCATCCCCCAGACTGGTTTTGCAGGAAGTCCCAACTCAATTAACGTTCCAGATTGATTTCAGTTGGCTTCCACAATTGACCATTGCCCAATCCAAGGACTGAAACATTGCTGATCCCTAGAATTGTGTTGGACCAACCACCTTAGGGACTGTGACCAATCCTCTTGTCTGACAGGAGTCCATCCTTGTCCCATTAATCATGGCTCCCCTTTCCCAATGACACATTGCCATGAGATCTATAGGAAAATCAACTACTTTAAGAAACAGTAGAGAGTAATTAGAGCTGCAGGTTGCAAATCTGTCCTATAATTGTCCCGTCCTAATTGGTACCCTCTAGCATGGCAACCTCTATGGTCTGATATCTGCTATATATTCAGTTTTCCAAAATCTCAGAATGCTTTTGGTTTTCTAAAAAAAAACGCATTTCACAAGACAACAAGGACCATTTACAGGCATTTAATTGCTGCAAAAGCAGTTTAAAAGCAAGCAGATTTTTTTAAAAATTACAAGAGATCTGGGGTCGCTGTGAAGGTCAGCATTTATTGCTCATCCCTAAT
Source organism: Chiloscyllium plagiosum (assembly GCF_037043375.1). Classification (NCBI taxonomy): domain Eukaryota; kingdom Metazoa; phylum Chordata; class Chondrichthyes; order Orectolobiformes; family Hemiscylliidae; genus Chiloscyllium; species Chiloscyllium plagiosum. Next base: position 114,703,290 of record NW_028270139.1, read on the forward strand.
TGATCTTGACTCGAATGAATCTATAGAACATTTCAGAGGGCTGTTCAGAGCCCACCACACTTCAATGTTTCTGGAGTCACATGTCAGCCAGAATGGGTAAGGATGATAAGTCTTCTTCCTAAAAGGCAGTAGATGGGTTTTTACGCTAATCAATAATAGTTACATGGTTAGCATTAGGCTGGCTTCCAAAACTGGACTCTGTTTTATTGAATTCATCAGCCAGAGCATGGTTTGAACTATGATCCTAATCCAACTTTAACCTTTTTATTCTGGAGTTATTACAGTATGTCGACAGCAGTTGGTTCGGTGAATAAAGATTTGAGAGAGGAACATATACAGCACCAGATGGATAGGTCCAGAACGTTAGCCTGGGGCTCTGGTTCCTGTTCAGTGAAATTACCACAATGCCACTGCCTGTCCATCACTTTTGTCAGTGGCCAACTTTACTGAGGATATTCCTGATGCAGCTCCAGAAACTGACTTCACTGGATTCAGACTGACTCAATACATCAAATTGATCCTTAGTTGCTGGAGTATATCAACTTTATATCCAGTCCTGAAGTGCTTGAGGCAATTAAAGGTTGGTGAGAGAAAGATTTACAGGACAGGATGAATGTTGACAAAGGTGCACTTATTATGAATAGAGTGAGTGATGTTGAGATTGTGCAAATGGTACAACATAGAAAATAAAAATAAATAAGAGAGTGATGATAAAGAGGATGCAGAAAGGATTTCCATTGATAAATGTATACAGCTGTCCATAGTTTTAAGAACTGCACTGAATCAAAGAAGTTTCACGTTTGTACACATGATACAAGAAAAATTCTTCAAAGAAGATTAGACAAATCAAGCTGTAGGATTGGTTCAATAAGACGAACAGAAGCCCTTGACAAATTCTTGTCCAAGTGTGATATTCCTATAGATGAATAGCCTATCAAGTCCCACCATCAGAAATTCTTGTCAAGGAAATGCCTTCAGATCAGTCAGCACCTTCAGTACTGGAGTAGAGAAGGAGTAGAGAAAGAAATAGTTGAAGATCTGCTGTGCTGATCCAAACATGTATCCTCCTGTGTCCCAATGAATTCTTAGGCCAGCAAAGACCACATCACAAGGTTGTTGATTAGGGAGGCATTACCTGTACTGCTTGAGTCAAGATTGGTTTGAATTTTTCAATAACTGTGTGAAGATGAAAGATGATGGAAGATAAACTGAAAACTTCTTCCAATCTTAATGTAAAAATTATGAGGTAGCCATAGGGTTAAGCAGAAAACCTGAACAAATGAGAGCAACAACACTGTTAGTAGTGCTGAAGAAAGAGTGCTACATATGACATTGCACTCTAGACCTCACTGAAGAGCAGAAAAACCAGATAAAGAAATATTGAAGACCTTGAAGATCCATTTTGGATCCTCTACTAACTTTACTCATGAGCAATATATCAAAGCTCAGAAAGAGAGGAAGATTATTGACCATATGTGATTGCACTGACACATCTAGCAGAATTGTCCATATTTCGATAACTAAAAAGCGATCTCGTCCAACACATAGAATTTTCCTACTCAAAAGAAATTCTGCCAGTGTAGTCAGCAGCTATGCAGCTATGTATAAAAGGCTGGAACTGATTGATTGGGAACAAAACCATGCTACTTCTTTGATGCTTGGATCATTAGGAAGTCCACAGTGATACAAGAGGTCTAGAGAGCTGGAAATGATCTCTTCGTGTCTGGAAACAGATTGCTTTATTTGCACACCACTTCAACAAATAATAGAATACTGCAGGACAATTATATAAAGACATCCTCTTATTAACCAATGTAAGTAAAGCTTGTTATTTAAAAGCAAATTGAGTTTGTATTTAAATGCAGTTATATACATATTTGCTAACCAACTGCTTAAAAAGTACCTCAAGTTAGTCTGCTTAAAAGCAGGTCTCAGCAGGTCTGGCAGCATCTGTAAAGAGACAATAGAGTCCGATATGACTCTTCTTTAGAAACAGTTTCTTTTGCAAATCATCTTCAGTTTCAGTCTTTGGGTCTTGATCCTTCCAGCAATGAACATTTCTGTCAAATCTCGTGTAAAGATGGCCTGGGCTGTGTTCATAACTTTCTATAGTTTTTTTTTACATTCCTGAGCTGTACCAAGCCGTGATGCACCGAGATAGAATGTTTTCTATGGAGCATCTGCAAAAGTTGGTGAGGGCTCCAATAGACATGCTGAATTTCCTTTTCCTCCTAAGGAAGAAGAGGCATAGTTGTGCCTCTTGACCATTGCATCTACGTGGGTAGTCCAGGACAGATTGTTGGTTATAGTCACTCCCAGGAACATGACGCTTTCGATCCTCTCCACTTCAGCCCCTATGTAGGTAGGGGCATGTCGTCCTCCTTTCTTCCTGAAGGTGATGATGTGCTCTTTAGTTTTGCTGACATTGAGGGAAAGATTGTTCTCTTTGCACCACAACACCAAGCATTCTGCATCCTTCCTGTATTCTGTCTTATCATTATGCGAATTTTTGTGTTTTGGTCCAACAAACAAGGATAGGGGTTATACAACTAATGGTATGCCTTTGTGTTGTAGAACAGAGAGACCTAGCGGTTCAGGTACATCATTCTTTGACATTTGTGTCACATTTGGACAGGATGGTTAAAATGGTGTTTGCCTTCATTGTTCAATCCTTTGCGTATATGAGTTGGGAAGTCATGTTGAGGTTGTACAGGACATTGGTAAGGCCTCTTCTGGAATACTGTGTCCAGTTCTGGTCACCCAGTTGTAGGAAGGATATCATTAAGCTGGAGAGGGTTGAGAAGAGATTTACCAGGATGTTGCCAGGTACGGAAGGTATGAGTTATAAAGAAAGGTTGAATAGGCTGGGACTACTATCACTGGAGCGTAGGAGTTCTGAGAGGCAACTTTATAGAGGTTTACAAAATGATGAGGGGTACAGATGGAGTCAATGGTAGTTGTCTTTTCCCTTGGATGGGAGATGTCAAGTGTAGGGGGTATACTTTAACCGTGAGGGAAGAGAGATTATAAAAGACATGAGGAGCAAATTCTTTACACAGAGGGTGGTTCTCGTTGGAATGAACTTTCTGAGGAAGTGGTGGATATAATTACAATGTTTAAAAAACATTTGGATAAGTTCATGAATAAGAAAGATTTGAAGGATTATCTGCCAGGAGCAGGCAGGTGGGACTAGTTTAGTTTGGGATTATGTTTCGGCATTGCCTGGTTGAACTGAAAGGTCTGTTTCCATGCTGTATGACTCTATGAATCTATGATATCTGGCCTACAATGATGGTGTCATCTATGGACTTGTAGATGACATACAGATGTAATTTGACTACACAGACATGAATTTACAGGGAGTTCAATGTGGGGTGAGAACGCATCCATGCTGGGTGCTAGTGTTGAGAATTATCGTGGATGAGGTGCTGTTGTTCAATTGCAGTCTGTGGATTAGGAAGCTGAAGGCAATTAAAGAGGTCTGAGCTGAGACCTAGGTCTCAGAATTTGGAGGTTAGTCTGGTGGAAATTATAGTGTTGAAGGCACTATAATTGATATGTAGAAGCCTGACATAGGTATCCTTATTATCCAAATGTTCCAGGGACGAGTCCAGGACTAGGGAGATGGTGTTTGCTGTGAACCTGTTGCGCGAGTGGGCAAATTGCAAGGAATCACGGCAGGCTGGGAGGCTAGAGTTGATATGAGTCATGACTGACCACTCAAAGCACTTCACAATTATGGAGGTCAGAGTCTCTGGGCAGTAGTTGTTGCGGCATACTGCATGTGCTTTCTTTGGTAGAGGGTTGATAGTGATCTTCTTGAAGCAGGTGGGGATTTCAGATTCTAGCAAGGGGAGGTTAAAGATATCAGTGAACACTCCTGCAAGCAGGCCAACACAGGATCAGAGTGCATGTCTGGGGACTCCATCTGGGCCAGTCGCTTACCTCAGGTTCACTCTCAAGAAGGTCTATCTGCAGTAGTGACTGAGGGAACAGAGCTGTCAGCGCCGGTGACATTGTTTCACTGGCATTCTACTTCATTGAATGCATCAGGGATGAATGTGATTTTGTCTGCTATTCTGTTCTGCTTCATTTTGTAACCCGTTACATCGTTGAGACCTTGCCACAGACGATGAGTGTTCATGTGGTTAGTTGGGGTCTCTAACTTAGTCCAGTATTGTCTCTTGGCATCTCTATTGGCCTTGCAGAGATCATATATGGATACTTTAACTCACATAAGATGATGACCTATATCAAAAATGTATTTCATTATGTGATTTGCATAAAGCTAACTTAATTTCACCTTTCTTCACCCCTTACACAAACTTACACATTCTGAGCATTTCTTCAACCTATAACTTATTTCATAATTTTATACCCAGAACAATGCATCTGCAATTACATTTGTCTCTTCCAGCAATGTGAATGATCTTTATATTAAATGGTTGAAATAAAAAAAAGCTACATCTGATTCATCTCTTACTTTGAGTTTTAAACTTTTCAATGGATGCCAGTGAATTACAGTCAGTCTAAATTAATGATTCCCTGTTCCCATGTCAGATATAGAATTCAAAGTGCTGAAGAGCCAATAATAATCCAAAAGTTTCTTTTGTTATGATAGAGCATTTTTTCAGATACTGGCTTAGTTTCTTCGAGAAGTACCCCACTGGCTTTTCTATTCCATCATCCTGTAAAAAGACTGCTCTTAACACGTCACCAGCATCAATCACCATTTTGAAATGTCAGGAAAAATCAGAGATGGCCAACATAAAAGTTCATTTATTAGAACTGCCCTCAGTTTCTCAAACCCGGCCTGGCTTTCTGCTAGGAGGTCATGTTGCGGCTGTAGAAGACATTGGTTAGGCCACTTTTGGAATATTGTGTGCAATTCTGATCTCCTTCCTATCTGAAGGATGTTGTGAAAATTGAAAGGGTTCAGAAAAGATTTACAAGGATGTTGCCAGAGTTGGATGGTTGAGCTATAGGGAGAGGTTGAATCGGCTAGGGCTGTTTTCCCTGCAGCTTTGGAGGCTGAGGGGTGACCTTATAGATGTTTATAAAATCATGAGGGGCATAGATAGGATAAGTAGACAATGTCTCTTTCCTGGGATGGGCGAGTCCAGAACTAGAGGGCATAGGTTTAGGGTGAGAGGGGCAAGGTGTAAGACCATAAGATCATAAGACATAGGAGTGGAAGCAAGGACATTCGGCTCATTGAGTCCACTCTGCCATTTAATCATGGCTGATGGGTGTCTCAATTCCACTTACCTACACTCTCCCAGTATCCCTTAATTCCTTGCGAGATCAAGAATTTATCAATCTCTGCCTTGAAGATACGCAACTCCTGGCCTCCACTGTGCTCTGTGGCAATGAATTTCACAGGCCCACCATTCTCTGGCTGAAGAAATGTCTCCTCTTTTCCATTCTAAATTGACCCCCACTAATTTTAACGCTGTGCCCACGAGTCCAAGACTCCCCACCTAATGGAAACAAATTCCCAGCATCCACCCTTTCCAAACCATGCATTATCTTGTAAGTTTCTATTAGATCATCCCTCAACCTTCTAAGCTCTAATGAATACAATCCCAGAATCCTCAGCCGTTTATTTTATGTTAGGCCTACCATTCCAGGGATTATCCGTGTGAATCTCCGCTGGACACACTCCAGTGCCAGTATGTCCTTCCTGAGGTGTGGGACCCAAAATTGGACACAGTATTCTAAATGGGGCCTAACTGGAGCTTCGCAAAGTCTCAGAAGCACGTTGCTGCTTTTATATTCCAACCCTCTTGAGATAAATGACAACATTACATTTGCTTTCTTAATCATGGACTCAACCTGCACATTACTCTTTAGAGAAACTTGGACTAGCATTCCCAGATTCTTTTGTACTTTGTCTTTATGAAATTTTTCACTATTTAAAAAAATAATCCATACCTGTATTCTTTTTTCTAAAGTGCAAGACCTCACACTTGCTCATGTTGAATTTCATCAGCCATTTCCTGGACCACTCTCCTAAACTCTCTAAATCTTTCTGCAGCCTCCCCACCTCCTCAGTACTATCTATCTGTTCATCTAACTTCGTATCATCAACAAACTTCTTCAGAATGCCCCCAGTCCCTTCATCCAGATCATTAATATATAAAGTGAACAGCTGCCCCAACAGTGAACCCTGCGGGACCTCACTTATCACCAGCTGCCATTCCAAAAAAGAACATTTTATCCAACTCTCTGCCTTCTGTCAGAAGCCAATTCCCAATCCTTGCCAGTAACTCACTTCAAACACCATGGGCACTTACCTGATTCAGCAACCTCCCATGAGGCACCTTATCAAAGGCTTTTTGTAAGTCTAGATAGATAACATCTACTGGGTTTCCCTAGTCTAATCTAGTTGTTACCACTTCAAAGAATTTTAACGGATTTGTCAGGCATGACATGCCCTTACTAAATCCATGCTGACTTGTTCTAATCCAACCCTGCACTTCTAGGTATTTAGAAATCTCATCCTTAATGATGGATTCTAGAATTTTACCTACAACCGAAGTTAGGCTAATTGGCCTATAATTTTCCATCTTTTGTCTTAATCCTTTCTTGAACAAGGGGTTACAACAGTGATTTTCCAATTATCTGGGACTTTCCCTGACTCCAATGATTTTTGAAAAATTGCAACCAAAGCCTCCCCTATTTGTTCAGCCACATCCCTCAGAACTCTAGGATGTAGTCCACTGGGATCAGGTGTTTTATCAATTTTTAGACCTTATAGCTTATCAAATACTTTCTCCTTTGTAATGGCCACCATAATCAACTCTGCCCCTTGACTCTCCTTCCATATTGGGATATTACTCATGTCTTCCACTGTGAAGATTGACACAAAGTAGTTATTATATTCTTCAACTATTTCCTTATCTCCCAGCACTAGCCTCCTTGCATCAATTTGGAGCAGCCCAATCTCTACTATTGCCTCTTGTTTGTTTCCTATGTATTGTATTTTATCAATTCCAACTCTTCCATGTCCACATCCTGCCTTGCTTACATAGTAATCCAGATACATCGCTACTGATATTTTTTTCAATAGGTTTCAAAGATCTCTGTTTTCCTTTCTTTAAGTGAGAACACCTGTTTCAGTATGACTGTGTGAGCTAATAAAATTGGAAGAGTTTCACTTTGAGTACTTCAACTCATTCTTATTTTCTCTGTCACTATTTCACGACTCTTACCACCTGACACACTTGTTCCACTTTATCCACTTCCTTACAGTGATACCTTTTCAACATGTTTTTGTGACAATCACAGATTCTTCTTCCTATGATCTGGAGCATCTATCAGGTCGGCAATTCAACAAACCCTTCTAACTACTATGTATAAACCAATGAATTTTGCTTTCAGAGGTTCATCGCGAAAAAGCAACAATATCAACATTTAATCTCGAACTTGAAACACTCTGCAACATTTGTTTATTTGCTCATGAAAATTTTAAATGTTGTCATGCAACTGTACATGCTCCTGTTATTCTTTCTAGAAACATAACCATTTAATCCAACACTGAGGAATGATATTTTTGTTATTTTGAATAATTCAGGTATGACTTTGGAAGGTAGCATTAATATCCCTTAAAATCAGGCCAGATTCTCACAGGGAGATGATCTCACATCAAAGGACAAACAGATCAGTTAATGTGTGATTGGACAGTTAAACAAGTTGTGTGCACTCAAATAAGACTGAATACCAGTTAGAATCTATTGGAATTGAGTACTGAAATAAGGTACTGCTGAGGAAGTATTGAAGGCAAGTTAAAACATTGTAAAAGAAACAAATTCAGAAGTGTACACACACAAGGTTCCAGCCTTGGATGACTCTGAACATATGAACCTAATTTTTTTTCGCAATACTTTACATGACAGCCATCATGACATGTATAAACATTTGAAAGGTGTCATCAGGACTGCTATTTGAGTACAACAAGGTATGTAAGGAAAGAATAATGAATACTATCCATTGGGCATGGGATGCCAAGAAAACAAATAAAAAATGTTTGTCAAAAGCACATTAGCTGGTGTAGTATTAGTGCTTTTAGAAGCTATGGATTCTAGGATATATTATCAAATATTCTAAATGAAATGCTATGGAAAGGACAATCTGTCAAGTGTCCATAGGGTGTGGATAATCATTCTCTGTGGGGCAATATACATCTGACAGATGGTATCTGAGAAAAGCTTGAGAATTGATCTTGCTGGCATAACACAATTGTTAGGCAGAAAAGAGATTTCCAAAACGTACTGGGTTGGCACAAGTAACGAGATATAGACTCATAGTTGTCCGACTGTGTTACTAAAAACATAGTGCTTGCACCAAGAAATTATTGGCGATTCTTGAAGGGGTACTCCTGGTGGTTTGAGGTCATATTAAAAATAACATGAAAAGTTCAATTATTGTGAGTCGCTTTGTAGTTTAACTTTTTTTTGTTCAAAGAAAGAGAAATGCAGGATTGTGTTACATGGAATTTGTTAAAAAAATTATTTTTGATCAGTTGTATTTTAAGTTGAAGATATAGAATATGAAAATAATTCATTATGGTTGCTTTTCATTAGTTTTTAGGGATAGTTAATATTTTCAAATAAAACTTTCTTATAAAGATGAATCTATTAGTCTTGCAAGTAGTTAAGCAGCTGATGAGTTTAATTCAATGACTGTGTAGATTAAAAAGAAGAAGCAAATAGGACAGGCAGGTAGAACCCAGATGGCAATACCAGTGAAATTGATGAACCAATTGTACTGGTCCGATTCATTTTATATATTTCAACTGGAGGTTCTACATTACGAGCATGCTCATTTCCAGTATAACTATTTTTATTCTATCTGGGAAGGATCTCTAAAATGAATAGTTCATAAACTGTATCAACAAAGACATCTATCCTGAGTTCTATCTCACCAGTTGGCTTTTATCTGAAATGAAAAATGCAACTATAGACTCTGGTTGCTATTACTCTAGGGAGGAGAAAGTGAGGTCTGCAGATGCTGGAGATCAGAGCTGGAAATGTGTTGCTGGAAAAGCGCAGCAGGTCAGGCAGCATCTAGGGAACAGGAGAATCGACGTTTCGGGCATAAGCCCTTCCTGAAGAAGGGCTTATGCCCGAAACGTCGATTCTCCTGTTCCCTGGATGCTGCCTGACCTGCTGCGCTTTTCCAGCAACACATTTCCAGCTCTTGCTATTACTCTACCCCTGATCTCTATTGATAACAGTGGAGGAGCCAGAGAGTCAGTGAAGTCAAACTCTGTTTCAGAGTCCTACTATAATATGCATTTATTTCTCATTAACTTCCACAGAAGTAGATTATTTCTTTCTTTCTTTACAATTACTGGACTTCATAGTATATTGCAGCCATTGATTGTTCACTTTCAATCAGTTGTTAATTTTTTTTCTATTGTCAATTCAGAAAAAAACAATAACATTGCTTTTGAAAAGCACCAGCAATGATTTTCCAGCATCACACTCTTTGACATTACTTTTGAAGACTGGAAATACTTCATTCAATGTCAGGTGCCATATAATGATTTGGAAACAAGAGAAAATATATTAACCACCTTACTGCTCATAGTAAAGCTTCTTCACCTTCCCTGAATTATTGTTAGGTGGAGGGATTATCAGCAGATCGCTGTCTGACATCTGGATTCTTGGCATGTAATTGTACTTATTGCGCATGTATACTGAATAAATTGTTTGTGCATGCACTTAAGATTTTTTCACAGAAGATACGAATCTTGATGGGTCTAAATTCTGGTGCCAAATCCAAAATTCAAGCAAAGTTAAAATTTAATCAAGAGATCAATTGCTTAACACCAGTATGCACATTTGAGTTACAAAAAGGATGATTTCATTTCCCAGATTGTTATTAAATTATATTTTCAGTATGATATTAATAAGTTCTGCCAAATCTTTATTATGCTTGTATTTTCTATGAGATTACAACTATCCATGGAAATGACATCTTGTAGAAAAAGGCAATGAGTAGAGATTTTCAGAGAAAGAAAATAATATGGAGGGTAAGCATAATGCAGGAAATTGTGCAATTTGGAGCATTTGGAATAACTTGACATGGAATGAACTTGACATAACACGACAGCTGGCAGTTCTGCATTGGATGTGCCAAAGTCTTAAAGTTATGATGTTTATATTGCCATCTGTCCTGTGAATTTATTCTAAAGTGAAGCACATTTGAGTAACTTGAATCATTCTGCTATAATAAATTAAAATCCTCCTAATTTTGTATGCCATAGTCATAGAGTCAGAGAAATGCACAGCAAAGAAATAGACCAATTAATTGATTCATTTTTAAAAAATGAATTAATACTACCGTAGGAACAATTTTTCAGATGGGAAAATTACAAAACAACAGAGCTTAGTCTTGAAATTTGAGTTGGATAATGTAGGAGTGAAATCAAGTTCAGTACTGGGACCTCTATTGTTTGTAATATGTATAAATTTGGATGAAAATGTTGGTGGTTTGATTTGTAGGTTTGCAGATGACACAGAATTGGTAAAGGTATGAATAGTGCTACAGGTTATCAAAGGATATCAAAGAATGTAGAGAAATTGGAAAATTGAGTGGAGAAATGGCTAAAAGAGTTTAATTTGGACAGGTGGGAGGTGATGCACCTTAGGAGCACAAATACAAGAGGAAAACATGCAGTAAATGGTAGGTTCCTTAGGTGTATCAATACACAGATGGATCTTAGGGTGCAAGCCCATAACTTCATGAAAGTGGATAAGGTTGTAAAGAAGGTGTACTACACCTTGAATTTATTGGTCAGGCCAGTGATATAAAATTGGCAACTAATGTTGTAGCTGTATAAACATAAGTTAGCCCACATTTGAAGTATTGTGTGCAGTTCTGATCACCACGCTATAGGAAGAATGTAGAGGCTTTGGAAAGTGTGCAAAAGAGGTTTCCCATGATATGCCTAGATTGGATTAGCTACAAGGATTGTTTTTTCTGGAGCATTGCAGGTTGAGGGCGACCTGATAGAAGTATATAAAACTATGAGAGGTATGGATGGAGTGGATAATTGAAGACTTTTCCCAGGGTGGAAATATCAAATACTATGGAGCATTAGTTTAAGTTGAGAGGAGAAAAGTTTAAAGGAATTATTTTGACGCAGACCATGGTAGGTGCCTGGAATGCATTGCCAGGGGAGGTGGTAGAAACAGATACAATAGAAACATTTAAGAGGCATTTAAACAGATGCAAGAACAGGCAGGGGATAGAAGGATGTGGGCCAGATGCAAATAGATTTAGTTTAGAATGGCATCATAGTCAGTACAGAATTGGTGGGCTAAAGAGCCTGTTCCTGTCCTGTATGGTTCTACATTCTTTAGTCACAGCTACTGTTCAACTTTGTGGCTTTTAGTTGGTCGTAAAGTAACATCTGTGATTTTTGGGGAAAAAATCCTCCAGAAAGTTTTGCAGTTTCTCAATCTTCAGTGCAGCCATAATTTTCCTGGCAGTGAATCACATCAATGCAACCATCTTTTAACATATAGTTTCATGCCACTCTATGAGATTGGCCTCATTGGTTAAGAAGACAGGTTAAGGCAAAGACAAAGCCAAGGACCATCTTCAGGCTTAGACTTGAAGATAACACTATTTATTAAACATTAATGCTAAATGTTGAATTAAATGATAATCAAAGACATACAAGCTTCTAATTTATAGTTACACTAGTTAAATACTAATCTAACTTCTTTTTGTTGTTTATTCCATTAGCTCTCTGTGTTTCTTCCAAAGTGTTCATTCTTTTTGAGTGATCTTTATAGGTCTTTATAAATGTCCCTGTACTATTATATTTATACACAGTGATGTGCAGCTCCATGACATCATTACAACGTTGCTTCAAGGTCATGAAGTTTTTGCATACCAGAATGCATAAAACTGAGTTTGAAGTTAGTCCTTCTCTGCTATATGCAGCAAAATCATGAACTTATTCTTTACAAACTTAATGATGACTTCGCTTTTGTTAAAAAATTTGTTCATGGGATGTGGAGTTACCAACTAGGCGAGCATTCACTGTCAATCTTTAATTGTCCACAGAAATGTTTCAAGTCAACAACATTGCTGTGGGTCTGGAGTCACATGTACATCAGACCATGTTACGATGGCAGATGCATTTTTATAACAATTGATAGAGATTACATGGCCAGCATTAGGCTGGCTTTTTTTAGTTCTCAATTTCTTTTCATTGAATTTAAATTTCACTATCTGCCATACTAGAATTAAAACCCATGGCCTGAAAACGATAGCCTGACTCTTTAGATTACTAATCCAGTGACATTACCACAATACTTCTTATCACCCTTTATTCTCAGCGCACAGACAAAATCTCAAACCACACTCCCACATATCAAGTCAAGGGAAAAACATGTACATAAAGAGAGGTTTTCACCATCAGTATCAAAGTGAACTTCATAATTGAATGTAAAAGAAAGGCATTAAGAGGTATAATTTTTGCATGTCAAAATAATATTATGTAATGCTACGTGACCACCTTTCAAGTGGTAGTTAATACTTCTGCACACTGCAAAAATAGAAACTGCCAGAATCCAATCTCATCCCTTCAAAATAAGGTTACTAATTTTATTTGTGGACTTTTCCTAGTTGACTTGGCTAGATCTCAATTCCATGTGAAATGCTGAAGGGCTAATTAGTCATTTTCTGGACTATGTTTTGTAGTGGTGATAGAGGTAAGTTCTTCTGTGGCAACAGATGAAATGGCAGTAGAAAAGAAAAGGCCTCTAGCGTTAAAAAATTGCAGTGGCACTAAAAGTGCAAGTAACAACACTATAGTAATGATACAAACTGCCGACATAGAATGTAAACAAAGTACTTTTAATCAGAACATTCCCTATGTCATTGCTTTTTCATTTTAGAATAAGGATTCCATTGTAAAATAAAAGCCAGTTCTACAACAAATTCCCATTAGTCGATGAACCTTCAAACAATATAGGTCTGAGAATATGAACAGTAAATCTCTGTGATTTGTCAGTGTCTCACATTCAAAGTTCCTAAGTATTCTTCCGTTCTTATTTCCATAATTTTTTCTAGGTTAATAAACCTTTCTAAATTCTTCAATCCCATGACTGTCTTTTTTTCATACACTTGCCCAATCAAGTGGTGCCTGCTTTTCATCCAATTTTCCAAATATATCCAACCTCTCTGCCTCCTTTTCCTTCTTTGTCTCTTAAATCCTACTTCTTTCCTGAAGCATTTACCCACTTTTTAGCCTGTTTCTTCTCCTCATCAGGCTTCTATGAAAAACATTTGGATATTCCGCTACATGAAATGTGCAATAAAAATCAAAGTTGTTTGTCCTTGCAACTGTAATGTTTGGGACAAGTTTAGCTACAATGTTTGAAATTGTACATGTTAACTTTAATTATCCTAATTTATGTATCTCTCAAGCTAATTGCTATACATGTAGAAATTCATTTGAGGTTTACTAGTCACTAAATCACTATCAAGAAAGAAAAGACAGACAAAATCCTCAGGCCAGGTTAGGACAAATCTCATGCCTCTCTTGTTATTGCCTTTATTCTCTGCTTAGTCTCTTGTGCAAGGTCACACAACAAGGACAATCTTATGCTAAGGCATCAAGTATACAGTATTTTAAGAGACTTTTTGCAAGCAACACTTCAGTGTCTCTTTAAAATGAAACAGAAAATTCTGGACATGAAATGCAGGCCATCAGCATATATATCTTTTGTCAGAACTTAAAATTAAATATAAGCAGTCAATTTATGGAAAGAAAGTGAGAGAACAGGGTGGGGAGTGACAGCAGGAGTTCATATAGAGGAAAAAAGAAGTGAAGGCTGAATGATCCATTTACCAATTAATAGTTAATTATTAGATGATATAACTTATTACCTAAATCAAACATTGGAGATACATTAAAATACCAAAAGATTGCAGAAGTAGTTACAGGTTAAAAATTTGCAATAAAGACCACAGCAAGGAAAAGTGCAGCAAATGGTGATGCTGGTGATTTTGTTAGAAAAAAATATAATTGTCAACTTGGTGGAAAGTGGAATTATATACTTTTAAAGTGTTTGTGTGGAAACAGACCTCTGGCCAGCTCTGAGATCAGTCAAAAATCCTCAAAGTATTCTGACTCCAGTCCCTAAAGAGCTGTTCTGGCAGTCTGCCTTCGCCTTCAGATGGGGCTGACAGCGATGATTGTTTTAGAATGAAAGAATCATGACTGTTTGCTGGGAAAGGGACATTGACCTGCATAATGTAGTGCTGATAATCACTGGCCTAGTGCACATTGTTGGAGCAGATTTCAGAAATAGAAATAACTTGCATTTTTATAGCACCTTTAACAAATACAAATGTCCCAAGGCATGTCACAAAAGCATAATCAGACATAAATAGACACAAAGCCAAAGAGGGAGGTTTCATTTTTCAGTTTATGCAGGAAAAGGCACTGAATCACGAGGACTTGATCAATAATGCTTTTCACTTTGGAAAATTCAGCAACGTGAATATATTTAGAAGTTTTCTCATACACTTGTGCCTGGTCAATGAAAAAAAATAGTATTAAGTGAGTTAGTCCTTAAAAAGTAACTGGTTTGATGCTGATTTTTTTTTGTCTGGAGTACAGATTGATATTTTTTCAGATGTCCCTTGTAGTACTTTGGAGGGAGTTAACCTCATTAAAGAGCAATAAGAAAAATCATTACAGTCACTGTGGATTCAGTTATCTTTGTGGAGTAAAAGGTACCTTTACCTTTGCTCACAGGATACTTATTGAGCATATACAAGGAACTAAGTCATAATAACATCCGATCACATGGAAGTGGAGCCTGACTCTGTAGGACTCCAGCAGGACTTTCTCTCTCTTTGTTATATTCAATCAAACCTGGTGGAGTTCATTCTCAAGTAGTGTAGACCTGGTCTTACCACAATCTTCATGTCTGTTGGCGATCAGCACAACTTAAAACTATCTCCTTACTGAAGAACACCCCATGAAAGCAGATCTCCAATATTACTGGATACTTGTGTCTGAGTCTAGGTGTAGAGTTAAGCACATAAATGAGACTATAAGATCATTTGATATAGCAGCAGAATTAGGACATTCAGCCCATTGAATCTGTTCTGCCATTTGATTATGGCTGATATGTTTCTCAACCCTTCCTTCTGTATTTCAACAGGGTTAGAATACAAGAGCAGAGATGTACTGCAGAGGCTGTATGGCTCTGATCAGATGTAACCCTTTATCTGCTTTACCAATTAAGAACCTACTTATCTCTGTCTCAAATATACTGAATCACTTGGCCTCACAGCATTTTGTAGCGATATGTTTCACAGATTCACCACCCTCAGGCTGAAGAAATTCCTCCTTATCTCATTTCTAAATGGTCATCCCTTCATTTGAGGCTGTACACTTGTGTCCTCGTCTCTCCCACTAGCTGAAACATCTTCTCCAAATCCATTCTATTTGGGCCTCTCAGTATTCTGTAAATTTCAATAAAGATCTTAGATTACTTACAGTGTGGAAACAGGCCCTTCAGCCCAACAAGTCCACACCGACCCGCTGAAGCGCACCCATCCAGACCCATTCCCCTAAATTTACCCCTGCACCTAACACTATAGGCAATTTAGCATGGCCAATTCACCTAACCTGCACATTTTTGGACTGTGGGAGGAAACCAGAGCACCCGGAGGAAACCCACGCAGACACGGGGAGAATGTGCAAACTCCACACAGACAGTCGCCTGAGGCGGGAATTGAACCCGGGTCTCTGGCGCTGTGAGGCAGCAGTGCTAACCACTGTGCCACCATGTCGCCCACATCTCCTTCCATTATCCTTTTAAGTTCCATCCTGTATGACCCAGAGTCCTCAACTGCTCCTCATATGACAAGCCCTTCATCCCCAGGACCATTTTTTAAACCTCTTCTGGGCCTCCTCCGAGGCCATCACATCCTGCCTTAGTTATGGACCCAAACTGCACAGAATATTCCAAATGCCAACTGATCAGAGCCATACAGCCTCTGCAATACATCTCTGCTCTTGTATTCTAACCCCCTTGAAATTAATGCTAACATTATGTTTTGCCTTCCTAACTGCCAACTGAACCTTAAGAGAATCCTGAACTAGAATTCCAAGTTCCCTGTGCTTCACATATTGAAGTCTTTTCCCATTTAGAAAATAGTCTACACCTCTATACTTACCAAAATGCATAACCTCTTACTATCTCACACTCTATTCCATCTGCGACTTCTTTGCCCACTCTTCCACTCTGCCTGGGTCCTTCTTCAGTCTCTCCACTTCCTCAACACTCGATCCCTCAACCTATCTTTGTATCATCTGCAAACATAGAAATAATTGCCTCAATGGAAAGTGCACACACCAAAGATTAAACTTTATGAATAAGAAGGGGAGGAATTACTTGTCTCACAACTGCACCACTCTACCTAGTGGAGTTGGCCCTCAGTAACAATATGCTGGGCTAGCTTTATTGTGGGACACTTGCTTCTTAAGGAAAGGAAGCTGGCACCAGAAAGAGCAAACAGCTAATCTGGTTGGCTCACAGCTAAGCAATGCTCCTTATTGACCATACTCAGACTACTAGAGATCCTGGGGAGAAAATCCATGGTGACTGAACTGAGATGGAAGTCTATGTTTCTTGGTTAACGAGGCTCAAGGAACCCTTGGGGATTTGAGTGGGAAGAATGTAGGGAAGTTGTTCCTTGGAGTGACAGAGGTGGAGGGTAGGGGCATGAAGTGGAAAGGTTTCACTGATGTGGCCCAATAGGTAACAGGGTTACACACCACATTTTTTTCCTTTCACTTCACCTGAAATGATGAAGTAACAGACTGCTATCATTCATTCTCTCTTCTCCAGCACGATGTGTTATTGCAGTCAAGAAGGAAATAGGCACTGAGCTTCCCATTCAATGGACCCAATGGTTGGCTTGCTGGTATATGCATTTCTTGTACACTGTATACTGGCGCCAGGTTGGTGAGTGGGTGGAAGGTACTGGGCTCGTCACCTGTTTCATTTTATTTGCTGCCACCACCCGCTACCAACCTAGAGATATCTTTCCTGTATTCAATACCCTCCCAAGTGAATGCACATCCCCCTTTCCCTCCCAGTGCTGCCAATCCTTAGCTTCTCCATCCAGCCGCTTTCTTCTCACCACTCAGCCTCTGAGCTTCATTTCCCCGCTGCACTTTGAAACATCTCCACACTGACCTGGTCTTACACTCCACGACCTGAATTCTGGGGGCTGCTTGTAGTCCTAATCTTGGCCATTGCTGCAAAATTCAAGGGTTGCTAGCCACTTAGAATGGTTGGCAGCTCTCAGAGGCAAGCTTTCTATCTGAATAGTGTTGGGGGGTCCTGCCTCCAATTAATGCTTTCTAAAAATGCAAATAGCTGCAGGGTTGTTGCAAATGGTGAGTTGCATCCTGACTGATTCTTCTGGTGGTTACCTAGGAAAACTCCATTGAAATAACTCCATGACATCTGGTATTCTGTCACCAAGTCACTCTTTATTTAAACATGCATAGTACATGACATTCACCCAGCTGGCTCAGAGCTGGTTCCTAGATTGAACAGGACCCCATAAGCCCCTGATTTATCTGTCAGCCAGGGGTCCCTGATTGGACAGGTTTAACAGCTCCCATCATGGAACTCATATTCTATGAGATCCACCTGGCTAACATTTTTTCAATCACTGTATCCACCATCCGAATAATCCTAGCTCATGACTATGGAACTGTTGCCACTGACTAATATTTATGTTGTCTACTTTCTTCTTCTCCTAACTGTACATTTTTTTTTTATTATTTTGTAATTTTGCAATCATTTGCATTGTTCATTTATAGCAACCAACGTATTGCATAGATTAGATTAGACTCCCTACAGTGTGACCATAATGAACATAAAATCGTGAGATATAGAAACAGCAGTAGGCCGTTCAGTCCATTGAATGTGTTTAGTCATTCACTTAGATTATGACTAATGTGATATTTCTCAACTCCTCTTTCATTCTTTTTCCCCTTAATTACAGAGGACTATGGAAATAGGACTGGAGAATGGGACTAACTGGATTGCTGTTTTGGGAGCTAGTATAGACATAAAGGGTCAACTGACCTCTTTTTGTGTTGTAAAATTCTTTCTTTCCATGATTCTATAACCCTTGGTTCCCTTACTTCTTAAAAATCTGTCCATCTCAGCTTTGATTATATTTAATACCCCAACCTTTACGTTCCTCTGAGGTAAAGAGTTGTACAGATTCACTACCCTCTGAGAGAAGAAATTCCTCTTCATCTCTGTCCTAAATGTATGATGCCTATTCAGAGATCATGCTGTCTGGTTCTAGACTCTTTCACAGGTAGAAGTAATCATTCAGCATCTACAGTATATGTCCCCTAATGTCTGTTTAAATAGGCCACTTCTCATTCTTCTATGTTTGAATGAGTATATGGCCAATCTACACATCCGCTCCTCATAAGACAATCCCTCAATATCTGGTATCTTCCTAGTGAACCTTCTCTGGACTTATTCCAATGACAGTTCATCTTTCCTTAGATAAGGAACCCAAAATTGCTCACAGTTCCAGCTATGGTCTGATTTCTACCTTTCATAGTTTTAACAGAATCATCATAATTTAACACTTCCTTTCCTTGGAATTAAAAACCAATATTTAATTTTCTCTTAGAACTTGGAAGCTAATTTTTTGTGATTCATGGACGAGGACTCCCTAATCCTTCTGGACTGTAACTTCTGGTAATCCTTCTCCATTTAGTTAATGCTCAGCTTCTCTATTTTTCCTGCCAAAGTATATAACATCACATTTCCCCACTTTATGTTCAATTTTCCAAGTTTTTGCCTGTTGTTTAACCTGTCTATATTAAAACCCTTTTCTATCCTCAGTACTTGCCTTCCCACCTACTTGCGTAATTCATAAACTTGGCTATCGTCCATTCACTTTCCTCTTCCAAGTAATTGCATATTGTAATTAATTGTGTCCTCAGCATTAATCCCTGAGGTACATTACTAGTTACAGGTTGCCATCTTGAAAATGCCCCTCTTACTCCAACTATTTTCTTCTATTAGTAAACCAATTTTCTTGCCATTCTAATATACCACCTCCAATACCATAGGTTCTTATCGTATTAAGTTGCCTAATTTACAAGTCCCCACATTAAATTCACTTAACCAAACTACAAAATCACATTTCTACTGGAGTTCAGACATATTCAAATGCAAGAAGAATATAAACTGCACATGGGAAATACAGTTTAATATATCTCTCAGCATGTTACAACAGTGTCTTATGATGCAATTGAGTGCAATCTTTCATTCTTTTCATTTCTAAAAAAAAAGTGCCTGTCTTTCAATCCAGTCCAAATGATCTTGCAACTGAATAAAAATGCAGCATTGCAAAAACAATAGTTCCAATTCTGTAAAACAAAAAGAACTTCTTAGCCTAAACGTGATTCCATTTGAATCTGCCAGAATGTTCTCTTCATGCAGAGCCAAAAAGATCAGGATTAAGTGAAATATGGATAAGTAGGGGGTTTCTCAAGAATATGGAGATTGTTCTGCAGATTCTAAATAAGTAATGGTGGGTGAATTGTCATTTAAACCCTGTCGTTCTAACCCTGAAATCAATGGTATTGAATATCAATGCTGTCATTTACCATTAACAATCACACTTAAAGAAAACAGCGTTCAACAGCTTATGCATCTTGTTATGATAATGCATCAAAACTCCAAAGTATTTATAGACATTTTGTACTTTCCATTCCAAAATGTGTTGTTAAGAAAAACTGCAGATTTAAATCAGCAACCGTCTGGCAAAGTTTTGTGTGAAGCTCATGGAATGGTGCACATGTGAATTGTCAGGGAAACTGTAAACAGGGAGAGATTTAACAAGAAGAGATAATAAGGGAGACAATGTCTCCCTTCTCAGCTCAAAGCCATGTCTCAGTTATCACCATAGAATACATAAGGAAAGGGGTTAAAAAGCCTGTTTCAGCTGTACTGAAGGAATTAGTGGGACCAAACACTCTCAAGTATATTGGGCTGGGTTTGAGAATTAGCATGCTTTGAAAGTCACAGTTGAAGAACTATCTTTTGAATAGTTATCACCCTTGTGCCACTCTCTCTAACTCCACATGCTACAAACCAGTTGAAAAGAAAACAGGACAACCATGGGCTCTTTCTTATCCTGAATAATGGAAGTCAATCATGGGAGAAAGGCCCCAGAAATACAGAATCTCAAGCAATCTGTAAAACTAAGGACTGTAAAGCTGGCTGTTCATGCACCTACATCAATATTACTGGTAACCTCCACTGCAATAGCTAGAACTGAAACTATTTACTCCTCATGAACAACTCAGAGACTGATTTGTATCTCTGTAGTTTAACTTTTTAGACTCACCTCTTACTCTAATCTGTTCAAGCATGTGTTGTCATTAATTCTTTGTGTGTTTAGCAATTCATCTTTGTTAATTTAAGAAAATCTCGTTTAATTGGCTCCTTTTTCTATTCATTCACGAAATGTGGGCTTGCTGGCTGGACAGCCATTTATTGCCCATTCCTAATCCATTTGGAACTTAAATTCCTTTGTTTCTGAAAGATAGATATCCACTGATAAGGGATCCTGTTAAATTAACTTTATTGTATTCAACAAGGGGAGGGATGAATAAAGAAAGGGGAGCAAGATCATTCCTCCTTTTCTGAGAGCTTAATGTCTTGGGGTATTCCATCTGAATTGGGAGACCTTATCCTTTCTTTGACAATAACAATCTCTTCTCAACTCACAAATATTATTATTAATATTATTATTGTCACAGGGAACAGTTGTTTTCCTGCAGAAAATTTCAGCATGTCATTTATTATTATTGAATCAAGAGGACATTGCATTGGTTATTACTGAATTATGCTCTCTTAATGAGGCAGCCAAGGTCATGATCAGAACAGTCATGGTCTTATCACGTGAAGGAGGTAGGTTGGAGGGGTTGAATGGCCTACATCCTACTTCAAAGTTTTATGTCGTTATGTTCATGTGATTCAGAAATTTTGATCATTGCATTTTACCTTTCTTTTATTGTCTTTTTAAAATCATTTTACAGTGAAATGGCACAAATGCTGTATTTCAACAAAATGTGAAATATTTTCTTAAAGTCTCTCATGTAAATGTTTGAGTTGGGAAGGAATAAAATCAGAAAACATTAAACATACTTAACAGGTCTGGCAGCATCTGTGGAGATAGAAACAGTGTTAATATTTAAGTCTGTAACTTTTCCAGTAAAAGTTAGAAAAATCATAGACTTTAAACAAGTGAAATGGGGCAGTGCAGGGAGCAAGTGACTGTATTTGGGTAGAAACCAGTGGAGGTTAAATTGCAATATTTCATGATACAAGGCAAAGTGGGGTAGTAGAACATAGAACATTACAGCGCAGTACAGGCCCTTTGGCCCTCGATGTTGCACCACCCTGTGAAATCAATCTGAAACCTATCATGCCTACACTATTCCATTCTCATCCATATGCCTATCCAATTACCATTTAAATGCCCGTAAAGTTGACGAGCCTACTACTGTTGCAGGCAGGGTAAGGAAACTACCTCTGACATCTGTTCTATATCTATCACCCCTCAATTTGAAGCCATGCCCCCTCGTGCTAGCCATCACCATCCTAGGAAAAGTACTAATGGGATAAAGAAAGTCACAAACAATTTCTTTAGAGAAAGTATGGCTGTCAGGATTCTGGATAGTTCTCATCTAAAATTAATGAACAGAAAATTGTAGAGAAAGCCAAATGGCAGTGAAATGGGGGTAATAATCCATATCGCTCCAAGTCTGGCCATCTAAAATTGCATCAAAATCACCTTTAAGGTTCTACCACACTGAACTGGAATATATGGGTCGATATTAATGTTACTCCAATGCCCAGTTGGTACAATCCCCAAAGTTACTGATAATTCTTTTTTACAAAAAGAAATAAATGCCTGTGACACCAAGAGAAAGAAACCAATGGTTGAGATTTCACTTTTTAAATCCTTTACTCTCTCAAAGGAGTTAAAATCTGCATAGATCAAATATTGATTAAGAGGAAATTAATAAATCAAGATAAGATTGATTTACATTAACTAATTAATTAACCAAAATAAACTTTGGGGTAACACTTTTACTCTATTGCACATTTCTAGTGAATATCTAGCATTGAAGGAACAGTCTCACTGCCAGCTCTTGGACAAAGGTTCATCTCTCTCTGCTATATCAAGTTGAAATTGTCAGTGTCCTATAACAATTATTGCACTTCACATTTAATTATCATTCGCAAAGCACCCTTTGAAGTATCCCTACTCCCTACATTATCAAGTGCCTCAGCTTTGCTGCTATCTTTCTTTTGAAATAGAAACCGAACACTCAAAAATATACTGTTGGTTCTTTAAGACAAATAGCTTTTCTTACTTCTGCCCAGTGTACTGCCCAGTGAGACATGTTAAACCAATCACTGAACACTTTAATGGGCTTTATTTGATTTTCTCTCCTCCATGGCAACCTGATATCATATGGACATTTCTTAGAACTGAGGTGTTCACCATAAATCCAAATTACACCCTTTCCAAGTCACTCTTTTATTTTGAAGTTAAAGAGACATTTCGAAACCTAAGTGATTTACAAAATTCACTGTTTATGACACCACACCAAATTATTGCTGCCACCTCAAGTGATGGTAAGTTGAGATCCTGTTTGCTGAACACAAAATTATCAATCTGACACAAGTATGATAAACATAGATTCTATTTATTTGATGAGGTATTACAGGATTGTTTAGCAGGCAGATTAATTATAAATGTTTAACAACCATATTGTTACAGGGAAACTGTGCTCCCTCAGACTTCCTTGCTGTCAGCTAGACTGCATTGGATGCAGGAGACATGTTCGGTATCAATGTAACTTATTCATTTACATATTCTATCTTAAAGGGGTAACACAACAGCACTCCTTTCTCCTCAAAAAAATATTCATTACATTAAGAAAGTATGTGATCCTGACTAATGTTCTGGGGAACATTGTCTTGAATCCCATTGTGGCAGATGGTTAAATTTTAATCCGGTAAAAAATTGAGTAAAATACCTAGCCAGTTGGTGACCATATGTGAGGTTATGCACTTTGGTAGGAAGAATTGACATGTGTTTTCTAAATTTGTAAAGAGTTCAGAAGTGTGAAGTACAGGGGACTGGGGAGTCCTAGTTCAGGATTTTCTTGAACATGCAGGTTCAATTGGCAGTTAGGAAGGCAAATGCAATGTTAGCATTCATGTCAAGAGGGCTAACATAGAAAAGCAGAAATGTACTGCGGAGGCTGTATAAGGCTTTGATCAGACTGCATTTGGAATATTGTATGCAGTTTTGGGTCTCATATGTAAGGAGGGATGTGCTGGCATTGGAGGGGTGCAGAGGAGGTTTACAAGCATGATCCTGGGGATGATGAGCTTTTAATATGAGGAGTGGTTGAGGACTCTGGGTCAGTATAAGACAGAGTTTAGAAGGATGAGGGGGGGAATCTGATTGAAACTTACAGAATTCTGAGAGGCTGGACAGAGTGGACATGGAGGAGATGCTTCTGTTAGTAGGAGAGATGAGGACCGAAGGGCACAGCCTCAC
This sequence comes from Chiloscyllium plagiosum, assembly GCF_037043375.1. Taxonomy (NCBI): domain Eukaryota; kingdom Metazoa; phylum Chordata; class Chondrichthyes; order Orectolobiformes; family Hemiscylliidae; genus Chiloscyllium; species Chiloscyllium plagiosum. The sequence continues at coordinate 114,726,972 of NW_028270139.1, forward strand.
AGCAAAGGGGCAAGCCTTTAGAACTGAAATGAAGGAGATGTGTTTCAGCCAGAGGACGGTGAAACTGTGGAACTCACTGCTGCAAAAGGCTGTGTATTTAAGATAAGGAGAGCAAGGCCCACAAGGACAAGTAGAGAATGTAGTTGAGAGTGAAGGAAATGTGACATCCTTACAGGCCTGGTCTACACGTGACTCCATGAAACAGCAATGTCATTGACTCTTAACGGCCAACATATGCTGAGCTAGCTGGTGATGCCTAAATTGGCACGGTGGCACAGTTGTTAACACTGTTACCTCACAGCACCAGGGTCTTGGGTTTGATTCCAGCCTCGGGCGACTGTCTGTGTGGAGTTTGCACATTCTCTCTGTGTCTGTGTGGGTTTCCTCCGGGTGCTCTGTTTTCCTCCCACACTCCACATGTGTGCTGGGTAGGTGAATTAGCCGTGCTAAATTGCCCAAACTGTTAGGTGCATTGGTCAGAGGTAAATGGGTCTGTGTGGGTTACTCTTCGGAAGGTCAGTGTGGACTTCTTGGGCCAAATGGCCTGTTTCCATACTGTAGGGAATTTACTCTAAATCCCAAAAAGGAAAGAAAAGAGTTTTAAAACTGATAATAAGATTTTGGTAAGATTATACATTTGCAAAATCACAGCAGTTGATACAACTTTTCAGAAGGGGTTGTTGATGGCACTTTGGAAAATGATAGAGATAACATCCAGGGAGAGTAGCACTTACAATATCAGCAAGTATGGACAGCCAGAGGTGTGCCTGGCTGGTCAGCAGTTAAGTTCAAATGGAGCAAAGGAAATAAGAGGTGGTACTGATAGATGAGAAGATTGCAGAGAAAGTATGATAAGAAAAGAACAACTTTAGTCCTAGGATAAGGGAAGCAGTTTTACAAATGGTCTCAGCTTCAGTAATTTAAAACTTTATGAACTCCTTGCACTATTGAGGCAAGAGTTGAAGGGGAAAGAGTTAAAAATCTGTTTGACAGAAGAGAAAGAATGTTTGCATTACAATTGCTCTCCAGGATGATCTTGGTGTTTCAAGCAATTTTGCCAAAATAATGATATCAATGGTCAGAGTGGGATTTAGATTACATTGGAATGAGAAACATTGTAAAGGGCAGGAGAAACAAGCAAGCAATAAGGGGGAAATTATTATTGGTGATAGTTCTGAATTAAAGATTAAATATTGAACAATTGTATGATATAGTTTCACTTCAGACATATGAGAAAATGATGTCATGCAGGGTGTCCTTGCAAAAATATCAAGTGAGATGAAATAAAAAAATTTAAAATTCTATTGATGGAGGTTGTTGCTTGGTGTAGTAACATCATCACTTTTCATAATCGCTGCTAAATCACACAAGGATGCTTCTCTATTCTGAAGTAATTTTCTCCTTTTGTTTCCCCCCCCCCCCCCACCCCCATCTGTCTCATGCTTGTACCATCTCTCTCCCTTAAAAAAACACAGTCCTAACCTTGCTGTTGCTTAATGTGTTTATCGGATATTTTTCTTTCCAGAATTTTAACATGAACACCAATCCATTTATCAAGGATTCCCATCACCAGTTAAATACTGGACAAAAGAGCACCAGACAAGAAATCAGTCCACTCCGTCTATGATAGCAGCAGTGAATAAAACGTCTATTTGCATGCCTTCAAAAACGCTTTGTACAAAAAAACCCAAATAAAATATGTAAAATGACATTCGCTTAGAGCTCTGGCATTATTGAAAAATGATGGGATGGTACAAAAAAAAAGTGCCTCATGCATAAACAGGCTTTGCATTAACTGGTAGCATTCATGCACTTCCAATATAATAATTCTGCTTATGATTTTTATGTCTCAAAAATTACCATGATTATTGAGTTTGTATGCATATTCCTGAGAGTTATTTTACATGGTAAGACCCAGAGTAGTTTTCTTATTCCAGTCAAGCAGATGACATTTCATAAACTTTTTTAGCTCTAATGCCAGCAATATATTATTATCTTCAGAGGAAACGTCCTGAAACATTTACATAATAATATCACCGGCATGCAGTGACAGATGGAACTCATTGATGTAGAGACACATTGTGTAAAGGTTTTCAATATATTAAAATATCAATATTGTGTTGAATGATATGAATTTATTGCATTACTGTTTCTGACCAAGGTTGAAGCCCAGTCAGAAAAAAGATTTTATTTGAGATGTGTGAGTCTGATTTGTTTTTTAATCAAATTTATTCAAAAATTCTCTCAAAGGCTCAATTTGCTGCCCAGTGTGGAACTGAGCTGCACAAAATAAGACAAACCCAGGTTCTTTCCCAATTCTCTTTTTTTGATTGAGAACTGAAAAGCTTATGAGGTCTGAAAACATTCTGGCAATATTCTGAAGACTTATATTCTAGAACTAACCGCATTCATAGCCAAGCTGTTCCAGTACAGCTACAACACTGGCATTTACCTGACAATGTAAACAAATTGTTCAGGTATGTTGTTTACACAAAAAGAAGAACAAATCCAAACCAGTCAATTCCTAGTCGACCAGTCTCCTTGCGATCAACAGTAAAGTGATGGAAGGTATCATCAACAGTGCTCTCAAGCAGTACCTGCTCAGCAATAACCTGCTCAATGATGCCCAGTTTGGGTTCTACCTTGATTCAAACATGGACAAAAGAACTGCAGTTCAGAGGTGAGAGTGACAGCTTTTGATATCAAAGTCACATTTGACTGAGTATTGCATCAAGGAGCCCAAGCAAAACTGGAATCAATGGGTATAAGAAGGCAATGGGTTGGAGTCATACCTGGCACATAGGAAGATGGCTGTGATTTTTGGAGGCCAGTCATCTCAGTTGCATGTCATCTAGTAGGAGTTCAACAAGGTCGAGTCATAGATCCAACTATCGTTGATTGCTTCATCAATGACCTCTCTTCCATCATAAAATGAAAAGTGGGGATGTTCGCTGATTATTGGACACCGTCAGCACCATTCATGACTTCTCAGAAACTGAAGCAGTCCACATCTAAATACAAGAAGATCTGGACAATATCCAGGTTTGGACTGACAAGTAGGAAGTAACATCCGTGTCACACAAATGCCAGGCAATAACCATCACAGACAATGTAACAACTACCTCCTGACATTTCCCTCTATAAAATTCCTGGGAGTTACCATTGACCAAGTGGACTTGCCATAAAAATAGAGTAACAACAAGAACAGGTAAGACCTTAAGAACATTGCAGTGAGTAACTCACCTTCTGACTCCCCCCAAGTCTGTCCGTGATTTTAAGTCACAAGTCAGGAGTGTGATGGGATATTTCCAATTTGCCTGGATGAATGCAGCATCAACAACACCCAAGAAACGTGACACCATCCAGGGTACAGCAGCCAACTTGATTGGCACCACATCCACAAACGTCTATTCCCTCTACCAACAATGCTCAGTGGCAGCAGTGTGTACCATCTACAAGATGTACTGCAGAAATTCACCAAAGACTCTCAGAATTCACCTTTTAAAACTCCTATCACTTTCATCTAAAAGGACAAGGGCAGAGGATAAAAGGGAACACCACCGCTTTCAAGTTCTTCTCCAAGCCACTCATCATCCTGACTTGGAAGCATATTGCGTTTCATCACTGTCGCTGTTTCAAAAACCTGAAATTCCCTCATTAATGGCATTGTGTAACAACCCACAGCAGGTGTACTGCAGCGATTCAAGAAAGCACTCACAACCACCTTCTCAAGGGCAACTAGGGAGCAGCAAAAAATGCTAGAATGTCCATGTACCATGAGTAAATTAAAAATTCTTAGCTGACAAGAGGGAGAACAGGAGATGTCTAAATGATTTCCCCGCCTCATAGCGCCAGGGACCCGGATTCAATTCCTGCCTTGGGTGACTGTCTGCGTGGAGTTTGCACATTTTCCCTGTGTCTGCGTGGATTTCCGTTGGGTGCTCCGGTTTTCTCCTACAATCCAAAGAAGAGCAGATTAGGTGAATTGGCCATGCTAAACTGCCTATAGTTTTTTTGCAAGGTTTGTGAAGGTTTGTAGCTCAGGTTGAGGTTTAGGGTGTAGGATTACTTGCTGAGTTGTAGGTTTGATATCCAGACATTTCATTACCTGGCTAGGTAACATCATCAGTGGTGACCTCCAAGTGAAGCGAAGCTGTTGTCTCCTGCTTTCTATTTACTTCTGGCTTCACTTGGACGTCACCACCGATGATGTTACTTAGCCAGTTAATGAAACGTCTGGATATCAAACCTACAGCTTAGCGAACAATCCTACACCCTACTGCCTATAGTGTTCGGAGGTGTGTATGTTAGGTGCATTAGTTAGGAACAAATGGACAGGAATGGATCTGGATGGGTTTTTTTGGGAGGGTCGGTATGGACTTGTTGGACTGAATGCCTGTTTCCATACTTTAGGGATTCTATGAAAAATTCCTCCACATTTTTGATTGCAATGTTGGAGGTCTTCACACAGCAGTTTGACATGAGAAGGGAAATGCTGTTCTCACCCAGATGGTGGAAAATTCTCTCCCAGCTGAGTCTTTCAAAGAAATTGAGAACAAAAATGGAGCAAAAGGTTAATGCTGGAAATATTGCATGCGTATCCTGGATGCGATATAGAAAGAAGTTGAATAACTCTCCAAGTTTTTCAAAGTAATGCTCACAAATCTTAGCATTATTACTCTCTGTTCAGGCAAACATCACTGCCCACCACATTTCCCTCTCTTGCATTTCCTTATTTTCTGCAGTCACTCAGTCACATTTGACTGAACAGTTCCTTCTGTCCTAATGTCTCTCTGCAGCTCCTATTGCCTTCATTTTGGCCTGCATCTTCCCACACTGCTGTCTGTTTCCAAATAATGTGCACAATAATCTAGCTCGCCATACACAATTTCAAGATATCTCATAAAAATATTCCAAATGTGTTCCCTTTATTATTGTCTGAGAAGATGGCAAAGAAAATCAGGAGTATATCATGACAAAATCAGGACAAAGTCACCTTCATGACCTGTACCCAGTGAACAAGGCAATGTATGGCATTTTGTGCAGCAGGGGCACCATTAAAGTGTGACTTCTGCACAGCTTGGAGAATATATCCTTTATTTCACTTTTTATTGCTATTTCAATAAATACTCTTTATCAACAGTTATACAGTCTCACTGACTCTAAAAGCCTAACACATCTCCATCACTTCCATTTTCAGCACAGAAAAATACATCATGTTCTGAGGGAACAGAGGAAAAAGAGAACAGCAGCACCAAAAATGGCATTTCTGTCAATATGGCATGCGCCAGTTTCAAGACTGGCAGGGTACAGAGTTTGGAGAGTGGACAACAAGGGTCTTTGCACCACTGTGCATCAACTAGAGCTTGGGAAAAGGACACACAAAAACAAGATTGATGGAGATTGACTATAAACATGACCCTGCTACCGAGCATTGAAATGCAATCCTTGGAGTCCAGATTACAAAAGAAGGCCCATATCTATGTAGTACGAGATACTTTCTCTTAGATGGCTGTCAAATAACTTGTGTCAAGTTTTCATGAAAGACAACAAGACCATGCTGTCAAACATGGCGTGAATTGTTAGCTCCTGAAATACTGTGGAAGGCCCATGAAGATGGATTAGTTTGTGTCTGCTTAGACACCTGCCATGGATGTTCTGTTATAATAAAACAAAAATAATGTAGATGCTGGCTATTGGAAACAATCAGAGAGTGATGGAAAAAATAAGTTGACAACTGTAGATTTCAAATATGTACGTGTGCATCAGGTGCTGAACCCTTGGTCAGTATTTCTATTTGAGGTTCAGGTACATTGGGACCATTCATGTTACTTTGGGCCTTGATTTTCTAATTCAGCAAATATTAAGGTTGAATGATGGACGTTCCAGTATGACTGGCTCTGTTGCAAACTGGAAAAACTCTATGAACTATTGAGGGAAACCCTGATGACCTGATATTTAAAAAAAGGTTGAGTGTACTAGGCCTGAATCAATAAATGTGACAAGAGCAGAAAAAGTCTTCTTGCAAAATGATCATGCTCTTTATTCTTTCATTGCATGTCGACATTGCTGCCAACTTCTGTTGTCCATTCCTAATTGCTCTTGATAAGGTGGTGGTGAGTTGACTTCTTGAACTGCTGCAAACCTTGCCTTGTTAGGACACCCACAGTGCTTTTGGGAAGAAAGTTCCAGGATTTTGATCTTATGCCAGTAAAGGACAAAGATAAAGTTCTGAATCAAGGTGGTGCAAGGCTTGGAGGGAAACTTGTAGATGGTGGTGTTCTCTTTATCTGTTGGCCTTGTCCTTCTGGTTGCAGAGATTGGAGATTTTAAAAGTGCTATTGAAATAGGCTTGCTGAGTTGCTGCAGTGAATAGTGAGAATTGACAAGTTAACTCACCTTTGAAACCAAGTACAACCTTCTTGATCCAAGCGTAACAGTAGTACTTTGACTATGTATCATTTCCCTACTTTAAAATTGGTTAGAAAATTGTGCCTATCTTCACACAATTCAACTGGGACCACAACTTTGTGGTCTTGCTGGGCTCAGTGGCTGAGATCCACATACCAGACTCTATGGTTACCAGGTGGCCTATCGCAAGAACACATTATTTTGTTTTTTAAAATCATTCTGCATATGAAAGGAATGCTTAGAACTGGATTCTGTTGCTATTTATAGGAAAAGCAGTTGCCAGGGCAATGCAGCTGGCAATCCATTGTTTCAGGTGGAGAATTAAAGAAATGAAAAGATAATATTGATGATAAATCTTGTTCCTATTCTAAGTCCATTTACTGTGAGGAATGGGGACGTTAAATATATTAAGCATGTAGCATTACAAATATTCCAGATTGATTAACATTTGTATTGATTGTTGTTACCATTAACCACTTGATTGTTCTGTAGTTCCCTTGAAAGGGGCTGTAATGCAGGAATGTAGGGTATGGAATTTTCATGGAGTTGCTATGGAATACAATTTAACTGCTGAATTATGTTTGCATTGTGTTGTCGGTGCAGAATGGTTGTACCATTTCCTTAAATCAGTTTCCATGTTTAAACTTTCACAAAGGGGAAAATCAAAGACTGGTCTGAAGCCTGTGGATCTCTTACAGAAAACACGAAGCAAAGTAAGAGGAGCAGTAGGGACAGCTGCTTTTGAAAGAAAAAAAAAATTGTAATTCGGAAATTGTTTCAAAAGGGTGCCCAAAATGATACTGGAACAAGAATAGATTTATACTCATCTGTCATATTTATGCTGTCGTTTTATTCAACATTTCAGTGCAGAGTTTTGATCAATGTTGTTGTCTGTTGCCATTCCAAAACACAATATTCTTGGCATAATAGCAGTTTATCGCATGGTTTACATAGTTGTTGAAAAGGAATAATGTGTCCTGGAATTATGCGTACATAATATAAGCGTGCTTTCATGTATTATAATGCTATTGCAACAAAAGTAAAGTACCATAAGATCTGGATAATAAAAGAAAAAGCTTCTTGAATATTCCAATTTTCTTTAGCTGCCCTCTTAATATATCTTGAACAACTTCCAATAGCTGCACAATATCAACCATCTTCACAATTGAGCTTTGATATAGAAAGCATATGGTGATTTCATAGGACTGTGGCTACCACCACTGCATATGAGCCAGAAATTCAAGTTTGAGTCCCACTACAGGACTTGATGGCCAAAGAAAGTGCATTCATAGTACAGCTCAATGTATAGCGTATTCAAAATGTAAATCCTGCCACATTATGCCAGTGGCAGTCAGTAAAAATGGGGAAGATTCCTGGCCAGTTATGATATGGGAAGAAATTTGAGCCTCTACCATCATTATCCATCACTGTAAGTTACAGCATGCAAATAAAAGGGCACCCAATTCAGATTCCTTCCGGACTTGTTGGTTCAGTTGGTTGGGCAGCTATTGGCGATCAGATTGTCACCAAAAGCACAAAGTTTGATTCCGTGTACTGGAATTCAGACCTGCCTCCTTTTCCAAACTGTGGTGTAGATTGTGGTGATGTGGACTGTACCTGTCTTCGAGTCGACAACTGAAGAAGAGGAAGGCTGAGTGTATGTTAGATATTCAATCTAGACAGATGTCATAGATGTTCCAGAACCTGTCTTTATCTCAAAACATGCAGTTACAATAGAATTAGAATTAGGTTTTATTGTCATGTGTACTCAACTACAGGGATACAGGAGTACAGTTAAAAATTTACAAGATGCTTAGGTACAAAATCAGAGGTAACGAGTGGAAAAATAAAGAAATTAAATAAAAGTTCAACATTACAGTTCTTGTCAGTACAAAGTAGTAAACAAAAAAATGAAGTTAAAAGTTTCAGTCCCTTTGTTAGCCATATTGGTCTGCAGTCACCCACACTGGATTTCCCCATGAGGACTCAATCTCTCTACTGCGCTGCGTTTGATTTCTTGATCCCCCCATCACCACAATGTCGTCTGGCCGCTGTAAAAGTTACCTGTTACAGAAAGAGCTGTTTAAAATCCCCTTTAAATAGAATCATTAAATCAATTTATATTGTAACATCATTGACTTCCAAAAACAGTTCCTCTTATGAAAGATGCACAGGTCTTGTTTTTACAATCAATGATTTCTTACCATGAAGTTAGAAACAACAAGAGCCTGAAGTTTGCTTGAGCATATTTCAAAAACTGGATTACACCCAATACTTTGTCCATTATATTGATGTCAATTAGAATTGCTTATCCCTGAAACCTAATCTGAATACTGTCAATAGAATTCAGATTAGCGATGTATTGTAAACGTCATATCTGTCTGAACATCTGAAGAGTTAATGTTCATATTACATTGAAGTCTACCAAATCTGATGATGCTACACAGATGGAGTCAGCTGCATATGAGGAGGGTCATGGAATCATAGAGTTAGACAACATGGAAAGAGACCCTTCGGTCCAACTAGTCCACACTGACCATGTTCCCAAACTAAACTAGTCCCACTTGCTTGTGTTTTCTTTACATTCATTCATTGGATGCAGGCATCACTGGCGAGGCAACATTTATTGATAATTTATTGCTAATTGCCCAGAGAGCAACGAAGAGTCAACCACATTGCTATGGTTCTGGAGTCACACGTTGCCAGACCAGGTAAGGATGGCAGATTCTTTCCCTAAAGGACATGAGTGAACCAGATGGGTTTTTCTGACAATCAACAATGGTTTCACATTCATCATAAGACTCTTATTGCAGATTTTCTTTTTTGAATTCAAATCCTAAAATCTGCTATGATGAGATTCAAACCTAAGGTCCCCAGAACATTATCTAGGTCTCAGGATTAACAGCCATTGCCTCCCCCTATTGTTTGGCCCATATCCTGTCAAATCTTTTCTATTCATGTACTTAATGTACTTTAAATGGTGTAACTGTACTGGCATCTGCCATTTCCTTTGGCAGTTCATCCCACACACGAACCACTCTCTACATAATCAAATTGGCCCTCATGTCCTCTTTAAACCTTTCTCGTCTCACCTTAAAAGTATGTTCCCTGACTTTGAACTCGCTGACCCTAGGGAAAAGATCTTTCCTTTCACCTTATCTATGCCCTTCATGATTTTATAAACCTCGAGAAGGTCACTGCTCAACCTCCTCTGCTCCAGTGAAAATAGTCCCAGTCCATCCACCTATTTTTATAACTCAAACTCTGTATTCCCAGAAATGTCCAAGTAAATCTGAACCCTCTCCAATTTAATAAAGTACCATAAGATCTGGATAATAAAAGAAAAAGCTTCTTGAATATTCCAATTTTCTTTAGCTGCCCTCTTAATATATCTTGAACAACTTCCAATAGCTTATAATTTGGCAACCAGAACTGCACATAGTACTCTAGAAGAGGCCTCACCAGCGTCCTGTACAACCTCAACATGAAGTCCCACCTCCTACATTCATAGGTCTGAACAATGAAGGCTAAATGCCTTCTTTACCACCCTGTCTATCTGTGATGCAAATTTCTAAGTATTATGCACCTGAGCCCTTATGTCTCTCTGTTCTGCACCCAGGAATCCACCATTAATTGTATAATGTTTGTTTTAACAAAATGCAATATCTTGCACTTATCCAAATTAAACTCTCTCTGCCACTCCTCAGCCCAGTAACCCAACTGATCAAGCTCTTTGTGATTTTAGATTACCTTCTTCGCTGTCCACTTTACCACTAATTTTGGTGTCATCCACAAGCTTACTAACCATGTCTCCTATATTCTCGTCCAAATTATTTATGTAAATGGCTCACAAAAGTGGTCCCATGAAGGGGACAGATGTATTCTGTCCTGCCTCGAAGAGTCCTCTGTAATTATACCTAGCAAGTTTATGTAATATACATGTCGTTATCATGCAATAAGCAACTTTTTATATGTTGTTTCGTTGGTTAGACTCACCAGTATTCTATCCTCTACCATTGATAATTGGATAAGCCCTAAGCTAAAAGAAGAAAGGAGGATTGATGATAACAACATAACAACAAAGCTCATTCCTGAAGAAGGGCTTATGCCTGAAACGTTGATTCTCCTGCTCCTTCGATGCTGCCTGATCTGCTGCGCTTTTCCAACAACACATTTTTCAGCTCTGATCTCCAGCATCTGCAGTCCTCACTTTCTCCTAGTTGATTTTAACCTATTGCAAATCCTCTTGCAAAGATGCCTTCCTTGAAGAAGCTCTCTTCCTCCCGCTACAAGGATTTCAGTGAAAGCTCATTCCTGAAGAAGGGCTTATGCCCGAAACGTCGATTCTCCTGCTCCTTGGATGCTGCCTGACCTGCTGTGCTTTTCCAGCAACACATTTGTCAACAACATAACAAAACCAATATACCACATGCTGGCATCAGTGGTATCTGAAAATATGCTATATGCAAGAGTGGAGAATATGTTGTGTCATCTGCAATTTTATAATCTCACATAAATGCATTCATTACCAAAATAACAAAATCTATGAAAACTGAAATATCCGGAAAAAGAGAATATAGAGATAAGGGGACAAATACTGTCAGATATGAAACAGAAGAATAGGTAAAATAATGCAAAAATTTTAATTAGTAAAATAAGTTAGAGGTTGCAGAGTGTGTGAGGAATGGACGGTAAACAGAGAGAAGGTGATAGAACTGTAAGATGCAAATAAACAAATATGGGAGGTAAAGACTTGGACTATTATAAATATATAAGAAGATATTCAAGACATTGCTAACGCTGTTCAAATTGCACAAGACAGGTTAAAATCAGAGCTAGCTTCTCCAATGGCATATCTGTGCAGTGGAGATAACTGGTCTTTTGCACACTTTTAGTGCAGACAGGCTTGAATGCTGACTGACTGGGATTCACGAAATTGAACAATTGCTTTGTAAAAGCTTATTGCTTGCGAAGCATGGAGAAGTTTACATTACCTCTTGGCACAACAAATAGATATTGCTTAAGACAAACACCTTGGAGGGCCTGCCACAGGAGATGTCATGAGGGATGATTGCACTCTTGGTTCCAAAATCAAACCACTAAACTCTTAAAGAGCAGTTCGGTAAAGTTGTATGGATGGATAAACTGGATCAAATGAATGCAGTCTCCGTGGCCTGCTGTAACTTGCAGCAAATTCACAAGAGGTTGAGTGATCTTAAGAGACGTACTAAGGTAAATGCACCAATCTATGTATCGGTTATTGTTCTTCATTTTCAGAAAATTGACCCCAGTACAATTTTGTTTTCCCATTACTCTTTCTCACAACAGCTTACCGATAGAGAAGATGCCTCCAATGAATTTTGTTCACAACTTTTTGCTAGTGCATGGGAGATGAGGGGTCCAAAGGTCTGGGTCAGACTTAGGGAATGGTCCCAGACTCAATTCCACATGATTAGCTTTCCAAGGCTTGATTTCAATGGCTGAGATCACTTGTCACATAGGGGCGGCACGGTGGTTAGCACTGCTGCCTCACAGCACCAGGGACCCAGGTTTAATTCCAGTCTCAGGCAACTGTCTGTGTGGAGTTTGCACGTCCTGCCCGTGTCTGCGTGGTTTTCCTCCAGGTGCTCTGGTTTCCTCCCATAGTCCAAAAATGTGCAGGTTAGGTCAATTGGCCATGTTAAGTTGTCCGTAGTGTTTGGTGGATTAGTCAGGGGTAAGTGTAGGTGAATGGGTTTGGGTGAGTTGCTCTTCGGAGGGTCAGTGTGGACTTGTTGGGCCGAAGGGCCTGTTTTCACACTGTAGGGAATCTAATCTAATCATATTGTTCAGGGTCCTCCCCACATCTACTTCTCCCATGTTCATGACTTGAGTTATTTTTATGCGATACTGGATGCCAGCAAGTGCCTTACCCCAGTGATCATTCTGTTTGGGAACCAACTGGAGAGGTGCTGACCTATACAGGTCAGGATGGTACCTGAATTTTGTTTTTAATAATTTCTCTTTTTGTGTCAAGTTTAAGCTTTGCTGTGAACATTGACAGAGATTTGATTGATTACAAACTTTTGAATATCAGGAAATAATAGGATGAGTGTATATTTCATTATTTAAATTAATGTTAACTACAACAGAGGTGAAATTGAAACTGAGCAAGTAGATTTGATTAATTACTACCAGATAATTAAATAATCAATTAACTCTTATTACACACTGCAAATGTGTAATGACCTACAGGCAATGAGAGCACCTTGGAGAAGGTAAATATTCATTATTTTTTATAATTATTCAAAGACGCAATATTCCATAATATGCTGTTACAGTAATTCAAAATGACACATGAAACATAATTCAGCATCACCATATTTATCTTGCCATCTGCTTCAGTTCAGTAAAACTTTAATGAAAATCATATAGATAATCAGGTTATTGTGCCAAATTTACCATATTGTCATTGGGGGCAGGAAGTAAATGGTGTCAGTATGGCCAGTTCTCTAATACCAGTTCAGGATCATTCTGCAGAAGCCAACATTGTATTGAAAAGCATGCTCTATATATATATATATATATATATATATATATGATCATGAGCATTCAGTTGTGAGAGTGTGCATTCCCAAGCAATGATCTAAATTATTGAGGAAGGAAAGTATTTTTGTGCAGTACAAAATGCAGTTCACAATCTGACTGCCACTTATATTGCTCAGAGGGACACTCTGGAAAAAATGATTGTTGACAGATTAGGGTGAGTTGGTGGGGATGGGGGACGGTGTGTGTATATTTTTCTGGGGCTTCAGTTGTTATTTTAGAGACCCTAAGTCAGCTTTGAAGGGGAACATCACATAGGAAATGCCAGCTGAAAGCAAGAAATCAAAGACAGGAAATAGGAAAAGTTAATACTTATCTTTTAAAGTGGGAAAAATGTAATACGAGCAAGTATCAACTCCAAAAATCAGTTGTGTGGATCTGTATAGTTTATTAGGTTTACTCAATCCCTCTATTTCCCACTTGTTTTTCTCCCTGCCTTGCCCTATCCTGGTTGCCATTTATACAAACACGTAGTTCGGCATAGTTAAAAATCACACATCACCAGGTTATAGTCCAACAGGTTTATTTGGAAGTACTAGCTTTTGGAGTGTTACTCCTTCATCAGGTGGTTGTGGACACAGAATTTATAGCAAACATTTAGAGTGTGATGCAACTGAAATTATATATTGAAAAAGACCCGGATTGTTTTGTTTAGTCTCTCATCTTTTAGAATGACCATGTTGGTTTCAGTTCTTTCATATGTAAATTTCAGAACTTTTCTAAAGTTTCATTGACAGGTGAACTTTATCAATAGGTGCCATGTCAGCTCATTGAAGTTGTGAGGTTCCCTGTGTGAGGCTGTCTGTTTCCCAATGTTCAGGCTGATTCTATTTTTTAAAAAGGGATTTACAGAATCTTACATGGATTCATGCAGTTTTTGAGTAAAGTAGCGTGTAATTCTGCAAGTACAAATTCACCCCACAAACCTATGTGGGTGTGTGTGCATGTGGGTGTGTTTGTCTGTGTGTGGGGACAGGTGGGGGTGGTGTGAATGTCTGTAAGAGAGTATGTGTATGTATGTGTGTGATGTAAAAGGGTATTTGTGTGTGTGTGTGAGTGTGTCTATAGTGCAGTGGGGTCACCTGTAGTGTGACATAAACTCAAGGTCCCAGTTGAGGTCATCCCTATGGGTACCAAACTTAGCTATCAGCCTCTGCTCGGCCACTTTTAGTTGTTGTCTGTCTCAAAGTCTGCCTTGGAGGATGGTCACCCGAAGGTCCGAGGTCAAATGTCCCAGACAACTGAAGTGTTCTCCGACTGTGAGGGAACACTCCTGTCTGTTGATTGCGGTGCGGTGTCCATTCATCCGTTGTCATATCCTCTGCTCGGTCTCACCAATGTACCATGCCTCAGGGCATCCTTGCCTGCAGCTAAACTTTAAACAATGACCCAACCTCAAACAGATCATTGTTCGCAGCAAACTGCCCGGCTTTCAGGGCAACACCAGACAACCTTGTCACAGCAGAAGCTGTAAGACGTGTCAGTGTCGACACGGATACCACTGTTACACATGGGGACACCTCCCACCATGTACGTGGCAGGTACTCATGTGACTTGTTCAATGTTACCTATCACATATGCTGCAGGCAAGGATGCCCTGAGGTATGGTACATTGGTGAGACCAAGCAGAGGCTACACCACATAACAATCAACAAACAGGAATGTTCCCTCCCAGTCAGAGAACACTTCAGCAGTCTGGGACATTCGACCTCGGACCTTCAGGGGACCACCCTTCGGTATAGACAAAGCAGATCTGATAGCCAAGTTCGGTACCCATGGGAATGGCCTCATCTGGGACTTTGGGCTCATGTCACACATCAAGTGACCCCACTGCACTATACAGACACACACACACAAACACACACATGAATTTGTAATTGCAGAATTACATTTTATTTTGCTCAAAACCAGCATGAATCCTTGTAAAATTCTGTAAATCCCTTTTTAAGAAATCAGTCTGTACATTCGGGCACAGACAGTCTCACACAGGGCACCTCGCACCTTCAATGCATTATCTGAGCCGACATGACAACGATTGTTAAAATTCACTTGAGAATGTAGCTGCAATAAAAAGCTTTGGGATTTACATATGAAAGAACTGAAACCAACATGGCCATTCTAAAAGATGAGAGACTTAACAAACAATCTAGGTCTTTTTCAATATATAATTTCAGTTGCATCACACTGTAAGCTTTTGCTATAAATTCTGTGTCTTACTATCTTATATATTCCACAACCACCTGATGAGGGAGCACTGCTCTGAAAGCTTGTGCTTCCAAATAAACTGGTTGGACTATAACCTAGTTTTTACAAAGCTTCCGTTCAAGGACTGCAACAAACACTACATTGGACAAACAGGCAGAAAACTAGCCACCAGGATACATGAACATCAACTAGCCACAAAACGACATGACTCTCTCTCACTAGTATCCTTACCTACAGATGAGGAAGGACACCACTTTGAATGGGCCAATACATCCATCCAAGGACAAGCCAAACAGAGACATATAAGAGAATTCCTAGAAGCATGGCATTCCAACCAGAACTCTATCAACAAACACATTGAGTTAGATCCCATCTACCACCCCCTGAGAAAAAGAACAGGAAATGACATCACCACAGGAAATGGCATCGCCAACCCAAAAAAATATATAAATAGAAAGCAGGAATTATCAACAGTGCTTCGCCTGGAGGCTCACTGATTGTGTTACCTAGTAAGGTGACAAAACGCATGTAATGAATCTTCCAGCTCAGCGAGCAAACCTACACCCAGAATAGTTAAGAATCATGGATACTTAATAGTAGTAATCAAAGTAGAGTTTCTTTGACTGATAGGGCTCTAAAATATGTTATTTTGTATCTCCTCTGTATCTACAAGCATTCAAAGACATTGACGAGTTCATGCAGAACTGAATGAATAAATGAATGAATGAGTGAGTGAATGAATGAATGAATGAATGATTTGAATGAGTGATTTATTGTCATGTGTATTTTACAATGAAATACAGTAAATTATATTGAAAAGATTTAATTTGTTGCCCTAATCTGGGGCCATTTGATAGTTTACAAATAAGAGATAATGAAAAGAAATAGATTAAAGAGAAGTCCATCTATGCATGAATTCCAAGCCAACTCAGAACCATCACCGCCTAGCGAAACCCAACATCAAAGTCATCGATCCATTGGGCTGATTCACCTTCACCACCAGCCGCCCTGGGCATGTTAACATCAGATACCAGTTGCTGTGGTGCCCTCCTACTAACACTTCACGCCCACAAGTGCAGGACGCAGCCAACAACAAAGTCGTCAATCCTCAGGCACCATCTTGTGCTGCTGGGTCTGCTCATTGATGTTGCCACAGAGCTCATTCTCCCCTCTTTGTGGGCCCTTGCTCTCATCTGTGCTGGGCTCTTGCTCTCTCCTCTGCGCTGGGCTTGCTCTCTCATCTTTGTGGGGTCTTGCTCTCCCCACTCCGCTGGGCTCTTGCTCTCTCCTCTGTGCTGAGCTCCAGCTCGCCCCTCGGTGCTGAGCTCCAGCTCGCCCCTTGGTGCTGGGCTCTTGCTCACTCCTCTGCGCTGGGCTCTTGCTCTCCCTTCTGTGCTGGGCTCTTGCTCTCTCCTCTGTGCTGGGCTTTTGCTCTCTCCTCTGTGCTGAGCTCCAGCTCGCCCCTTGGTGCTGGGCTCTTGCTCACTCCTCTGCGCTGGGCTTTTGCGCTCCCCTTTGTGCTGGACTCTTGCTCTCTCCTCTGTGCTGGGCTCTTGCTCTCTCCTCTGTGCTGGGCTGTTGCTCTCTCCTCTGTGCTGGGCTCTTGCTCTCCCCTCAGTGCTGGGCTGTTGCTCTCTCCTCTGTGCTGGGCTCTTTCTCTCTCCTCTGTGCTGGGCTCTTGGTCTCTCCTCTGTGCTGGGCTCTTGCACTCTCCTCTGTGCTGGGCTCCTGCTCTCCCCTCAGTGCTGTGCTCTTGCTCTCTCCTCTGCACTGGGCTTTTGCTCTCCCTCTGCGCTAGGCTCTTGCTCTCCCCTTTGTGCTGGGCTCTTGCTCTCCCCTCTGTGCTGGGCTCTTGCTCTCCCCTCTGTGCTGTGCTCTTGCTCTCTCCTCTGCGCTGGGCTTTTGCTCTCCCTCTGCGCTGGGCTCTTGCTCTCCCCTCAGTGCTGGGCTCTTGCTCTCTCCTCTGCGCTGGGCTTTTGCTCTCCCTCTGCGCTGGGCTCTTGCTCTCCCCTTTGTGCTGGGCTCTTGCTCTCCCCTCTGTGCTGTGCTCTTGCTCTCTCCTCTGTGCTGTGCTCTTGCTCTCTCCTCTGTGCTGTGCTCTTGCTCTCTCCTCTGTGCTGGGCTCTTGCTCTCTCCTCTGTGCTGGGCTCCTGCTCTCCCCTCAGTGCTGGGCTTTTGCTCTCTCCTCTGCACTGGGCTTTTGCTCTCCCTCTGCGCTGGGCTCTTGCTCTCCCCTTTGTGCTGGGCTCTTGCTCTCCCCTCTGTGCTGGGCTCCTGCTTTCCCCTCAGTGCTGGGCTCTTGCTCTCTCCTCTGCGCTGGGCTTTTGCTCTCCCTCTGCGCTGGGCTCTTGCTCTCCCCTTTGTGCTGGGCTCTTGCTCGCCCGTTTGTGCAGGGCTCTTGCTCTCCCCTCTGTGCTGTGCTCTTGCTCTCTCCTCTGCGCTGGGCTCTTGCTCTCTCCTCTGCGCTGGGCTCTTGCTCTCCCCTCTGCGCTGGGCTCTTGCTCTCCCGTCTGCGCTGGGCACTTCCTCTCTCCTCTGCACTGGGCTCTTGCTCTCCCATCTGCTCTGGGAACTTGCTCTTGCTCTCCCTTCTGTGCTGGGCTCTTGCTCTCTCCTCTGTGCTGGGCTCTTGCTCTCTCCTCTGCACTGGGCTTTTGCTCTCTCCTCTGCGCTGGGCATTTGCTCTCTCCTCTGTGCTGGGCTTGCTCTCCCCTCTGCACTGGGCTCTTGATCTTCTCTCTGCGCTGGGCTCTTGCTCTTCCATCTGCCCTGGGCACTTGCTTTCCCCTCTGCGCTGGGCTCTTGCTCTCCCTTCTGCGCTGGGTCTTGCTCTCTCCTGCGCGGTTGGCTCTTGCTCTCCCCCCTGTGCTGGGCTCTTGCTCCTCTGCACTGGGCTCTTTCTCTCTCTTCTGCACTGTGCTCTTGCTCTCTCCTCTGTGCTGGGCTTGCTCTCCCCTCTGCGCTGGGCTCGTGCACTTTTCTCTGTGCTGGGCTCTTGCTCTCTCCTCAGCATTGGGCATGCTCTCTCCTCTGTGCTGTGCTTTTGCTCTCCCCTCTGCGCTGGGCTCTTGCTCTCTCCTCTGCGCTGGGCTCTTGCTCTCTCCTCTGCACTGGCCTCTTGCTCTCTCCTGTGTGCTTGGGTTTTGCTCCCTCCTCTCTGCTGGGCTTGCTCTCCCGTCTGCGCAGGGCTCTGGCTCTCTTCTCTGTGCTGGGCTTTTGCTCTCTACCTCTGTGCTGGGCTTGCTCTCCCCTCTGCACTAGGCTCTTGATCTTCTCTCTGCGCTGGGCACTTGCTCTCCCCTCTGCGCTGGGCTCTTGCTCTCTCATCTGTGCTGGGCTCTTGCTCTCTCCTCTGCGCTGGGCTTGCTCTCTCATCTTTGTGGGGTCTTGCTCTCCCCACTCCGCTGGGCTCTTGCTCTCTCCTCTGTGCTGAGCTCCAGCTCGCCCCTCGGTGCTGAGCTCCAGCTCGCCCCTTGGTGCTGGGCTCTTGCTCACTCCTCTGCGCTGGGCTCTTGCTCTCCCTTCTGTGCTGGGCTCTTGCTCTCTCCTCTGTGCTGGGCTTTTGCTCTCTCCTCTGTGCTGAGCTCCAGCTCGCCCCTTGGTGCTGGGCTCTTGCTCACTCCTCTGCGCTGGGCTTTTGCGCTCCCCTTTGTGCTGGACTCTTGCTCTCTCCTCTGTGCTGGGCTCTTGCTCTCTCCTCTGTGCTGGGCTGTTGCTCTCTCCTCTGTGCTGGGCTCTTGCTCTCCCCTCAGTGCTGGGCTGTTGCTCTCTCCTCTGTGCTGGGCTCTTTCTCTCTCCTCTGTGCTGGGCTCTTGGTCTCTCCTCTGTGCTGGGCTCTTGCACTCTCCTCTGTGCTGGGCTCCTGCTCTCCCCTCAGTGCTGTGCTCTTGCTCTCTCCTCTGCACTGGGCTTTTGCTCTCCCTCTGCGCTAGGCTCTTGCTCTCCCCTTTGTGCTGGGCTCTTGCTCTCCCCTCTGTGCTGGGCTCTTGCTCTCCCCTCTGTGCTGTGCTCTTGCTCTCTCCTCTGCGCTGGGCTTTTGCTCTCCCTCTGCGCTGGGCTCTTGCTCTCCCCTCAGTGCTGGGCTCTTGCTCTCTCCTCTGCGCTGGGCTTTTGCTCTCCCTCTGCGCTGGGCTCTTGCTCTCCCCTTTGTGCTGGGCTCTTGCTCTCCCCTCTGTGCTGTGCTCTTGCTCTCTCCTCTGTGCTGTGCTCTTGCTCTCTCCTCTGTGCTGTGCTCTTGCTCTCTCCTCTGTGCTGGGCTCTTGCTCTCTCCTCTGTGCTGGGCTCCTGCTCTCCCCTCAGTGCTGGGCTTTTGCTCTCTCCTCTGCACTGGGCTTTTGCTCTCCCTCTGCGCTGGGCTCTTGCTCTCCCCTTTGTGCTGGGCTCTTGCTCTCCCCTCTGTGCTGGGCTCCTGCTTTCCCCTCAGTGCTGGGCTCTTGCTCTCTCCTCTGCGCTGGGCTTTTGCTCTCCCTCTGCGCTGGGCTCTTGCTCTCCCCTTTGTGCTGGGCTCTTGCTCGCCCGTTTGTGCAGGGCTCTTGCTCTCCCCTCTGTGCTGTGCTCTTGCTCTCTCCTCTGCGCTGGGCTCTTGCTCTCTCCTCTGCGCTGGGCTCTTGCTCTCCCCTCTGCGCTGGGCTCTTGCTCTCCCGTCTGCGCTGGGCACTTCCTCTCTCCTCTGCACTGGGCTCTTGCTCTCCCATCTGCTCTGGGAACTTGCTCTTGCTCTCCCTTCTGTGCTGGGCTCTTGCTCTCTCCTCTGTGCTGGGCTCTTGCTCTCTCCTCTGCACTGGGCTTTTGCTCTCTCCTCTGCGCTGGGCATTTGCTCTCTCCTCTGTGCTGGGCTTGCTCTCCCCTCTGCACTGGGCTCTTGATCTTCTCTCTGCGCTGGGCTCTTGCTCTTCCATCTGCCCTGGGCACTTGCTTTCCCCTCTGCGCTGGGCTCTTGCTCTCCCTTCTGCGCTGGGTCTTGCTCTCTCCTGCGCGGTTGGCTCTTGCTCTCCCCCCTGTGCTGGGCTCTTGCTCCTCTGCACTGGGCTCTTTCTCTCTCTTCTGCACTGTGCTCTTGCTCTCTCCTCTGTGCTGGGCTTGCTCTCCCCTCTGCGCTGGGCTCGTGCACTTTTCTCTGTGCTGGGCTCTTGCTCTCTCCTCAGCATTGGGCATGCTCTCTCCTCTGTGCTGTGCTTTTGCTCTCCCCTCTGCGCTGGGCTCTTGCTCTCTCCTCTGCGCTGGGCTCTTGCTCTCTCCTGTGTGCTTGGGTTTTGCTCCCTCCTCTCTGCTGGGCTTGCTCTCCCGTCTGCGCAGGGCTCTGGCTCTCTTCTCTGTGCTGGGCTTTTGCTCTCTACCTCTGTGCTGGGCTTGCTCTCCCCTCTGCACTAGGCTCTTGATCTTCTCTCTGCGCTGGGCACTTGCTCTCCCCTCTGCGCTGGGCTCTTGCTCTCTCCTCTGCGCTGGGCTCTTGCTCTCCCCTCTGCGCTGGGCTCTTGCTCTCCCCACTGCGCTGGGCTCTTCCTCTCTCCTCTGCGCTGGACTCTTGCTCTCCCATCTGCTCTGGGAACTTGCTCTCCCCTCTGCGCTGAGCTGTTGCGCTCCCCTCTAGGCTGGCCTCATGCTCTCCCCTCTGGGCAGGACTCCTGCTCTCTCCTCCGCGCTGGGCTCTTGCGATCCCCTCTGTGCTTAGCTTTTGCTCTCCCCTCTCTGCTGGGCTCTTGCTCTCCCCTCTGCACGGGGCTCTTGCTCTATCTGCTGCGCTCAGCTCTTTCTCTCCCCTCTGCACTAGGCTCTTGCACTCCCCTCTGCGCTGGGTCTTGCTCTCCCCTTTGCGCTGGGCTCTTCCTCTCCCCCCTGTGCTGTGCTCTTGCTCCTCTGCATTGGGCTCTTTCTCTCTTTTCTGCGCTGTGCTCTTGCTCTCTCTCCTCTGTGCTGGGCTTGCTCTCCCCTCTGCGCTGGGCTCATGCATTTTTCTCTGCACTGGGCTCTTGCTCTCTCCTCAGCATTGGGCTTGCTCTCTCCTCTGTGCTGGGCTTTTGTTCTCTCCTCTGCGCTGGGCTTTTGCTCTCTCCTCTGTCCTGGGCTTTTGCTCTCCCTCTGCGCTGGGCTCTTGCTCTCCCCTTTGTGCTGGGCTCTTGCTCTCCCCTTTGTGCTGGGCTCTTGTTCTCTCCTCTGTGCTGGGCTCTTGCTCTCCCTTCTGTGCTGGGCTTTTGCTCTCTCCTCTGTGCTGGGCTCTTGCTCTCTCCTCTGTGCTGGGCTTTTGCTCTCCCTCTGCGCTGGGCTCTTGCTCTCCCCTTTGTGCTGGTCTCTTGCTCTCCCCTTTGTGCTGGGCTCTTGCTCTCTCCTCTCCGCTGGGCTTTTGCACTCTCCTCTGTGCTGGGCTTGCTCTCCCCTCTGCAATGGGCTCTTGATCTTCTCTCTGCGCTGGGCTCTTGCTCTTCCATCTGCCCTGGGCACTTGCTTTCATCTCTGCGCTGGGCTCTTGCTCTCCCTTCTGCGCTGGGTCTTGCTCTCTCCTGCGCGGTTGGTTCTTGCTCTCCCCCCTGTGCTGGGCTCTTGCTCCTCTGCACTGGGCTCTTTCTCTCTTTTCTGCGCTGTGCTCTTGCTCTCCCCACTGCGCTGGGCTCGTGCACTTTTCTCTGCGCTGGGCTCTTGCTCTCTCCTCAGCATTGGGCTTGCTCTCTCCTCTGCGCTGTGCTCTTGCTCTCTCCTCTGCACTGGCCTCTTGCTCTCCCGTCTGCGCTGGGCTCTTGCTCTCCCCTTTGCACTGGCCTCTTGCTCTCTCCTGTGTGCTTGGGTTTTTCTCCCTCCTCTCTGCTGGGCTTGCTCTCCCGTCTGCGCAGGGCTCTGGCTCTCTTCTCTGCGCTGGGCTCTTGCTCTCTCCTCTGTGCTGGGGTCCTGCTCTCCCCTCTGTGCTGGGCTTGCACTTCCTTCTGTGCTGGGCTCTTGCTCTCTCCTCTGTGCTGGACTCTTGCTCTCCCTCTGCGCTGGGCTCTTGCTCTCCCCTTTGTGCTGGGCTCTTGCTCTCCCCTTTGTGCTGGGCTCTTGCTCACTCCTCTGCGCTGGGCTTTTGCTCTCTCCTCTGCGCTGGGCTTTTGCTCTCCCTCTGCGCTGGGCTCTTTCTCTCCCCTTTGTGCTGGGCTCTTGCTCTCCCCAGTGTGCTGGGCTCTTGCACTCTCCTCTGTGCTGGGATTTTGCTCTCTCCTCTGTGCTGGGCTTTTGCTCTCTCCTCTGTGCTGGGCTCTTGCTCTCTCCTCTGCGCTGGGCTTTTGCTCTCTCCTCTGTGCTGGGCTCTTGCTCTCTCCTCTGTGCTGGGCTTTTGCTCTCTCCTCTGTGCTGGGCTTTTGCTCTCCCTCTGCGCTGGGCTCTTGCTCTCCCCTTTGTGCTGGGCTCTTGCTCTCCCCTTTGTGCTGGGCTCTTGCTCTCCCCTCTGTGCTGGGCTCTTGCTCTCCCCTTTGTGCTGGGCTCTTGCTCTCCCCTCTGTGCTGGGCTCTTGCTCTCCCCTCTGTGCTGGGCTCTTGCTCTCCCCTCTGAGCTGGGCTCTTGCTCTCCCCTCTGTGCTGGGCTCTTGCTCTCTCCTCTGTGCTGGGCTCTTGCTCTCTCCTCGATGCTAGGCTCCTGTTCTCTCCTCTGTGCTGGGCTCCTGCTCTCTCCTCTGTGCTGGGCTCTTGCTCTCCCCTCTGTGCTGGGCTCTTGCCCTCCCCTCTGTGCTGGGCTCTTGCTCTCTCCTCTGTGCTGGGCTCTTGCTCTCTCCTCGATGCTGGGCTCCTGTTCTCTCCTCTGTGCTGGGCTCCTGCTCTCTCCTCTTTGCTGGACTCCTGCTCTCCCCTCTGTGCTGGGCTCTTGCTCTCCCCTCTCTGCTGGGCTCTTGCTCTCTCCTCTGTGCTGTGCTCTTGCTCTTTCCTCTGTGCTGGGCTCTTGCTCTCTCCTCTGTGCTAGGCTCTTGCTCTCTCCTCTGTGCTGGGCTGTTGCTTTCTCCTCTGCGCTGGGCTCTTGCTCTCTCCTCTGTGCTGGGCTCCTGCTCTCCCCTCTGCGCTGGGCTCTTGCTCTCCCCTCAGTGCTGGGCTCTTGCTCTCTCCTCTGCGCTGGGCTTTTGCTCTCCCTCTGTGCTGGGCTCTTGCTCTCCCCTTTGTGCTGGGCTCTTGCACTCTCCTCTGTGCTGGGATTTTGCTCTCTCCTCTGTGCTGGGCTTTTGCTCTCTCCTCTGTGCTGGGCTCTTTCACCTCTGCGCTGGACTCTTGCTCTCTCCTCTGTGCTGGGCTCTAGCTCACCTGTTTGCATTGGACTCTTGCTCTCTCCTCTGTGCTGGGCGCTTGCTTTCTCCTCTGCGCTGGGCTCTTGCTCTCCTCTCTGCGCTGGGCTCTTGCTCTCTCCTCTGCGCAAGGCTCTTGCTTTCCCCTGTGCGCTGGGCATTTGCTCTCCCCTCTGCGCAGGGCTCTTGCTGTCTCCTCTGTCCTGGGCTCTTGCTCTCTACTCTGTGCTGTGCTCCTGCTTGTCCTCTGTGCTGGGCTCTTGCTCTCTCCTCTGCGCTGAACTTTTGCTCTCCCTTGTGCGCTGGGCTCTTGCTCTCTCCTCTGCGCTGAGCTTTTGCTCACCCAGCTGCGCTGGGCTCTTGCTCTTTCCTCTGCGCTGAGCTTTTGCTCTCCCCTCTGCGCAAGTCTCTTGCTTTCCCCTGTGCGCTGGGCTCTTGTTCTCTCCTCTGCGCTGGGCTTGCTCTCCCCTCTCTGCTGGGCTCTTGCTCCTCTGCGATGGTCTCTTACTCTCCCCTATGCGCTGGGCTTGCTCTCCCCTCTGCGCTGGGCTCTTGCTCCTCTGCGATGGTCTCTTGCTCTCCCCTCTGTGCTGGGCTCTTGCTCTCCGCACTGTGCTGGGCTCTTGCTCTCTCCTCTGTGCTGGGCTCTTGCTCTCTCCTCTGTGCTGGGCTCCTGCTCTCCCCTCTGTTCCGGGCTCTTGCACTTTCCTCTGCGCTGGACTCTTGCTCTCTCCTCTGCGCTGGGCTCTTGCTCTCCCCTCTGCGCTGGGCTTTTGCTCTCCCCTCTGTGCTGGGCTCTTGCTCTCTCCTCTGTGCTGGGCTCTTGCTCTCTCCTCTGCGCTGGGCTCTTGCTCTCCCCTCTGCGCTGGGCTCTTGCTCTCTCCTCTGCGCTGGGCTCTTGCTCTCCCCTCTGCGCTGGGCTCTTGCTCTCCCCTCTGTGCTGGGCTCTTGCTCTCCCCTCTGTGCTGGGCTCTTGCTCTCTCCTCTGTGCTGGGCTCTTGCTCTCTCCTCGATGCTAGGCTCCTGTTCTCTCCTCTGTGCTGGGCTCCTGCTCTCTCCTCTGTGCTGGGCTCTTGCTCTCCCCTCTGTGCTGGGCTCTTGCTCTCTCCTCTGTGCTGGGCTCTTGCTCTCTCCTCGATGCTAGGCTCCTGTTCTCTCCTCTGTGCTGGGCTCCTGCTCTCTCCTCTGTGCTGGGCCCCTGCTCTCCCCTCTGTGCTGGGCTCTTGCTCTCCCCTCTCTGCTGGGCTCTTGCTCTTTCCTCTGTGCTGGGCTCTTGCTCTTTCCTCTGTGCTGGGCTCTTGCTCTCTCCTCTGTGCTGGGCTCTTGCTCTTTCCTCTGTGCTGGGCTCTTGCTCTCTTCTCTGCGCTGGGCTCTTGCTCTTTCCTCTGCGCTGGGCTCTTGCTCTATCCTCTGCGCTGAGCTTTTGCTCTCCCCTCTGCGCAAGTCTCTTGCTTTCCCCTGTGCGCTGGGCTCTTGTTCTCTCCTCTGCGCTGGGCTTGCTCTCCCCTCTCTGCTGGGCTCTTGCTCCTCTGCGATGGTCTCTTACTCTCCCCTCTGCGCTGGGCTCTTGCTCTCCCCTCTGTGCTGGGCTCTTGCTCTCCCCTCTGTGCTGGGCTCTTGCTCTCCCCTCTGTGCTGGGCTCTTGCTCTCTCCTCTGTGCTGGGCTCTTGCTCTCTCCTCTGTGCTAGGCTCTTGCTCTCTCCTCTGTGCTGGGCTCTTGCTCTCTCCTCTGTGCTGGGCTCTTGCTGTCCCCTTTGTGTTGGGCTCTTGCTCTCTCCTCTGTGCTGGGCTCTTGCTCTCCCTTCTGTGCTGGGCTTTTGCTCTCTCCTCTGTGCTGGGCTCTTGCTCTCTCCTCTGCGCTGGGCTTTTGCTCTCTCCTCTGTGCTGGGCTCTTGCTCTCTCCTCTATGCAGGGCTTTTGCTCTCTCCTCTGCGCTGGGCTTTTGCTCTCTCCTCTGCGCTGGGCTCTTGCTCTCTCCTCTGTGCTGGGCTCTTGCTCTCTCCTCGATGCTAGGCTCCTGTTCTCTCCTCTGTGCTGGGCTCCTGCTCTCTCCTCTGTGCTGGGCCCCTGCTCTCCCCTCTGTGCTGGGCTCTTGCTCTCCCCTCTCTGCTGGGCTCTTGCTCTTTCCTCTGTGCTGGGCTCTTGCTCTTTCCTCTGTGCTGGGCTCTTGCTCTCTCCTCTGTGCTGGGCTCTTGCTCTCTCCTCGATGCTAGGCTCCTGTTCTCTCCTCTGTGCTGGGCTCCTGCTCTCTCCTCTGTGCTGGGCCCCTGCTCTCCCCTCTGTGCTGGGCTCTTGCTCTCCCCTCTCTGCTGGGCTCTTGCTCTTTCCTCTGTGCTGGGCTCTTGCTCTTTCCTCTGTGCTGGGCTCTTGCTCTCTCCTCTGTGCTGGGCTCTTGCTCTTTCCTCTGTGCTGGGCTCTTGCTCTCTCCTCTGTGCTCGGCTCTTGCTCTCTCCTCTGTGCTGGGCTCTTGCTCTTTCCTCTGTGCTGGGCTCTTGCTCTCTCCTCTGTGCTAGGCTCTTGCTCTCCCCTCTGCGCTGGGCTCTTGCTCTTTCCTCTGCGCTGAGCTTTTGCTCTCCCCTCTGCGCAAGTCTCTTGCTTTCCCCTGTGCGCTGGGCTCTTGTTCTCTCCTCTGCGCTGGGCTTGCTCTCCCCTCTCTGCTGGGCTCTTGCTCCTCTGCGATGGTCTCTTACTCTCCCCTCTGCGCTGGGCTCTTGCTCTCCCCTCTGTGCTGAGCTCTTGCTCTCCCCTCTGTGCTGGGCTCTTGCTCTCTCCTCTGTGCTGGGCTCTTGCTCTCTCCTCTGTGCTAGGCTCTTGCTCTCTCCTCTGTGCTGGGCTCTTGCTCTCTCCTCTGCGCTGGGCTTTTGCTCTCCCCTCTGTGCTTGGCTTTTGCTCTCCCCTTTGTGCTGGGCTCTTGCTCTCCCCTTTGTGTTGGGCTCTTGCTCTCTCCTCTGTGCTGGGCTCTTGCTCTCCCTTCTGTGCTGGGCTTTTGCTCTCTCCTCTGTGCTGGGCTCTTGCTCTCTCCTCTGCGCTGGGCTTTTGCTCTCTCCTCTGTGCTGGGCTCTTGCTCTCTCCTCTGTGCTGGGCTTTTGCTCTCCCTCTGCGCTGGGCTCTTGCTCTCCCCTTTGTGCTGGTCTCTTGCTCTCCCCTTTGTGCTGGGCTCTTGCTCTCTCCTCTACGCTGGGCTTTTGCACTCTCCTCTGTGCTGGGCTTGCTCTCCCCTCTGCAATGGGCTCTTGATCTTCTCTCTGCGCTGGGCTCTTGCTCTTCCATCTGCCCTGGGCACTTGCTTTCATCTCTGCGCTGGGCTCTTGCTCTCCCTTCTGCGCTGGGTCTTGCTCTCTCCTGCGCGGTTGGTTCTTGCTCTCCCCCCTGTGCTGGGCTCTTGCTCCTCTGCACTGGGCTCTTTCTCTCTTTTCTGCGCTGTGCTCTTGCTCTCTCCTCTGTGCTGGGCTTGCTCTCCCCACTGCGCTGGGCTCGTGCACTTTTCTCTGCGCTGGGCTCTTGCTCTCTCCTCAGCATTGGGCTTGCTCTCTCCTCTGCGCTGTGCTCTTGCTCTCTCCTCTGCACTGGCCTCTTGCTCTCCCGTCTGCGCTGGGCTCTTGCTCTCCCCTCTGCACTGGCCTCTTGCTCTCTCCGGTGTGCTTGGGTTTTTCTCCCTCCTCTCTGCTGGGCTTGCTCTCCCGTCTGCGCAGGGCTCTGGCTCTCTTCTCTGCGCTGGGCTCTTGCTCTCTCCTCTGTGCTGGGGTCCTGCTCTCCCCTCTGTGCTGGGCTTGCACTTCCTTCTGTGCTGGGCTTGCTCTCCCCTCTCTGCTGGGCTCTTGCTCTCCCCTCAGCGCTGGGCTCTTCCTCTCATCTCTGTGCTGGGCTCTTGCTCGCCCCTTTGCACTGTGCTCTTGCTCTCTCCTCTGTGCTGGACTCTTGCTCTCCCTCTGCGCTGGGCTCTTGCTCTCCCCTTTGTGCTGGGCTCTTGCTCTCCCCTTTGTGCTGGGCTCTTGCTCTCCCCTCTGCGCTGGGCTTTTGCTCTCTCCTCTGCGCTGGGCTTTTGCTCTCCCTCTGCGCTGGGCTCTTTCTCTCCCCTTTGTGCTGGGCTCTTGCTCTCCCCAGTGTGCTGGGCTCTTGCACTCTCCTCTGTGCTGGGATTTTGCTCTCTCCTCTGTGCTGGGCTTTTGCTCTCTCCTCTGTGCTGGGCTCTTGCTCTCTCCTCTGTGCTGGGCTTTTGCTCTCCCCTCTGTGCTTGGCATTTGCTCTCTCCTCTTCGCTGGGCTTTTGCTCTCCCCTTTGTGCTGGGCTCTTGCTCTCTCCTCTGTGCTGGGCTTTTGCTCTCCCTCTGCGCTGTTCTCTTGCTCTCCCCTTTCTGCTGGGCTCTTGCTCTCCCCTTTGTGCTGGGCTCTTGCTCTCCCCTCTGTGCTGGGCTCTTGCTCTCCCCTTTGTGCTGGGCTCTTGCTCTCCCCTCTGTGCTGGGCTCTTGCTCTCCCCTCTGTGCTGGGCTCTTGCTCTCTCCTCTGTGCTGGGCTCTTGCTCTCCCCTCTGTGCTGGGCTCTTGCTCTCTCCTCTGTGCTGGGCTCCTGCTCTCCCCTCTGTTCCGGGCTCTTGCACTTTCCTCTGCGCTGGACTCTTGCTCTCTCCTCTGCGCTGGGCTCTTGCTCTCCCCTCTGCGCTGGGCTCTTGCTCTCTCCTCTGTGCTGGCCTCCTGCTCTCCCCTCTGTTCCGGGCTCTTGCACTTTCCTCTGCGCTGGACTCTTGCTCTCTCCTCTGCGCTGAGCTTTTGCTCTCCCCTCTGCGCAAGTCTCTTGCTTTCCTCTGTGCGCTGGGCTCTTGTTCTCTCCTCTGCGCTGGGCTTGCTCCCACCTCTCTGCTGGGCTCTTGCTCCTCTGCGATGGTCTCTTACTCTCCCCTCTGCGCTGGGCTCTTGCTCTCCCCTCTGTGCTGGGCTCTTGCTCTCCCCTCTGTGCTGGGCTCTTGCTCTCTCCTCTGTGCTGGGCTCTTGCTCTCTCCTCGATGCTAGGCTCCTGTTCTCTCCTCTGTGCTGGGCTCCTGCTCTCTCCTCTGTGCTGGGCTCTTGCTCTCCCCTCTGTGCTGGGCTCGTGCTCTCCCCTCTGTGCTGGGCTCTTGCTCTCTCCTCTGTGCTGGGCTCTTGCTCTCTCCTCGATGCTAGGCTCCTGTTCTCTCCTCTGTGCTGGGCTCCTGCTCTCTCCTCTGTGCTGGGCCCCTGCTCTCCCCTCTGTGCTGGGCTCTTGCTCTCCCCTCTCTGCTGGGCTCTTGCTCTTTCCTCTGTGCTGGGCTCTTGCTCTTTCCTCTGTGCTGGGCTCTTGCTCTCTCCTCTGTGCTAGGCTCTTGCTCTCTCCTCTGTGCTGGGCTCTTGCTCTTTCCTCTGTGCTGGGCTCTTGCTCTCTCCTCTGTGCTAGGCTCTTGCTCTCCCCTCTGCGCTGGGCTCTTGCTCTTTCCTCTGCGCTGAGCTTTTGCTCTCCCCTCTGCGCAAGTCTCTTGCTTTCCCCTGTGCGCTGGGCTCTTGTTCTCTCCTCTGCGCTGGGCTTGCTCTCCCCTCTCTGCTGGGCTCTTGCTCCTCTGCGATGGTCTCTTACTCTCCCCTCTGCGCTGGGCTCTTGCTCTCCCCTCTGTGCTGGGCTCTTGCTCTCCCCTCTGTGCTGGGCTCTTGCTCTCCCCTCTGTGCTGGGCTCTTGCTCTCTCCTCTGTGCTGGGCTCTTGCTCTCTCCTCTGTGCTAGGCTCTTGCTCTCTCCTCTGTGCTGGGCTCTTGCTCTCAACTCTGCGCTGGGCTTTTGCACTCCCCTCTGTGCTTGGCTTTTGCTCTCCCCTTTGTGCTGGGCTCTTGCTGTCCCCTTTGTGTTGGGCTCTTGCTCTCTCCTCTGTGCTGGGCTCTTGTTCTCCCCTCTGTGCTGGGCTTTTGCTCTCTCCTCTGTGCTGGGCTCTTGCTCTCTCCTCTGCGCTGGGCTTTTGCTCTCTCCTCTGTGCTAGGCTCTTGCTCTCCCCTCTGCGCTGGGCTCTTGCTCTTTCCTCTGCGCTGAGCTTTTGCTCTCCCCTCTGCGCAAGTCTCTTGCTTTCCCCTGTGCGCTGGGCTCTTGTTCTCTCCTCTGCGCTGGGCTTGCTCTCCCCTCTCTGCTGGGCTCTTGCTCCTCTGCGATGGTCTCTTACTCTCCCCTCTGCGCTGGGCTCTTGCTCTCCCCTCTGTGCTGGGCTCTTGCTCTCCCCTCTGTGCTGGGCTCTTGCTCTCCCCTCTGTGCTGGGCTCTTGCTCTCTCCTCTGTGCTGGGCTCTTGCTCTCTCCTCTGTGCTAGGCTCTTGCTCTCTCCTCTGTGCTGGGCTCTTGCTCTCAACTCTGCGCTGGGCTTTTGCTCTCCCCTCTGTGCTTGGCTTTTGCTCTCCCCTTTGTGCTGGGCTCTTGCTGTCCCCTTTGTGTTGGGCTCTTGCTCTCTCCTCTGTGCTGGGCTCTTGCTCTCCCTTCTGTGATGGCTTTTGCTCTCTCCTCTGTGCTGGGCTCTTGCTCTCTCCTCTGCTCTGGGCTTTTGCTCTCTCCTCTGTGCTGGGCTCTTGCTCTCTCCTCTGCGCTGGGCTCTTGCTCTCTCCTCTGTGCTGGGCTCTTGCTCTCTCCTCGATGCTAGGCTCCTGTTCTCTCCTCTGTGCTGGGCTCCTGCTCTCTCCTCTGTGCTGGGCCCCTGCTCTCCCCTCTGTGCTGGGCTCTTGCTCTCCCCTCTCTGCTGGGCTCTTGCTCTCCCCTCTGTGCTGGGCTCTTGCTCTTTCCTCTGTGCTGGGCTCTTGCTCTCTCCTCTGTGCTAGGCTCTTGCTCTCTCCTCTGTGCTGGGCTCTTGCTCTTTCCTCTGTGCTGGGCTCTTGCTCTCTCCTCTGTGCTGGGCTCTTGTTCTCTCCTCTGCGCTGGGCTTGCTCTCCCCTCTCTGCTGGGCTCTTGCTCCTCTGCGATGGTCTCTTACTCTCCCCTCTGCGCTGGGCTCTTGCTCTCCCCTCTGTGCTGAGCTCTTGCTCTCCCCTCTGTGCTGGGCTCTTGCTCTCTCCTCTGTGCTGGGCTCTTGCTCTCTCCTCTGTGCTAGGCTCTTGCTCTCTCCTCTGTGCTGGGCTCTTGCTCTCTCCTCTGTGCTGGGCTCTTGCTCTCTCCTCTGCGCTGGGCTTTTGCTCTCCCCTTTGGGCTGGGCTCTTGCTGTCCCCTTTGTGTTGGGCTCTTGCTCTCTCCTCTGTGCTGGGCTCTTGCTCTCCCTTCTGTGCTGGGCTTTTGCTCTCTCCTCTGTGCTGGGCTCTTGCTCTCTCCTCTGCGCTGGGCTTTTGCTCTCTCCTCTGTGCTGGGCTCTTGCTCCCTCCTCTGTGCTGGGCTTTTGCTCTCCCTCTGCGCTGGGCTCTTGCTCTCTCCTCTGTGCTGGGCTCTTGCTCTCTCCTCGATGCTAGGCTCCTGTTCTCCCCTCTGTGCTGGGCCCCTGCTCTCCCCTCTGTGCTGGGCTCTTGCTCTCCCCTCTCTGCTGGGCTCTTGCTCTTTCCTCTGTGCTGGGCTCTTGCTCTTTCCTCTGTGCTGGGCTCTTGCTCTCTCCTCTGTGCTAGGCTCTTGCTCTCTCCTCTGTGCTGGGCTCTTGCTCTTTCCTCTGTGCTGGGCTCTTGCTCTCTCCTCTGTGCTAGGCTCTTGCTCTCCCCTCTGCGCTGGGCTCTTGCTCTTTCCTCTGCGCTGAGCTTTTGCTCTCCCCTCTGCGCAAGTCTCTTGCTTTCCCCTGTGCGCTGGGCTCTTGTTCTCTCCTCTGCGCTGGGCTTGCTCTCCCCTCTCTGCTGGGCTCTTGCTCCTCTGCGATGGTCTCTTACTCTCCCCTCTGCGCTGGGCTCTTGCTCTCCCCTCTGTGCTGAGCTCTTGCTCTCCCCTCTGTGCTGGGCTCTTGCTCTCTCCTCTGTGCTCGACTCTTGCTCTCTCCTCTGTGCTAGGCTCTTGCTCTCTCCTCTGCGCTGGGCTCTTGCTCTCTCCTCTGCGCTGGGCTTTTGCTCTCCCCTCTGTGCTTGGCTTTTGCTCTCCCCTTTGTGCTGGGCTCTTGCTCTCCCCTTTGTGTTGGGCTCTTGCTCTCTCCTCTGTGCTGGGCTCTTGCTCTCCCTTCTGTGCTGGGCTTTTGCTCTCTCCTCTGTGCTGGGCTCTTGCTCTCTCCTCTGCGCTGGGCGTTTGCTCTCTCCTCTGTGCTGGGCTCTTGCTCTCTCCTCTGTGCTGGGCTCTTTCTCTCCCCTTTGTGCTGGGCTCTTGCTCTCCCCAGTGTGCTGGGCTCTTGCACTCTCCTCTGTGCTGGGATTTTGCTCTCTCCTCTGTGCTGGGCTTTTGCTCTCTCATCTGTGCTGGGCTCTTGCTCTCTCCTCTGCGCTGGGCTTTTGCTCTCTCCTCTGTGCTGGGCTTTTGCTCTCCCCTCTGTGCTTGGCATTTGCTCTCTCCTCTGTGCTGGGCTCTTGCTCTCCCCTTTGTGCTGGTCTCTTGCTCTCCCCTCTGTGCTGGGCTCTTGCTCTCTCCTCTACGCTGGGCTTTTGCACTCTCCTCTGTGCTGGGCTTGCTCTCCCCTCTGCAATGGGCTCTTGATCTTCTCTCTGCGCTGGGCTCTTGCTCTTCCATCTGCCCTGGGCACTTGCTTTCATCTCTGCGCTGGGCTCTTGCTCTCCCTTCTGCGCTGGGTCTTGCTCTCTCCTGCGCGGTTGGTTCTTGCTCTCCCCCCTGTGCTGGGCTCTTGCTCCTCTGCACTGGGCTCTTTCTCTCTTTTCTGCGCTGTGCTCTTGCTTTCTCCTCTGTGCTGGGCTTGCTCTCCCCACTGCGCTGGGCTCGTGCACTTTTCTCTGCGCTGGGCTCTTGCTCTCTCCTCAGCATTGGGCTTGCTCTCTCCTCTGCGCTGTGCTCTTGCTCTCTCCTCTGCACTGGCCTCTTGCTCTCCCGTCTGCGCTGGGCTCTTGCTCTCCCCTTTGCACTGGCCTCTTGCTCTCTCCTGTGTGCTTGGGTTTTTCTCCCTCCTCTCTGCTGGGCTTGCTCTCCCGTCTGCGCAGGGCTCTGGCTCTCTTCTCTGATCTGGGCTCTTGCTCTCTCCTCTGTGCTGGGGTCCTGCTCTCCCCTCTGTGCTGGGCTTGCACTTCCTTCTGTGCTGGGCTCTTGCTCTCTCCTCTGTGCTGGGCTTGCTCTCCCCTCTCTGCTGGGCTCTTGCTCTCCCCTCAGCGCTGGGCTCTTCCTCTCATCTCTGTGCTGGGCTCTTGCTCGCCCCTTTGCACTGTGCTCTTGCTCTCTCCTCTGTGCTGGACTCTTGCTCTCCCTCTGCGCTGGGCTCTTGCTCTCCCCTTTGTGCTGGGCTCTTGCTCTCCCCTTTGTGCTGGGCTCTTGCTCTCTCCTCTGCGCTGGGCTTTTGCTCTCTCCTCTGCGCTGGGCTTTTGCTCTCCCTCTGCGCTGGGCTCTTTCTCTCCCCTTTGTGCTGGGCTCTTGCTCTCCCCAGTGTGCTGGGCTCTTGCACTCTCCTCTGTGCTGGGATTTTGCTCTCTCCTCTGTGCTGGGCTTTTGCTCTCTCATCTGTGCTGGGCTCTTGCTCTCTCCTCTGCGCTGGGCTTTTGCTCTCTCCTCTGTGCTGGGCTTTTGCTCTCCCCTCTGTGCTTGGCATTTGCTCTCTCCTCTGTGCTGGGCTCTTGCTCTCCCCTTTGTGCTGGGCTCTTGCTCTCCCCTTTGCGCAAGGCTCTTGCTTTCCCCTGTGCGCTGGGCATTTGCTCTCCCCTCTGCGCAGGTCTCTTGCTGTCTCCTCTGTCCTGGGCTCTTGCTCTCTACTCTGTGCTGTGCTCCTGCTTGTCCTCTGTGCTGGGCTCTTGCTCTCCCTTCTGCGCTGGGCTTGCACTCCCCTCTGCGCTGGGCTCTTGCTCTCTCCTCTGCGCTGAACTTTTGCTCTCCCTTGTGCGCTGGGCTCTTGTTCTCTCCTCTGCGCTGGGCTTGGTCTCCCCTCTGCGCTGGGCTCTTGCTCTCCCCTCTGCGCTGGGCCCTTGCTCTTTCCTCTGCGCTGGGCTCTTGCTCTTTCCTCTGCGCTGGGCTCTTGCTCTCCCCTCTGCGCAAGTCTCTTGCTTTCCCCTGTGCGCTGGGCTCTTGCTCCTCTGCGATGGTCTCTTGCTCTCCCCTCTGTGCTGGGCTCTTGCTCTCCGCACTGTGCTGGGCTCTTGCTCTCTCCTCTGTGCTGGGCTCTTGCTCTCTCCTCTGTGCTGGGCTCCTGCTCCTCTGCGATGGTCTCTTGCTCTCCCCTCTGTGCTGGGCTCTTGCTCTCTCCTCTGTGCTGGGCTCCTGCTCCTCTGCGATGGTCTCTTGCTCTCTCCTCTGTGCTGGGCTCTTGCTCTCTACTCTGTGCTGTGCTCCTGCTTGTCCTCTGTGCTGGGCTCTTGCTCTCCCTTCTGCGCTGGGCTTGCTCTCCCCTCTGTGCTGGGCTCTTGCTCTCCGCACTGTGCTGGGCTCTTGCTCTCTCCTCTGTGCTGGGCTCTTGCTCTCTCCTCTGCGCTGGGCTCCTGCTCTCCCCTCTGCGCTGGGCTCTTGCTCTTTCCTCTGCGCTGAGCTTTTGCTCTCCCCTCTGCGCAAGTCTCTTGCTTTCCTCTGTGCGCTGGGCTCTTGTTCTCTCCTCTGCGCTGGGCTTGCTCCCACCTCTCTGCTGGGCTCTTGCTCCTCTGCGATGGTCTCTTACTCTCCCCTCTGCGCTGGGCTCTTGCTCTCCCCTCTGTGCTGGGCTCTTGCTCTCCCCTCTGTGCTGGGCTCTTGCTCTCCCCTCTGTGCTGGGCTCTTGCTCTCTCCTCTGTGCTGGGCTCTTGCTCTCTCCTCTGTGCTAGGCTCTTGCTCTCTCCTCTGTGCTGGGCTCTTGCTCTCTCCTCGATGCTAGGCTCCTGTTCTCTCCTCTGTGCTGGGCTCCTGCTCTCTCCTCTGTGCTGGGCTCTTGCTCTCCCCTCTGTGCTGGGCTCTTGCTCTCCCCTCTGTGCTGGGCTCTTGCTCTCTCCTCTGTGCTGGGCTCTTGCTCTCTCCTCGATGCTAGGCTCCTGTTCTCTCCTCTGTGCTGGGCTCCTGCTCTCTCCTCTGTGCTGGGCTCCTGCTCTCCCCTCTGTGCTGGGCTCTTGCTCTCCCCTCTCTGCTGGGCTCTGGCTCTCTTCTCTGCGCTGGGTTCTTGCTCTCTCCTCTGTGCTGGGGTCCTGCTCTCCCCTCTGTGCTGGGCTTGCACTTCCTTCTGTGCTGGGCTCTTGCTCTCTCCTCTGTGCTGGGCTTGCTCTCCCCTCTCTGCTGGGCTCTTGCTCTCCCCTCAGCGCTGGGCTCTTCCTCTCATCTCTGTGCTGGGCTCTTGCTCGCCCCTTTGCACTGTGCTCTTGCTCTCTCCTCTGTGCTGGACTCTTGCTCTCCCTTTGCGCTGGGCTCTTGCTCTCCCCTTTGTGCTGGGCTCTTGCTCTCCCCTTTGTGCTGGGCTCTTGCTCTCTCCTCTGCGCTGGGCTTTTGCTCTCTCCTCTGCGCTGGGCTTTTGCTCTCCCTCTGCGCTGGGCTCTTTCTCTCCCCTTTGTGCTGGGCTCTTGCTCTCCCCAGTGTGCTGGGCTCTTGCACTCTCCTCTGTGCTGGGATTTTGCTCTCTCCTCTGTGCTGGGCTTTTGCTCTCTCATCTGTGCTGGGCTCTTGCTCTCTCCTCTGCGCTGGGCTTTTGCTCTCTCCTCTGTGCTGGGCTTTTGCTCTCCCCTCTGTGCTTGGCATTTGCTCTCTCCTCTGTGCTGGGCTCTTGCTCTCCCCTTTGTGCTGGGCTCTTGCTCTCCCCTTTGCGCAAGGCTCTTGCTTTCCCCTGTGCGCTGGGCATTTGCTCTCCCCTCTGCGCAGGTCTCTTGCTGTCTCCTCTGTCCTGGGCTCTTGCTCTCTACTCTGTGCTGTGCTCCTGCTTGTCCTCTGTGCTGGGCTCTTGCTCTCCCTTCTGCGCTGGGCTTGCACTCCCCTCTGCGCTGGGCTCTTGCTCTCTCCTCTGCGCTGAACTTTTGCTCTCCCTTGTGCGCTGGGCTCTTGTTCTCTCCTCTGCGCTGGGCTTGGTCTCCCCTCTGCGCTGGGCTCTTGCTCTCCCCTCTGCGCTGGGCCCTTGCTCTTTCCTCTGCGCTGGGCTCTTGCTCTTTCCTCTGCGCTGGGCTCTTGCTCTTTCCTCTGCGCTGGGCTCTTGCTCTCCCCTCTGCGCAAGTCTCTTGCTTTCCCCTGTGCGCTGGGCTCTTGCTCCTCTGCGATGGTCTCTTGCTCTCCCTCTGTGCTGGGCTCTTGCTCTCCGCACTGTGCTGGGCTCTTGCTCTCTCCTCTGTGCTGGGCTCTTGCTCTCTCCTCTGTGCTGGGCTCCTGCTCCTCTGCGATGGTCTCTTGCTCTCCCCTCTGTGCTGGGCTCTTGCTCTCTCCTCTGTGCTGGGCTCCTGCTCCTCTGCGATGGTCTCTTGCTCTCTCCTCTGTGCTGGGCTCTTGCTCTCTACTCTGTGCTGTGCTCCTGCTTGTCCTCTGTGCTGGGCTCTTGCTCTCCCTTCTGCGCTGGGCTTGCTCTCCCCTCTGTGCTGGGCTCTTGCTCTCCGCACTGTGCTGGGCTCTTGCTCTCTCCTCTGTGCTGGGCTCTTGCTCTCTCCTCTGCGCTGGGCTCCTGCTCTCCCCTCTGCGCTGGGCTCTTGCTCTTTCCTCTGCGCTGAGCTTTTGCTCTCCCCTCTGCGCAAGTCTCTTGCTTTCCTCTGTGCGCTGGGCTCTTGTTCTCTCCTCTGCGCTGGGCTTGCTCCCACCTCTCTGCTGGGCTCTTGCTCCTCTGCGATGGTCTCTTACTCTCCCCTCTGCGCTGGGCTCTTGCTCTCCCCTCTGTGCTGGGCTCTTGCTCTCCCCTCTGTGCTGGGCTCTTGCTCTCCCCTCTGTGCTGGGCTCTTGCTCTCTCCTCTGTGCTGGGCTCTTGCTCTCTCCTCTGTGCTAGGCTCTTGCTCTCTCCTCTGTGCTGGGCTCTTGCTCTCTCCTCGATGCTAGGCTCCTGTTCTCTCCTCTGTGCTGGGCTCCTGCTCTCTCCTCTGTGCTGGGCTCTTGCTCTCCCCTCTGTGCTGGGCTCTTGCTCTCCCCTCTGTGCTGGGCTCTTGCTCTCTCCTCTGTGCTGGGCTCTTGCTCTCTCCTCGATGCTAGGCTCCTGTTCTCTCCTCTGTGCTGGGCTCCTGCTCTCTCCTCTGTGCTGGGCTCCTGCTCTCCCCTCTGTGCTGGGCTCTTGCTCTCCCCTCTCTGCTGGGCTCTGGCTCTCTTCTCTGCGCTGGGTTCTTGCTCTCTCCTCTGTGCTGGGGTCCTGCTCTCCCCTCTGTGCTGGGCTTGCACTTCCTTCTGTGCTGGGCTCTTGCTCTCTCCTCTGTGCTGGGCTTGCTCTCCCCTCTCTGCTGGGCTCTTGCTCTCCCCTCAGCGCTGGGCTCTTCCTCTCATCTCTGTGCTGGGCTCTTGCTCGCCCCTTTGCACTGTGCTCTTGCTCTCTCCTCTGTGCTGGACTCTTGCTCTCCCTCTGCGCTGGGCTCTTGCTCTCCCCTTTGTGCTGGGCTCTTGCTCTCCCCTTTGTGCTGGGCTCTTGCTCTCTCCTCTGCGCTGGGCTTTTGCTCTCTCCTCTGCGCTGGGCTTTTGCTCTCCCTCTGCGCTGGGCTCTTTCTCTCCCCTTTGTGCTGGGCTCTTGCTCTCCCCAGTGTGCTGGGCTCTTGCACTCTCCTCTGTGCTGGGATTTTGCTCTCTCCTCTGTGCTGGGCTTTTGCTCTCTCATCTGTGCTGGGCTCTTGCTCTCTCCTCTGCGCTGGGCTTTTGCTCTCTCCTCTGTGCTGGGCTTTTGCTCTCCCCTCTGTGCTTGGCATTTGCTCTCTCCTCTGTGCTGGGCTCTTGCTCTCCCCTTTGTGCTGGGCTCTTGCTCTCCCCTTTGCGCAAGGCTCTTGCTTTCCCCTGTGCGCTGGGCATTTGCTCTCCCCTCTGCGCAGGTCTCTTGCTGTCTCCTCTGTCCTGGGCTCTTGCTCTCTACTCTGTGCTGTGCTCCAGCTTGTCCTCTGTGCTGGGCTCTTGCTCTCCCTTCTGCGCTGGGCTTGCACTCCCCTCTGCGCTGGGCTCTTGCTCTCTCCTCTGCGCTGAACTTTTGCTCTCCCTTGTGCGCTGGGCTCTTGTTCTCTCCTCTGCGCTGGGCTTGGTCTCCCCTCTGCGCTGGGCTCTTGCTCTCCCCTCTGCGCTGGGCCCTTGCTCTTTCCTCTGCGCTGGGCTCTTGCTCTTTCCTCTGCGCTGGGCTCTTGCTCTCCCCTCTGCGCAAGTCTCTTGCTTTCCCCTGTGCGCTGGGCTCTTGCTCCTCTGCGATGGTCTCTTGCTCTCCCTCTGTGCTGGGCTCTTGCTCTCCGCACTGTGCTGGGCTCTTGCTCTCTCCTCTGTGCTGGGCTCTTGCTCTCTCCTCTGTGCTGGGCTCCTGCTCCTCTGCGATGGTCTCTTGCTCTCCCCTCTGTGCTGGGCTCTTGCTCTCTCCTCTGTGCTGGGCTCCTGCTCCTCTGCGATGGTCTCTTGCTCTCTCCTCTGTGCTGGGCTCTTGCTCTCTACTCTGTGCTGTGCTCCTGCTTGTCCTCTGTGCTGGGCTCTTGCTCTCCCTTCTGCGCTGGGCTTGCTCTCCCCTCTGTGCTGGGCTCTTGCTCTCCGCACTGTGCTGGGCTCTTGCTCTCTCCTCTGTGCTGGGCTCTTGCTCTCTCCTCTGCGCTGGGCTCCTGCTCTCCCCTCTGCGCTGGGCTCTTGCTCTTTCCTCTGCGCTGAG
This sequence comes from Chiloscyllium plagiosum, assembly GCF_037043375.1. NCBI lineage: Eukaryota > Metazoa > Chordata > Chondrichthyes > Orectolobiformes > Hemiscylliidae > Chiloscyllium > Chiloscyllium plagiosum. The sequence goes on from NW_028270139.1 coordinate 114,765,156, forward strand.
CTTTTGCTCTCCCCTCTGCGCAAGTCTCTTGCTTTCCTCTGTGCGCTGGGCTCTTGTTCTCTCCTCTGCGCTGGGCTTGCTCCCACCTCTCTGCTGGGCTCTTGCTCCTCTGCGATGGTCTCTTACTCTCCCCTCTGCGCTGGGCTCTTGCTCTCCCCTCTGTGCTGGGCTCTTGCTCTCCCCTCTGTGCTGGGCTCTTGCTCTCCCCTCTGTGCTGGGCTCTTGCTCTCTCCTCTGTGCTGGGCTCTTGCTCTCTCCTCTGTGCTAGGCTCTTGCTCTCTCCTCTGTGCTGGGCTCTTGCTCTCTCCTCGATGCTAGGCTCCTGTTCTCTCCTCTGTGCTGGGCTCCTGCTCTCTCCTCTGTGCTGGGCTCTTGCTCTCCCCTCTGTGCTGGGCTCTTGCTCTCCCCTCTGTGCTGGGCTCTTGCTCTCTCCTCTGTGCTGGGCTCTTGCTCTCTCCTCGATGCTAGGCTCCTGTTCTCTCCTCTGTGCTGGGCTCCTGCTCTCTCCTCTGTGCTGGGCTCCTGCTCTCCCCTCTGTGCTGGGCTCTTGCTCTCCCCTCTCTGCTGGGCTCTGGCTCTCTTCTCTGCGCTGGGTTCTTGCTCTCTCCTCTGTGCTGGGGTCCTGCTCTCCCCTCTGTGCTGGGCTTGCACTTCCTTCTGTGCTGGGCTCTTGCTCTCTCCTCTGTGCTGGGCTTGCTCTCCCCTCTCTGCTGGGCTCTTGCTCTCCCCTCAGCGCTGGGCTCTTCCTCTCATCTCTGTGCTGGGCTCTTGCTCGCCCCTTTGCACTGTGCTCTTGCTCTCTCCTCTGTGCTGGACTCTTGCTCTCCCTCTGCGCTGGGCTCTTGCTCTCCCCTTTGTGCTGGGCTCTTGCTCTCCCCTTTGTGCTGGGCTCTTGCTCTCTCCTCTGCGCTGGGCTTTTGCTCTCTCCTCTGCGCTGGGCTTTTGCTCTCCCTCTGCGCTGGGCTCTTTCTCTCCCCTTTGTGCTGGGCTCTTGCTCTCCCCAGTGTGCTGGGCTCTTGCACTCTCCTCTGTGCTGGGATTTTGCTCTCTCCTCTGTGCTGGGCTTTTGCTCTCTCCTCTGTGCTGGGCTCTTGCTCTCTCCTCTGCGTTGGGTTTTGCTCTCTCCTCTGTGCTTGGCATTTGCTCTCTCCTCTGTGCTGGGCTCTTGCTCTCCCCTCTGTGCTTGGCATTTGCTCTCTCCTCTGTGCTGGGCTCTTGCTCTCTCCTCTGTGCTGGGCTTTTGCTCTCCCTCTGCGCTGGGCTCTTGCTCTCCCCTTTGTGCTGGGCTCTTGCTCTCCCCTTTGTGCTGGGCTCTTGCTCTCCCCTCTGTGCTGGGCTCTTGCTCTCCCCTTTGTGCTGGGCTCTTGCTCTCCCCTCTGTGCTGGGCTCTTGCTCTCCCCTCTGTGCTGGGCTCTTGCTCTCTCCTCTGTGCTGGGCTCTTGCTCTCTCCTCGATGCTAGGCTCCTGCTCTCTCCTCTGTGCTGGGCTCCTGCTCTCCCCTGTGTTCCGGGCTCTTGCACTTTCCTCTGCGCTGGACTCTTGCTCTCTCCTCTGCGCTGGGCTCTTGCTCTCCCCTCTGCGCTGGGCTCTTGCTCTCTCCTTTGTGCTGGGCTCCTGCTCTCCCCTCTGTTCCGGGCTCTTGCACTTTCCTCTGCGCTGGACTCTTGCTCTCTCCTCTGCGCTGAGCTTTTGCTCTCCCCTCTGCGCAAGTCTCTTGCTTTCCTCTGTGCGCTGGGCTCTTGTTCTCTCCTCTGCGCTGGGCTTGCTCCCACCTCTCTGCTGGGCTCTTGCTCCTCTGCGATGGTCTCTTACTCTCCCCTCTGCGCTGGGCTCTTGCTCTCCCCTCTGTGCTGGGCTCTTGCTCTCCCCTCTGTGCTGGGCTCTTGCTCTCCCCTCTGTGCTGGGCTCTTGCTCTCTCCTCTGTGCTGGGCTCTTGCTCTCTCCTCGATGCCAAGCTCCTGTTCTCTCCTCTGTGCTGGGCTCCTGCTCTCTCCTCTGTGCTGGGCTCTTGCTCTCCCCTCTGTGCTGGGCTCTTGCTCTCCCCTCTGTGCTGGGCTCTTGCTCTCTCCTCTGTGCTGGGCTCTTGCTCTCTCCTCGATGCTAGGCTCCTGTTCTCTCCTCTGTGCTGGGCTCCTGCTCTCTCCTCTGTGCTGGGCCCCTGCTCTCCCCTCTGTGCTGGGCTCTTGCTCTCCCCTCTCTGCTGGGCTCTTGCTCTTTCCTCTGTGCTGGGCTCTTGCTCTTTCCTCTGTGCTGGGCTCTTGCTCTCTCCTCTGAGCTAGGCTCTTGCTCTCTCCTCTGTGCTGGGCTCTTGCTCTTTCCTCTGTGCTAGGCTCTTGCTCTCCCCTCTGCGCTGGGCTCTTGCTCTTTCCTCTGCGCTGAGCTTTTGCTCTCCCCTCTGCGCAAGTCTCTTGCTTTCCCCTGTGCGCTGGGCTCTTGTTCTCTCCTCTGCGCTGGGCTTGCTCTCCCCTCTCTGCTGGGCTCTTGCTCCTCTGCGATGGTCTCTTACTCTCCCCTCTGCGCTGGGCTCTTGCTCTCCCCTCTGTGCTGGGCTCTAGCTCTCCCCTCTGTGCTGGGCTCTTGCTCTCCCCTCTGTGCTGGGCTCTTGCTCTCTCCTCTGTGCTGGGCTCTTGCTCTCTCCTCTGTGCTAGGCTCTTGCTCTCTCCTCTGTGCTGGGCTCTTGCTCTCTCCTCTGCGCTGGGCTTTTGCTCTCCCCTCTGTGCTTGGCTTTTGCTCTCCCCTTTGTGCTGGGCTCTTGCTGTCCCCTTTGTGTTGGGCTCTTGCTCTCTCCTCTGTGCTGGGCTCTTGCTCTCCCTTCTGTGCTGGGCTTTTGCTCTCTCCTCTGCGCTGGGCTTTTGCTCTCTCCTCTGCGCTGGGCTGTTGCTCTCTCCTCTGCGCTGGGCTTTTGCTCCCTCCTCTGTGCTGGGCTCTTGCTCTCTCCTCTGCGCTGGGCTCTTGCTCTCTCCTCTGTGCTGGGCTCTTGCTCTCTCCTCGATGCTGGGCTCCTGTTCTCTCCTCTGTGCTGGGCTCCTGATCTCTCCTCTGTGCTGGGCCCCTGCTCTCCCCTCTGTGCTAGGCTCTTGCTCTCCCCTCTTTGCTGGGCTCTTGCTCTTTCCTCTGTGCTGGGCTCTTGCTCTTTCCTCTGTGCTGGGCTCTTGCTCTCTCCTCTGTGCTAGGCTCTTGCTCTCTCCTCTGTGCTGGGCTCTTGCTCTTTCCTCTGTGCTGGGCTCTTGCTCTCTCCTCTGTGCTGGGCTCTTGTTCTCTCCTCTGCGCTGGGCTTGCTCTCCCCTCTCTGCTGGGCTCTTGCTCCTCTGCGATGGTCTCTTACTCTCCCCTCTGCGCTGGGCTCTTGCTCTCCCCTCTGTGCTGGGCTCTTGCTCTCTCCTCTGTGCTGGGCTCTTGCTCTCTCCTCTGTGCTGGGCTCTTGCTCTCCCCTTTGTGTTGGGCTCTTGCTCTCTCCTCTGTGCTGGGCTCTTGCTCTCCCTTCTGTGCTGGGCTTTTGCTCTCTCCTCTGTGCTGGGCTCTTGCTCTCTCCTCTGCGCTGGGCTTTTGCTCTCTCCTCTGTGCTGGGCTCTTGCTCTCTCCTCGATGTTAGGCTCCTGTTCTCTCCTGTGTGCTGGGCTCCTGCTCTCTCCTCTGTGCTGGGCTCTTGCTCTCCCCTCTGTGCTGGGCTCTTGCTCTCCCCTCTGTGCTGGGCTCTAGCTCTCCCCTCTGTGCTGGGCTCTTGCTCTCCCCTCTGTGCTGGGCTCTTGCTCTCTCCTCTGTGCTGGGCTCTTGCTCTCTCCTCTGTGCTAGGCTCTTGCTCTCTCCTCTGTGCTGGGCTCTTGCTCTCTCCTCTGCGCTGGGCTTTTGCTCTCCCCTCTGTGCTTGGCTTTTGCTCTCCCCTTTGTGCTGGGCTCTTGCTGTCCCCTTTATGTTGGGCTCTTGCTCTCTCCTCTGTGCTGGGCTCTTGCTCTCCCTTCTGTGCTGGGCTTTTGCTCTCTCCTCTGCGCTGGGCTTTTGCTCTCTCCTCTGCGCTGGGCTCTTGCTCTCTCCTCTGCGCTGGGCTTTTGCTCTCTCCTCTGTACTGGGCTCTTGCTCTCTCCTCTGCGCTGGGCTCTTGCTCTCTCCTCTGTGCTGGGCTCTTGCTCTCTCCTCGATGCTAGGCTCCTGTTCTCTCCTCTGTGCTGGGCTCCTGCTCTCTCCTCTGTGCTGGGCCCCTGCTCTCCCCTCTGTGCTAGGCTCTTGCTCTCCCCTCTCTGCTGGGCTCTTGCTCTTTCCTCTGTGCTGGGCTCTTGCTCTTTCCTCTGTGCTGGGCTCTTGCTCTCTCCTCTGTGCTAGGCTCTTGCTCTCTCCTCTGTGCTGGGCTCTTGCTCTTTCCTCTGTGCTGGGCTCTTGCTCTCTCCTCTGTGCTGGGCTCTTGTTCTCTCCTCTGCGCTGGGCTTGCTCTCCCCTCTCTGCTGGGCTCTTGCTCCTCTGCGATGGTCTCTTACTCTCCCCTCTGCGCTGGGCTCTTGCTCTCCCCTCTGTGCTGAGCTCTTGCTCTCCCCTCTGTGCTGGGCTCTTGCTCTCTCCTCTGTGCTGGGCTCTTGCTCTCTCCTCTGTGCTGGGCTCTTGCTCTCCCCTTTGTGTTGGGCTCTTGCTCTCTCCTCTGTGCTGGGCTCTTGCTCTCCCTTCTGTGCTGGGCTTTTGCTCTCTCCTCTGTGCTGGGCTCTTGCTCTCTCCTCTGCGCTGGGCTTTTGCTCTCTCCTCTGTGCTGGGCTTTTGCTCTCCCTCTGCGCTGGGCTCTTGCTCTCCCCTTTGTGCTGGTCTCTTGCTCTCCCCTTTGTGCTGGGCTCTTGCTCTCTCCTCTACGCTGGGCTTTTGCACTCTCCTCTGTGCTGGGCTTGCTCTCCCCTCTGCAATGGGCTCTTGATCTTCTCTCTGCGCTGGGCTCTTGCTCTTCCATCTGCCCTGGGCACTTGCTTTCATCTCTGCGCTGGGCTCTTGCTCTCCCTTCTGCGCTGGGTCTTGCTCTCTCCTGCGCGGTTGGTTCTTGCTCTCCCCCCTGTGCTGGGCTCTTGCTCCTCTGCACTGGGCTCTTTCTCTCTTTTCTGCGCTGTGCTCTTGCTCTCTCCTCTGTGCTGGGCTTGCTCTCCCCACTGCGCTGGGCTCGTGCACTTTTCTCTGCGCTGGGCTCTTGCTCTCTCCTCAGCATTGGGCTTGCTCTCTCCTCTGTGCTGTGCTCTTGCTCTCTCCTCTGCACTGGCCTCTTGCTCTCCCGTCTGCGCTGGGCTCTTGCTCTCCCCTTTGCACTGGCCTCTTGCTCTCTCCTGTGTGCTTGGGTTTTTCTCCCTCCTCTCTGCTGGGCTTGCTCTCCCGTCTGCGCAGGGCTCTGGCTCTCTTCTCTGCGCTGGGCTCTTGCTCTCTCCTCTGTGCTGGGTTCCTGCTCTCCCCTCTGTGCTGGGCTTGCACTTCCTTCTGTGCTGGGCTCTTGCTCTCTCCTCTGTGCTGGGCTTGCTCTCCCCTCTCTGCTGGGCTCTTGCTCTCCCCTCAGCGCTGGGCTCTTCCTCTCATCTCTGTGCTGGGCTCTTGCTCGCCCCTTTGCACTGTGCTCTTGCTCTCTCCCTCTGCGCTGGGCTCTTGCTCTCCCCTTTGTGCTGGGCTCTTGCTCTCCCCTTTGTGCTGGGCTCTTGCTCTCTCCTCTGCGCTGGGCTTTTGCTCTCTCCTCTGCGCTGGGCTTTTGCTCTCCCTCTGCGCTGGGCTCTTTCTCTCCCCTTTGTGCTGGGCTCTTGCTCTCCCCAGTGTGCTGGGCTCTTGCACTCTCCTCTGTGCTGGGATTTTGCTCTCTCCTCTGTGCTGGGCTTTTGCTCTCTCATCTGTGCTGGGCTCTTGCTCTCTCCTCTGCGCTGGGCTCTTGCTCTCTCCTCTGTGCTTGGCATTTGCTCTCTCCTCTGCGCTGGGCTCTTGCTCTCCCCTTTGTGCTGGGCTCTTGCTCTCCCCTCTGTGCTGGGCTCTTGCTCTCCCCTCTGTGCTTGGCATTTGCTCTCCCCTTTGTGCTGGGCTCTTGCTCTCTCCTCTGCGCTGGGCTCTTGCTCTCCCCTTTGTGCTGGGCTCTTGCTCTCTCCTCTGCGCTGGGCTCTTGCTCTCCCCTTTGTGCTGGGCTCTTGCTCTCCCCTCTGTGCTGGGCTCTTGCTCTCCCCTCTGTGCTGGGCTTTTGCTCTCTCCTCTGTGCTGGGCTCTTGCTCTCTCCTCGATGCTAGGCTCCTGTTCTCTCCTCTGTGCTGGGCTCCTGCTCTCCCCTCTGTGCTGGGCCCCTGCTCTCTCCTCTGTGCTGGGCTCTTGCTCTCCCCTCTGTGCTGGGCTCTTGCCCTCCCCTCTGTGCTGGGCTCTTGCTCTCTCCTCTGTGCTGGGCTCTTGCTCTCTCCTCGATGCTAGGCTCCTGTTCTCTCCTCTGTGCTGGGCTCCTGCTCTCTCCTCTGTGCTGGACTCCTGCTCTCCCCTCTGTGCTGGACTCCTGCTCTCCCCTCTGTGCTGGGCTGTTGCTTTCTCCTCTGCGCTGGGCTCTTGCTCTCTCCTCTGTGCTGGGCTCCTGCTCTCCCCTCTGCGCTGGGCTCTTGCTCTCCCCTCAGTGCTGGGCTCTTGCTCTCTCCTCTGCGCTGGGCTTTTGCTCTCCCTCTGCGCTGGGCTCTTGCTCTCCCCTCTGTGCTGGGCTCTTGCACTCTCCTCTGTGCTGGGATTTTGCTCTCTCCTCTGTGCTGGGCTTTTGCTCTCTCCTCTGTGCTGGGCTCTTTCTCCTCTGCGCTGGACTCTTGCTCTCTCCTCTGTGCTGGGCTCTAGCTCACCTGTTTGCATTGGACTCTTGCTCTCTCCTCTGTGCTGGGCGCTTGCTTTCTCCTCTGCGCTGGGCTCTTGCTTTCCCCTGTGCGCTGGGCTCTTGCTCTCCCCTCTGCACTGGGCATTTGCTCTCCCCTCTGCGCAGGGCTCTTGCTGTCTCCTCTGTCCTGGGCTCTTGCTCTCTACTCTGTGCTGTGCTCCTGCTTGTCCTCTGCGCTGGGCTCTTACTCACCCCTCTGCTCTTGGCTCTTGCTCTCTCCTCTGCGCTGGGCTTGCACTCCCCTCTGCGCTGGGCTCTTGCTCTCTCCTCTGCGCTGAACTTTTGCTCTCCCTTGTGTGCTGGGCTCTTGTTCTCTCCTCTGCGCTGAGGTTTTGCTCACCCAGCTGCGCTGGGCTCTTGCTCTCTCCTCTGCGCTGAGCTTTTGCTCACCCAGCTGCGCTGGGCTCTTGCTCTTTCCTCTGCGCTGAGCTTTTGCTCTCCCCTCTGCGCAAGTCTCTTGCTTTCCCCTGTGCGCTGGGCTTGCTCTCCCCTCTGCGCTGGGTTCTTGCTCCTCTGCGATGGTCTCTTGCTCTCCTCTCTGTGCTGGGCTCTTGCTCTCCTCACTGTGCTGGGCTCTTGCTCTCTCCTCTGTGCTGGGCTCTTGCTCTCTCCTCTGTGCTGGGCTCCTGCTCTCCCCTCTGTTCCGGGCTCTTGCACTTTCCTCTGCGCTGGACTCTTGCTCTCTCCTCTGCGCTGGGCTCTTGCTCTCCCCTCTGCGCTGGGCTCTTGCTCTTTCCTCTGCGCTGAGCTTTTGCTCTCCCCTCTGCGCAAGTCTCTTGCTTTCCCCTGTGCGCTGGGCTCTTGTTTTCTCCTCTGCGCTGGGCTTGCTCTCCCCTCTCTGCTGGGCTCTTGCTCCTCTGCGATGGTCTCTTACTCTCCCCTCTGCGCTGGGCTCTTGCTCTCCCCTCTGTGCTGGGCTCTTGCTCTCCCCTCTGTGCTGGGCTCTTGCTCTCCCCTCTGTGCTGGGCTCTTGCTCTCTCCTCTGTGCTGGGCTCTTGCTCTCTCCTCTGTGCTAGGCTCTTGCTCTCTCCTCTGTGCTGGGCTCTTGCTCTCTCCTCGATGCTAGGCTCCTGTTCTCTCCTCTGTGCTGGGGTCCTGCTCTCTCCTCTGTGCTGGGCTCTTGCTCTCCCCTCTGTGCTGGGCTCTTGCTCTCCCCTCTGTGCTGGGCTCTTGCTCTCTCCTCTGTGCTGGGCTCTTGCTCTCTCCTCGATGCTAGGCTCCTGTTCTCTCCTCTGTGCTGGGCTCCTGCTCTCTCCTCTGTGCTGGGCCCCTGCTCTCCCCTCTGTGCTGGGCTCTTGCTCTCCCCTCTCTGCTGGGCTCTTGCTCTCTCCTCTGTGCTAGGCTCTTGCTCTCCCCTCTGCGCTGGGCTCTTGCTCTTTCCTCTGCGCTGAGCTTTTGCTCTCCCCTCTGCGCAAGTCTCTTGCTTTCCCCTGTGCGCTGGGCTTGCTCTCCCCTCTGCGCTGGGCTCTTGCTCCTCTGCGCTGGGCTCTTGCTCTCCTCACTGTGCTGGGCTCTTGCTCTCTCCTCTGGCTGGGCTCTTGCTCTCTCCTCTGTGCTGGGCTCCTGCTCTCCCCTCTGTTCCGCGCTCTTGCACTTTCCTCTGCGCTGGACTCTTGCTCTCTCCTCTGCGCTGGGCTCTTGCTCTCCCCTCTGCGCTAGGCTCTTGCTCTTTCCTCTGCGCTGAGCTTTTGCTCTCCCCTCTGCGCAAGTCTCTTGATTTCCCCTGTGCGCTGGGCTCTTGTTCTCTCCTCTGTGCTGGGCTTGCTCTCCCCTCTCTGCTGGGCTGTTGCTCCTCTGCGATGGTCTCTTACTCTCCCCTCTGCGCTGGGCTCTTGCTCTCCCCTCTGTGCTAGGCTCTTGCTCTCTCCTCTGTGCTGGGCTCTTGCTCTCTCCTCTGTGCTGGGCTCTTGCTCTCTCCTCTGTGCTAGGCTCTTGCTCTCTCCTCTGCGCTGGGCTCTTGCTCTCTCCTCGATGCTAGGCTCCTGTTCTCTCCTCTGTGCTGGGCTCCTGCTCTCTCCTCTGTGCTGGGCTCTTGCTCTCCACTCTGTGCTGGGCTCTTGCTCTCCCCTCTGTGCTGGGCTCTTGCTCTCTCCTCTGTGCTGGGCTCTTGCTCTCTCCTCGATGCTAGGCTCCTGTTCTCTCCTCTGTGCTGGGCTCCTGCTCTCTCCTCTGTGCTGGGCTCTTGCTCTCCCCTCTGTGCTGGGCTCTTGCTCTCCCCTCTCTGCTGGGCTCTTGCTCTCTCCTCTGTGCTGGGCTCTTGCTCTTTCCTCTGTGCTGGGCTCTTGCTCTCTCCTCTGTGCTAGGCTCTTGCTCTCTCCTCTGTGCTGGGCTGTTGCTTTCTCCTCTGCGCTGGGCTCTTGCTCTCTCCTCTGTGCTGGGCTCCTGCTCTCCCCTCTGCGCTGGGCTCTTGCTCTCCCCTCAGTGCTGGGCTCTTGCTCTCTCCTCTGCGCTGGGCTTTTGCTCTCCCTCTGCGCTGGGCTCTTGCTCTCCCCTTTGTGCTGGGCTCTTGCTCTCCCCAGTGTGCTGGGCTCTTGCACTCTCCTCTGTGCTGGGATTTTGCTCTCTCCTCTGTGCTGGGCTTTTGCTCTCTCCTCTGTGCTGGGCTCTTTCACCTCTGCGCTGGACTCTTGCTCTCTCCTCTGTGCTGGGCTCTAGCTCACCTGTTTGCATTGGACTCTTGCTCTCTCCTCTGTGCTGGGCGCTTGCTCTCTCCTCTGCACTGGGCTCTTGCTTTCCCCTGTGCGCTGGGCTCTTGCTCTCCCCTCTGCACTGGGCATTTGCTCTCCCCTCTGCGCAGGGCTCTTGCTGTCTCCTCTGTCCTGGGCTCTTGCTCTCTACTCTGTGCTGTGCTCCTGCTTGTCCTCTGTGCTGGGCTCTTGCTCTCCCTTCTGCGCTGGGCTCTTGCTCACCCCTCTGCTCTTGGCTGTTGCTCTCTCCTCTGTGCTGGGCTCTTGCTCTCTCCTCTGCGCTGGGCTTGCACTCCCCTCTGTGCTGGGCTCTTGCTCTCTCCTCTGCGCTGAACTTTTGCTCTCCCTTGTGCGCTGGGCTCTTGTTCGCTCCTCTGCGCTGGGCTTGGTCTCCCCTCTGCGCTGGGCTCTTGCTCTCTCCTCTGCGCTGGGCTCTTGCTCTCCCCTCTGCGCTGAGCTTTTGCTCTCTCCTCTGTGCTGGGCTCTTGCTCTCCCCTCTGCGCTGGGCTCTTGCTCTTTCCTCTGCGCTGGGCTCTTGCTCTCCCCTCTATGCTGGCCATTTGCTCTCTCCTCTGCGTTTGTCTCTTGCTCTCCTCACTGTGCTGGGCTCTTGCTCTCTCCTCTGTGCTGGGGTCCTGCTCTCCCCTCTGTGATGGGCTCCTGCTCTCCCCTCTGCCCTGGGCTCTTGCTCTCCTCACTGTGCTGGGCTCTTGCTCTCTCCTCTGTGCTGGGGTCCTGCTCTCCCCTCTGTGATGGGCTCCTGCTCTCCCCTCTGTGCTGGGCTCTTGCTCTTTCCTCAGCGCTGGGCTCGATCTCCCCTCTGCATTCAGCTTGCACTCCCCACTGCGCTGGGTTCTTGCTCTCCCCTCTGTGCTTGGTTTTTGCTCTCCCCTCTGTGCTGGACTCTAGCTCTCTCCTCTGCGCTAGGCACTTGCTCTCCCCTCTGCACTGGGCTCTTGCTCTCTCCTCTGTGCTGGGCTCTTGCTCTCCCCTCTGCGCTGGGCTCTTGCTCTCCCCTCTGCGCTGGGCTCTTGCTCTCTCATCTTCGCTTTGCTCTTGCTCTCCCCTCTGCGCTGGGCTCTTGCTCTCCCCTCTGCGCTGGGCTCTTGCTCTCTCATCTTCGCTTTGCTCTTGCTCTCCCCTCTGTGCTGGGCTCTTGCTCTCCCCTCTGTGCTGGTCCTTTGCTCTCCCCTCTGCGCTGGGCTCTTGCTCTCCCCTCTGTGCTGGGCTCTTGCTCTCCCCTCTGTGCTGGTCCTTTGCTCTCCCCTCTGTGCTGGGCTCTTGCTCTCCCCTCTGTGCTGGTCCTTTGCTCTCCCCTCTGTGCTGGGCTCTTGCTCTCTCCTCTGTGCTGGGCTCTTACTCTCTCCTCTGCGCTAGGCTCTTGCTCCTCTGACAGATAGTTATGACGCATGTAAGAAGAACGCCTCATCTTCTGCCTCGGAACACTTCAACCCCAGGGCAGCAATGTGGACTTCAACAGCTTCCTCATTTCCCCTTCCCCCCCCTCATCCTAGTTTTTAACCTCCAGCTCAACACTGTCTCCTTGACTTGTCCGGACTTGTCCGACCTGCCTAGCTCCTTTTCCACCGATCTACTCCACCCTCTCCTCCCTGACCTATCACCTTAATCTCCTCCCCCACTGACCTATTGTACTCTATGCTACTTTCTCCCCATCCCCACCCTCCTCTAGCTTATCTCTCCACGCTTCAGGCTCTCTGCCTTTATTCCTGATGAAGGGCTTTTGCCCGAAACGTCGATTTTGCCTGTCCTCGGATTTTGCCTGTCCTCGGATGCTGCCTGAACTGCTGTGCTCTTCCAGCACCACTAATCCAGAATCTGGTTTCCAGCATCTACAGTCATTGTTTTTACCTCTTGCTCCTCTGCACTGGTCTCTTCATCTCTCCTCTGCATTGGGCTCTTGCACTTCTGCACTGGGCTCTTGCTCTCTCCTCTGCGCTGGCCTCTTGATCTCTCCTCTGCGCTGGGCTCTTGCTCTCTACTCTGCGCTGGGCTCTTGCTCTCCACTCTGCGCTGGGCTCTTGCTCTCTCATCTGTGCGAGGCTCTTGCTCTCCCCTCTATGCTGGCCTTTTGCTCTCTCCTCTGCGTTGGTCTCTTGCTCTTCTGCCCTGGGCTCTTGCTCACCTCACTGTGCTGGGCTCTTGCTCTCCCCTCTGTGCTGGGCTCGATCTCCACTCTGCAATGAGCTTGCACTCCCCACTGCGCTGGGTTCTTGCTCTCCTCTCTGCGCTGGGCTCTAGCTCTCTCCTCTGCGCTCGGCATTTGCTCTCCCCTCTGCACTAGGCTCTTGCTCTCTCCTCTGCACGGGGATTTTGCTCTCCCCTCTGTGCTTGGCTTTTGCTCTCTCCTCTGTGCTGGACTCTTGCTGCTCTGCGCTGGGCTCTTGCTCACCATTGTGCGCTGGGCTCTTGCTCACCCTTCTGCGGTTGGCTCTTGCTCCTCTGCGCTGTGCTCTTACTCTCTCCTCTGTGCTGGGCTCTTTCTCCTCTGCGCTGAGCTTTTGGTCTCCACTCTGCGCTGGGCTCTTGCTTTCCCCTGTGCGCTGGGCTCTTGTTCTCTCCTCTGCGTTGCCTTGCTTTCCCCTCTGCGCTGGGCTCTTGCTCTACCCTCTATGCTGGGCTCTTGCTCCTCTACGATGGTCTCTTTCTCTCTCCTCTGCGCTGGGCTTTTACTCTCTCCTCTGTGCTGGGCTCTTTCTCCTCTGTGCTGGGCTCTTGCTCTCCAATCTGCGCTGGGCTCTTGCTCTCTCCTCTGCGCTGGGCTTGCTCTCCCCTTTGCGCTGGGCTCTTGCTCTTTCCTCTGCGCTGAGCTTTTGCTCTCCCCTCTGTGCTGGGCTCTTGCTCTCCCCTCTGCGCTGGGCTCTTGCTCTCTCCTCTGTGCTGGCTTCTTGCTCTCTCCTCTGCGCTCGGCTCTTGCTCTCCCCTCTGCGCTGGGCTCTTGCTCTCCTCTCTGCGCTGGGCTCTTGCTCTCTCCTCTGCGCTGGGCTTGCTCTCCCCTCTGCGCTGGGCTCTTGCTCTCTCCTCTGTGTTGGATTCTTGCTCTTCTGCGCTGGGCTCTCGCTCTCCTCACTGTGCTGTGCTCTTCCTCTCCCCTCTGCACTGGGCTCTTGATCTCCTCACTGCGCTGGGCTCTTGCTCTCTCCTCTGCACTGGGCTCTTGCTCTCTCATCTTCGCTGTGCTCTTGCTCTCTCCTCTGCGCTGTGCTCCTGCTCTCCCCTCTGTGCTGGGCTCTTGCTCTTTCCACTGCGCTGGGCTCGATCTCCGCTCTGCATTGAGCTTGCACTCCCCACTGCGCTGGGCTCTTGCTCTCCTATCTGCGCTGGGCTCTTGCTCTCTCCTCTCTGCTAGGCTCTTGCTCCTCTGCGATGGTCTCTTACTCTCTCCTCTGCGCTGGGCTTTTACTCTCTCCTCTGTGCTGGGCTCTTTCTCCTCTGTGCTGGGCTCTTGCTCTCCACTCTACGATGGGCTCTTGCTCTTTCCTCTGCGCTGAGCTTTTGCTCTCCCCTCTGCGCAAGGCTCTTGCTTTCCCCTGTGCGCTGGGCTCTTGTTCTCTCCTCTGCGCTGGGCTTGCTCTCCCCTCTGCGCTGGCCTCTTGCTCTCTCCTCTGCGCTGGGCTCTTGCTCTCCCCTCTGCACTGGGCTCTTGCTCTCCTCACTGCGCTGGGCTCTTGCTCTCCCCTCTGCGCTGGGCTCTTGCTCTCTCCTGTGCGCTGGGCTCTTGCTCTCTCCTGTGCGCTGGGCTCTGGCTCTCTCAGCTTCGATGTGCTCTTGCTCTCTCCTCTGCGCTGGGCTCTGGCTCTCTCATCTTCGCTGTGCTCTTGCTCTCTCCTCTGCGCTGTGCTCCAGCTCTCCCCTCTGTGCTGGGCTCTTGCTCTTTCCTCTGCGCTGGGCTCGATCTCCGCTCTGCATTGAGCTTGCACTCCCCACTGCGCTGGGCTCTTGCTCTCCTATCTGCGCTGGGCTCTTGCTCTCTCCTCTATGCTGGGCTCTCGCTCTCTCCTCTGCGCTAGGCACTTGCTCTCTCCTCTGCACTGGGCTCTTGCTCTCTCCTCTGCACTGGGCTTTTGCTCTCCCCTCTGTACTTGGCCTTTTCTCTCTCCTCTGTGCAGGACTCTTGCTGCTCTGCGCTGGGCTCTTGCTCACCACTGTGCGCTGGGCTCTTGCTCACCCCTCTGCGGTTGGCTCTTGCTCCTCTGCGCTGGGCTCTTACTCTCTCCTCTGTGCTGGGCTCTTTCTCCTCTGCTCTGGGCTCTTGCTCTCTCCTCTGCGCTGGGGTTGCTCTCCCCTTTGCGCTGAGCAATTGCTCTTTCCTCTGCGCTGAGCTTTTGGTCTCCCCTCTGCGCTAGGCTCTTGCTTTCCCCTGTGCGCTGGGCTCTTGTTCTCTCCTCTGCGTTGGCTTGCTCTCCCCTCTGCTCTGGGCTCTTGCTCTCTCCTCTGTGTTGGATTCTTGCTCTTCTGCGCTGAGCTCTCGCTCTCCTCACTGTGCTGTGCTCTTCCCCTCCCCTCTGCACTGGGCCTTTGATCTCCTCACTGCGCTGGGCTCTTGATCTCTCCTCTGCGCTGGGCTCTTGCTCTCTCCTCTGCGCTGGGCTCTTGCTCTCTCATCTTCGCTGTGCTCTTGCTCTCTCCTCTGCACTGGGCTCTTGCTCTCTCCTCTGCGCTGAGCCCTTGCTCTATCCTCTGTGTTGGATTCTTGCTCTTCGGCGCTGGGCTCTTGCTCTTTCCTCTGCACTGGGCTCTTGCTCTCCCCTCTGCGCTGGGCTCTTGCTCTCTCCTCTGTGTTGGATTCTTGCTCTTCTCACTGTGCTGTGCTCTTCCCCTCCCCTCTGCACTGGGCCTTTGATCTCCTCACTGCGCTGGGCTCTTGCTCTCTCCTCTGCGCTGGGCTCTTGCTCTCTCTTTTGTGCGAGACTCTTGCTCACACCTCTGCGATAGGCTCTTGCTGTCTCCTCTGTGCTGTGCTCCTGCTCTCCCCTCCGTTCTGGGCTCTTGCTCTCCCCTCTGTGGTGAGCTTTTGCTCTCCCCGCTGCGCTGGGCTCTTGCTCACCCCACTGGGCTGGGCTCTTGCTCTTCCCTCTGCGCTGAGATTTTGCAATCCCCTCTGCGCAAGGCTCTTGCTTTCCTCTGTGCGCTGGGCTCTTGCTCTCTCCTCTGCGCTGGGCTCTTGCTCTCTCCTCTATGCTGGGCTCTAGGTCTCTTCTCTGCGCTAGGCACTTGCTCTCTCCTCTGCACTGGGCTTTTGCTCTCCCCTCTGTGCTTGGCCTTTTCTCTCTCCTCTGTGCAGGACTTTTGCTGCTCTGCGCTGGGGTCTTGCTCACCAATGTGCGCTGGGCTCTTGCTCACCCCTCTGTGCTGGGCTTGCTCTCCCGTCTGCGCTGGACTCTTGATCTCCTCTCTGCGTTGGCTTTTGCTCTCCCCTCTGCGCTGGGCTCTTGCTCTATCCTCTGTTCGAGACTCTTGCTCACCCCTCTGCGATAGGCTCTTGCTCTCTCCTCTGTGCTGGGCTCTTGCTCTCACCTTGGTGCTGGGCTCTTGCTCTCCCCTCTCTGCTGGGCTCTTGCTCCTCTGCGATGGTCTCTTACTCTCTTCACTGTGCTGGGCTCTTGCTCTCCCCTCTGTGCTGGGCTCTTGCTCTCCCCTCTGTGCTGTGCTCCTGCTCTCCCCACTGTTCTGGGCTCTTGCTCTCCCCTCTGTGTTGAGCTTTTGCTCTCCCCTCTGCGCAAGGCTCTTGCTTTCCCCGCTGGGCTGGGCTCTTGCTCTTTCCTCTGCGCTGAGATTTTGCCCTCCCCTCTGCGCAAGGCATTTGCTTTCCCCTGTGCTCTGGGCTCTTGCTCTCCCCTCTATGCTGGCCTTTTGCTCTCTCCTCTACGTTGGTCTCTTGCTCTTCTGCCCTGGGCTCTTGCTCTCCTCACTGTGCTGGGCTCTTGCTCTCCCCTCTGTGCTGGGCTCCTGCTCTCCCCTCTCTGCTGGGCTCTTGCTCCTCTGCGATGGTCTCTTACTCTCTTCACTGTGCTGGGCTCTTGCTCTCCCCTCTGTGCTGGGCTCTTGCTCTCCCCTCTGTGCTGTGCTCCTGCTCTCCCCACTGTTCTGGGCTCTTGCTCTCCCCTCTGTGCTGAGCTTTTGCTCTCCCTCTGCGCAAGGCTCTTGCTTTCCCCGCTGGGCTGGGCTCTTGCTCTTTCCTCTGCGCTGAGATTTTCAATCCCCTCTGCGCAAGGCATTTGCTTTCCTCTGTGCGCTGGGCTCTTGCTCTCTCCTCTGCGCTGGGCTCTTGCTCTCTCCTCATCGCGAGGCTCTTGTTCTCCCCTCTATGTTGGCCTTTTGCTCTCTCCTCTACATTGGTCTCTTGCTCTTCTGCCCTGGGCTCTTGCTGTCCTCACTGTACTGGGCTCTTGCTCTCTCCTCTGTGCTGGGCTCTTGCTCTCTCCTCTGTGCTGGGGTCCTGCTCTCCCCTCGGTGCTGGGCTCCTGCTCTCCCCTCTGTGGTGGGCTCTTGCTTTCCCCTGTGCACTGGGCTCTTGTTCTCCTCTCTGCACTGGGCTCTTGCTCTCTCCTCTGTGCTAGGCTCTTGCTCTACCCTCTATGCTGGGCTCTTACTCCTCTGCGATCGTCTCTTACTCTCTCCTCTGCGCTGGGCTCTTGCTCTCCTCTCTGCGCTGGGCTCTTGCTCTCTCCTCTGCGCTGGGCTCCTGCTCTCCCCTCTGTGCTGGGCTCTTGCTCTCTAAATCTGCGCGAGTCTCTTGCTCTCACCTCTATGCTGGCCTTTTGCTCTCTCCTCTGCGTTGGTCTCTTGCTCTTCTGCCCTGGGCTCTTGCTCTCCTCACTGTGCTGGGCTCTTGCTCTCTCCTCTGTGCTGGGCTCTTGCTCTCCCCTCTGCGCTGGGGTCCTGCTCTCCACTCTGTGCTGGGCTCTTGCTCTCCCCTCTGTGCTGAGCTCCTGCTCTCCTCTCTGTGCTGGGCTCTTGTTCTCCCCTCTATGCTGGACTCTTGCTCTCCCCTCTGCGCTGGGCTCCTGCTCTCTCCTCATTGCTGGGCTATTGCTCTTTCCTCAGCGCTGGGCTCGACCTCCCCTCTGCATTGAGCTTGCACTCCCCACTGCGCTGGGTTCTTGCTCTCCTCTCTGAGCTTGGCTTTTGCTCTCCCCTCTATGCTTGGCTCTAGCTCTCTCCTCTGCACTGCGCTTTTGCTCTCTCCTCTGAGCTGGACTCTTGCTGCTCTGCGCTGGGCTCTTGCTCACCCCTCTGTGCTGGGCTTGCTCTCCCCTCTGCGCTGGGCTCTTGATCTCCTCTCTGCGCTGGGCTTTTGCTCCCCAATCTGTGCTTGGCTTTTGCTCTCCCCTCTGTGCGAGACTCTTGCTCTCCCCTCTGCGATAGGCTCTAGCTCTCTCCTCTGTGCTGGGCTCTTGCTCTCACCTTGGTGCTGGCTTCTTGCTCTCCACTCTGCCCTGGGCTCATGCTCTACCCTCTGCGCTGGGCTCTTGCTCTCCCCTCTGCGCTGGGCACTTGCTCTCTCCTCTGCGTTGGGCTCTTGCTCTCCCCTCTGTGCTGGGCTCTTGCTCTCTTCTCTGCCCTTGGCTTTTGCTCTCTTCTCTGCGCTGGGCTCTTGCTCTCTCCTCTGCGCTGGGCTTGCACCCCCCTTTGCGCTGGGCTTATGCTACTGTGCGCTGGGCTCTTGCTCTCCCATCTGCGGTGGGGTCTTGCTCTTCTGCGCTGGGCTCTTACTCTCTCCTCTGTGCTGGGCTCTTGCTCTCTCCTCTGCGCTAGGCACTTGCTCTCCCCTCTGCACTGGCTCTTGCTCTCTCCTCTGCACTGGGCTTTTGCTCTCCCCTCTGTACTTGGCCTTTTCTCTCTCCTCTGTGCAGGACTCTTGCTGCTCTGCGCTGGGCTCTTGCTCACCACTGTGCGCTGGGCTCTTGCTCTCTCCTCTGTGCTGGGCTCCTGCTCTCCCCTCTCTGCTGGGCTCTTGCTCCTCTGCGATGGTCTCTTACTCTCTTCACTGTGCTGGGCTCTTGCTCTCTCCTCTATGCTGGGCTCTTGCTCTCTCCTCTGCACTGGGCTCCTGCTCTCCCCTCTGTGCTGGGCTCTTTCTCTTTCCTTTGCACTGGGCTCTTGCTCTCCCCTCTGCGCTGGGCTCTTGCTCATTCCTCAGCGCTAGGCTCCTGCTCTCCCCTCTGTGCTGGGCTCTTGCTCTCCCCTCTGCGCTGGGCTCTTGCTCATTCCACAGCGCAAGGCTCTTGCTCTCCCCTATATGCTGGGCACTTGTTCCTCTGCACTGGTCTCTTATTCTCTCCTCTGCGTTGGGCTCTTGCTCTTCTGCGCTGGGCACTTGCTCTCCTCACTGTGCTGGGCTCATGCTCTCCCCTCTGCGCTGGGCTCTTGCTCTCTCCTCTGCGCTGGTCTCCTGCTCTCCCCTCTGTGCTGGGCTCTTGCTCTTCCCTTTGCGCTAGGCTCTTGCTCTTTCCTCAGCGCTAGGCTCATGCTCTCCCCTCTGCGCTGGGCTCTTGCTCTCTCCTCTGCGCTAGGCTCTTGCTCTCCCCTCTGTGCTGGGTTCTTGCTCTTTCCTTTGCGCCAGGCTCTTGCTCTCCCCTCTGCGCTGGGCTCTTGCTCTCTCCTCTGCGCTGGGCTTGCTCTCCCCTCTGTGCCGGGCTCTTGCACTTTCCTCTGCGCTGGGCTCTTGTTCTCTCCTCTGCGCTGGGCTTGGTCTCCCCTCTGCGCTGGCCTCTTGCTCTCTCCTCTGCGTTAGGCTCTTGCTCTCTCCTCTATGCTGGGCACTTGTTCCTCTGCACTGGTCTCTTACTCTCTCCTCAGCGTTGGGCTCTTGCTCTTCTGCCCTGGGCTCATGCTCTCCCGTCTGCGCTGGGAACTTGCTCTCCCCTCTGCGCTGGGAACTTGCTCTCTCCTCTGCGCTTGGCTTTTGCTCTCTTCTCCGCGCTGGGCTCTTGCTCTCCGCTCTGCGCTGGGCTCTTGCTCTCTCCTCTGCGCTGGGCTCTTGCTCTCCGCTCTGCGCTGGGCTCTTGCTCTCTCCTCTGCGCTGGGCTCTTGCTCTCTCATCTTCGCTGTGCTCTTGTTCTCTCCTCTGCGCTGGGCTCTTGCTCTCTCCTCTGTGTTGCATTCTTGCTCTTCGGCGCAGGGCTCTCGCTCTCCTCACTGTGCTGTGCTCTTCCCCTCCCCTCTGCACTGGGCCTTTGATCTCCTCACTGCGCTGGGCTCTTGCTCTCTCCTCTGCGCTGGGCTCTTGCTCTCTCTTTTGTGCGAGACTCTTGCTCACACCTCTGTGCTAGGCTCTTGCTCTCTCCTCTGTGCTGGGCTCTTGCTCTCACCTTGGTGCTGGGCTCTTGCTCTCCCCTCTGTGCTGGGCTCTTGCTCTCCCCTCTGTGCTGGGCTCTTGCTCTCCCCTCTGTGCTGGGCTCTTGCTCTCCCCTCTGTGCTGGGCTCTTGCTCTCCCCTCTGCGCTGGGCTCTTGCTCCCTCCTCTGCGCTGGGCTCTTGCTCTCTCCTCTGCGCTGGGCTTGCACTCCCCTCTGCGCTGAGCTTTTGCTCTCCCCTCTGCGCTGGGCTCTTGCTCTCTCCTCTACGCTAGGCTCTTGCTCTCCCCTCTATGCTGGGCACTTGTTCCTCAGCACTGGTCTCATACTCTCTCCTCTGCGTTGGGCTCTTGCTCTTCTGCGCTGGGCTCTTGCTCTCCTTACTGTGCTGGGCTCTTGCTCTCCCCTCTGTGCTGGGCTCTTGCTGTCTCCTCTGTGCTGTGCTCCTGCTCTCCCCTCTGTTCTGGGCTCTTGCTCTCCCCTCTGTGGTGAGCTTTTGCTCTCCCCGCTGCGCTGGGCTCTTGCTCACCCCGCTGGGCTGGGCTCTTGCTCTTCCCTCTGCGCTGAGATTTTGCAATCCCCTCTGCGCAAGGCTCTTGCTTTCCTCTGTGCGCTGGGCTCTTGCTCTCTCCTCTGCGCTGGGCTCTTGCTCTCTCCTCTATGCTGGGCTCTAGGTCTCTTCTCTGCGCTAGGCACTTGCTCTCCCCTCTGCACTGGGCTCTTGCTCTCTCCTCTGCACTGGGCTTTTGCTCTCCCCTCTGTGCTTGGCCTTTTCTCTCTCCTCTGTGCAGGACTTTTGCTGCTCTGCGCTGGGCTCTTGCTCACCAATGTGCGCTGGGCTCTTGCTCACCCCTCTGTGCTGGGCTTGCTCTCCCGTCTGCGCTGGACTCTTGATCTCCTCTCTGCGTTGGCTTTTGCTCTCCCCTCTGCGTTGGGCTCTTGCTCTATCCTCTGTTCGTGACTCTTGCTCACCCCTCTGCGATAGGCTCTTGCTCTCTCCTCTGTGCTGGGCTCTTGCTCTCACCTTGGTGCTGGGCTCTTGCTCTCCCCTCTGTGCTGGGCTCTTGCTCTCCCCTCTGTGCTGGGCTCCTGCTCTCCCCTCTCTTCTGGGCTCTTGCTCCTCTGCGATGGTCTCTTACTCTCTTCACTGTGCTGGGCTCTTGATCTCCCCTCTGTGCTGGGCTCTTGCTCTCCCCTCTGTGCTGTGCTCCTGCTCTCCCCACTGTTCTGGGCTCTTGCTCTCCCCTCTGTGTTGAGCTTTTGCTCTCCCCTCTGCGCAAGGCTCTTGCTTTCCCCGCTGGGCTGGGCTCTTGCTCTTTCCTCTGCGCTGAGATTTTGCCCTCCCCTCTGCGCAAGGCATTTGCTTTCCCCTGTGCTCTGGGCTCTTGCTCTCCCCTCTGTGCTGAGCTTTTGCTCTCCCTCTGCGCAAGGCTCTTGCTTTCCCCGCTGGGCTGGGCTCTTGCTCTTTCCTCTGTGCTGAGATTTTGCAATCCCCTCTGCGCAAGGCTCTTGCTTTCCTCTGTGCGCTGGGCTCTTGCTCTCTCCTCTGCGCTGGGCTCTTGCTCTCTCCTCTGCGCTGGGCTCTTGCTCTCTCCTCTGCGCTGGGCTCTTGCTCTCTCCTCTACGTTGGTCTCTTGCTCTTCTGCCCTGGGGAGAAAGTGAGGTCTGCAGATGCTGGAGATCAAAGTTGAAACTTGATTGCTGGAACAGCACAGCAGGTCAGGCAGCATCCAGGGAACAGGAGATTCGACGTTTCGAGCACAGGCCCTTCTTCTGCCCTGGGCTCTTGCTCTCCTCACTATGCTGGGCTCTTGCTCTCTCCTCTGTGCTGGGCTCCTGCTCTCCCCTCTGTGCTGGGCTCTTGCTCCTCTGCGATGGTCTCTTACTCTCTTCACTGTGCTGGGCTCTTGCTCTCCCCTCTGTTCTGGGCTCTTGCTCTCCCCTCTGTGCTGTGCTCCTGCTCTCCCCACTGTTCTGGGCTCTTGCTCTCCCCTCTGTGCTGAGCTTTTGCTCTCCCTCTGCGCAAGGCTCTTGCTTTCCCCGCTGGGCTGGGCTCTTGCTCTTTCCTCTGCGCTGAGATTTTGCCCTCCCCTCTGCGCAAGGCATTTGCTTTCCCCTGTGCTCTGGGCTCTTGCTCTCCCCTCTATGCTGGCCTTTTGCTCTCTCCTCATCGCGAGGCTCTTGTTCTCCCCTCTATGTTGGCCTTTTGCTCTCTCCTCTACGTTGGTCTCTTGCTCTTCTGCCCTGGGCTCTTGCTGTCCTCACTGTGCTGGGCTCTTGCTCTCTCCTCTGTGCTGGGCTCTTGCTCTCTCCTCTGTGCTGGGCTCCTGCTCTCCCCTCTCTGCTGGGCTCCTGCTCTCCCCTCTGTGGTGGGCTCTTGCTTTCCCCTGTGCACTGGGCTCTTGTTCTCCTCTCTGCACTGGGCTCTTGCTCTCTCCTCTGTGCTGGGCTCTTGCTCTCTCCTCTGTGCTGGGGTCCTGCTCTCCCCTCGGTGCTGGGCTCCTGCTCTCCCCTCTGTGGTGGGCTCTTGCTTTCCCCTGTGCACTGGGCTCTTGTTCTCCTCTCTGCACTGGGCTCTTGCTCTCTCCTCTGTGCTAGGCTCTTGCTCTACCCTCTATGCTGGGCTCTTACTCCTCTGCGATCGTCTCTCACTCTCTCCTCTGCGCTGGGCTCTTGCTCTCCTCTCTGCGCTGGGCTCTTGCTCTCTCCTCTGCGCTGGGCTCCTGCTCTCCCCTCTGTTCTGGGCTCTTGCTCTCCCCTCTGTGCTGAGCTTTTGCTCTCCCTCTGCGCAAGGCTCTTGCTTTCCCCGCTGGGCTGGGCTCTTGCTCTTTCCTCTGCGCTGAGATTTTGCAATCCCCTCTGCGCAAGGCTCTTGCTTTCCTCTGTGCGCTGGGCTCTTGCTCTCTCCTCTGCGCTGGGCTCTTGCTCTCTCCTCATCGCGAGGCTCTTGTTCTCCCCTCTATGTTGGCCTTTTGCTCTCTCCTCTACGTTGGTCTCTTGCTCTTCTGCCCTGGGCTCTTGCTGTCCTCACTGTGCTGGGCTCTTGCTCTCTCCTCTGTGCTGGGCTCTTGCTCTCTCCTCTGTGCTGGGGTCCTGCTCTCCCCTCGGTGCTGGGCTCCTGCTCTCCCCTCTGTGGTGGGCTCTTGCTTTCCCCTGTGCACTGGGCTCTTGTTCTCCTCTCTGCACTGGGCTCTTGCTCTCTCCTCTGTGCTAGGCTCTTGCTCTACCCTCTATGCTGGGCTCTTACTCCTCTGCGATCATCTCTTGCTCTCTCCTCTGCGCTGGGCTCCTGCTCTCCCCTCTGTGCTGGGCTCTTGCTCTCTCATCTGCGCGAGGCTCTTGCTCTCGCCTCTATGCTGGCCTTTTGCTCTCTCCTCTGCGTTGGTCTCTTGCTCTTCTGCCCTGGGCTCTTGCTCTCCTCACTGTGCTGGGCTCTTGCTCTCTCCTCTATGCTGGGCTCTTGCTCTCCTCTCTGCGCTGGGGTCCTGCTCTCCACTCTGTGCTGGGCTCTTGCTCTCCCCTCTGTGCTGAGCTCCTGCTCTCCTCTCTGTGCTGGGCTCTTGTTCTCCCCTCTATGCTGGACTCTTGCTCTCCCCTCTGCGCTGGGCTCCTGCTCTCTCCTCATTGCTGGGCTATTGCTCTGTCCTCAGCGCTGGGCTCGACCTCCCCTCTGCATTGAGCTTGCACTCTCCACTGCGCTGGGTTCTTGCTCTCCTCTCTGAGCTTGGCTTTTGCTCTCCCCTCTATGCTTGGCTTTTGTTCTCTCCTCTGTGCTGGGCTCTAGCTCTCTCCTCTGCACTGAGCTCTTGCTCTCTCCTCTGCACTGCGCTTTTGCTCTCTCCTCTGAGCTGGACTCTTGCTGCTCTGCGCTGGGCTCTTGCTCACCCCTCTGTGCTGGGCTTGCTCTCCCCTCTGCGCTGGGCTCTTGATCTCCTCTCTGCGCTGGGCTTTTGCTCCCCAATCTGTGCTTGGCTTTTGCTCTCCCCTCTGTGCGAGACTCTTGCTCTCCCCTCTGCGATAGGCTCTAGCTCTCTCCTCTGTGCTGGGCTCTTGCTCTCACCTTGGTGCTGGCTTCTTGCTCTCCACTCTGCCCTGGGCTCATGCTCTACCCTCTGCGCTGGGCTCTTGCTCTCCCCTCTGCGCTGGGCACTTGCTCTCTCCTCTGCGTTGGGCTCTTGCTCTCCCCTCTGTGCTGGGCTCTTGCTCTCTTCTCTGCCCTTGGCTTTTGCTCTCTTCTCTGCGCTGGGCTCTTGCTCTCTCCTCTGCACTGGGCTTGCACCCCCCTTTGCGCTGGGCTTATGCTACTGTGCGCTGGGCTCTTGCTCTCCCATCTGCGGTGGGGTCTTGCTCTTCTGCGCTGGGCTCTTACTCTCTCCTCTGTGCTGGGCTCTTGCTCTCTCCTCTGCGCTAGGCACTTGCTCTCCCCTCTGCACTGGCTCTTGCTCTCTCCTCTGCACTGGGCTTTTGCTCTCCCCTCTGTACTTGGCCTTTTCTCTCTCCTCTGTGCAGGACTCTTGCTGCTCTGCGCTGGGCTCTTGCTCACCACTGTGCGCTGGGCTCTTGCTCACCCCTCTGTGCTGGGCTTGCTCTCCCCTCTGCGCTGGATTCTTAATCTCCTTTCTGCGCTGGGCTTTTGCTCCCCACTCTGCGCTTGGCTTTGGCTCTTCCCTCTGCGATAGGCTCTTGCTCTCTCCTCTGTGATGGGCTCTTGCTCTCTCCTCTGCACTGGGCTCCTGCTCTCACCTTGGTGCTGGCTTCTTGCTCTCTCCTCTATGCTGGGCTCTTGCTCTCTCCTCTGCACTGGGCTCCTGCTCTCCCCTCTGTGCTGGGCTCTTTCTCTTTCCTTTGCACTGGGCTCTTGCTCTCCCCTCTGCGCTGGGCTCTTGCTCATTCCTCAGCGCTAGGCTCCTGCTCTCCCCTCTGTGCTGGGCTCTTGCTCTTTCCTTTGCGCTGGGCTCTTGCTCATTCCACAGCGCTAGGCTCTTGCTCTCCCCTATATGCCGGGCACTTGTTCCTCTGCACTGGTCTCTTATTCTCTCCTCTGCGTTGGGCTCTTGCTCTTCTGCGCTGGGCACTTGCTCTCCTCACTGTGCTGGGCTCATGCTCTCCCCTCTGCGCTGGGCTCTTGCTCTCTCCTCTGCGCTGGTCTCCTGCTCTCCCCTCTGTGCTGGGCTCTTGCTCTTCCCTTTGCGCTAGGCTCTTGCTCTCCCCTCTGTGCTGGGCTCTTGCTCTTTCCTCAGCGCTAGGCTCATGCTCTCCCCTCTGCGCTGGGCTCTTGCTCTCTCCTCTGCGCTAGGCTCTTGCTCTCCCCTCTGTGCTGGGTTCTTGCTCTTTCCTTTGCGCTAGGCTCTTGCTCTCCCCTCTGTGCTGGGCTCTTGTTCTCTCCTCTGCGCTGGGCTTGGTCTCCCCTCTGCGCTGGCCTCTTGCTCTCTCCTCTGCGCTAGGCTCTTGCTCTCCCCTATATGTTGGGCACTTTTTCCTCTGCACTGGTCTCTTATTTTCTCCTCTGCGTTGGGCTCTTGCTCTTCTGCGCTGTGCTCTTGCTCTCCTCACTGTGATGGGCTCCTGCTCTCCTCTCTGTGCTGGGCTCTTGCTCTCCCCTCTGTGCTGGGCTCTTGCTCTCCCCTCTGTGCTGGGCTCTTGCACTTTCCTCTGCGCAGGGCTTGGTCTCCCCTCTGCGCTGGGCTCTTGCTCTCTCCTCTGCGCAGGGCTTGGTCTCCCCTCTGCGCTGGGCTCTTGCTCTCTCCTCTGCGCAGGGCTTGGTCTCCCCTCTGCGCTGGGCTCTTGCTCTCTCCTCTGCGCAGGGCTTGGTCTCCCCTCTGCACTGGTCTCTTACTCTCTCCTCTGCGTTGGGCTCTTGCTCTTCTGCCCTGGGCTCATGCTCTCCCGTCTGCGCTGGGCTCTTGCTCTCCGCTCTGCGCTGGGCTCTTGCTCTCCGCTCTGCGCTGGGCTCTTGCTCTCTCCTCTGCGCTGGGCTCTTGCTCTCTCATCTTCGCTGGGCTCTTGCTCTCTCCTCTGTGTTGCATTCTTGCTCTTCGGCGCAGGGCTCTCGCTCTCCTCACTGTGCTGTGCTCTTCCCCTCCCCTCTGCACTGGGCCTTTGATCTCCTCACTGCGCTGAGCTCTTGCTCTCTCCTCTGCGCTGGTCTCCTGCTCTCCCCTCTGTACTGGGCTCTTGCTCTTCCCTTTGCGCTAGGCTCTTGCTCTCCCCTCTGTGCTGGGCTCTTGCTCTTTCCTCAGCGCTAGGCTCATGCTCTCCCCTCTGCGCTGGGCTCTTGCTCTCTCCTCTGCGCTCGGCTCTTGCTCTCCCCTCTGTGCTGGGTTCTTGCTCTTTCCTTTGCGCTAGGCTCTTGCTCTCCCCTCTGCGCTGGGCTCTTGCTCTCTCCTCTGCGCTGGGCTTGCTCTCCCCTCTGTGCCGGGCTCTTGCACTTTCCTCTGCGCTGGGCTCTTGTTCTCTCCTCTGCGCTGGGCTTGGTCTCCCCTCTGCGCTGGCCTCTTGCTCTCTCCTCTGCGCTAGGCTCTTGCTCTCCCCTATATGTTGGGCACTTTTTCCTCTGCACTGGTCTCTTATTTTCTCCTCTGCGTTGGGCTCTTGCTCTTCTGCGCTGTGCTCTTGCTCTCCTCACTGTGATGGGCTCCTGCTCTCCCCTCTGTGCTGGGCTCTTGCTCTCCCCTCTGTGCTGGGCTCTTGCTCTCCCCTCTGTGCTGGGCTCTTGCACTTTCCTCTGCGCTGGGCTCTTGTTCTCTCCTCTGCGCAGGGCTCTTGCTCTCCCCTCTGCGCTTGGCTTTTGCTCTCTTCTCCGCGCTGGGCTCTTGCTCTCCGCTCTGCGCTGGGCTCTTGCTCTCTCCTCTGCGCTGGGCTTATGCTACTGTGTGCTGGGCTCTTGCTCTCCCCTCTGCGGTGGGCTCTTGCTCCTCTGTGCTGGGCTCTATCTCTTCTGCGCTGGGCTCTTGCTCTCTCCTCTGTGCTGGGCTTGCTCTCCCCTTTGCGCTGGCCTCTTGCTCTTTCCTCTGCGCTGAGCTTTTGGACTCCCCTCTGCGCTAGGCTCTTGCTTTCCCCTGTGCGCTGGGCTCTTGTTCTCCTCTCTGCGCTGGGCTTGCTCTCTCCTCTGCACTGGGTTCTTGCTCTCTCCTCAGCGCTAGGCTCTTGCTGTACCTTCTATGCTGGGCTCTTGCTCCTCTGCGATCGTCTCTTACTTTCTCCTCTGCGCTGGGCTCATTCTCCTCTGCGCTGGGCTCCTGCTCTCCACTCTGTGCTGGGCTCTTGCTCTCCCCTCTGCACTGGGCCCTTGATCTCTCCTCTGCGCTGGGCTCTTGCTCTCTCCTCTGCGCTGGGCTCTTGCTCTCCCCTCTGCGCTGGGCTCTTCCTCTCTCCTCTGCGCTGGGCTCTTGCTCTCTCATCTGTGCGAGGCTCTTGCTCTCGCCTCTATGCTGGCCTTTTGCTCTCTCCTCTGCGTTGGTCTCTTGCTCTTCTGCCCTGGGCTCTTGCTCTCCTCACTGTGCTGGGTTCTTGCTCTCTCCTCTGTGCTGGGCTCTTGCTCTCTCCTCTGTGCTGATTCCTGCTCTCCCCTCTGTGCTGGGCTCTTGCTCTCTCCTCTGTGCTGAGCTCCTGCTCTCCCCTCTGTGCTGGGCTCTTGCTCTCCCCTCTGTGCTTGGTTCTTGCTCTCTCCTCTGCGCTGGGCTCTTGCTCTCTCATCTGTGCGAGGCTCTTGCTCTCGCCTCTATGCTGGCCTTTTGCTCTCTCCTCTGCGTTGGTCTCTTGCTCTTCTGCCCTGGGCTCTTGCTCTCCTCACTGTGCTGGGTTCTTGCTCTCTCCTCTGTGCTGGGCTCTTGCTCTCTCCTCTGTGCTGATTCCTGCTCTCCCCTCTGTGCTGGGCTCTTGCTCTCTCCTCTGTGCTGATTCCTGCTCTCCCCTCTGTGCTGGGCTCTTGCTCTCCCCTCTGCGCTGGGCTCCTGCTCTCTCCTCTGTGCTGGGCTCTTGCTCTTTCTTCAGCGCTGGGCTCGACCTCCCCTCTGCATTGAGCTTGCACTCCCCACTGCGCTGGGCTCTTGCTCTCCTCTCTGTGCTTGGCTTTTGCTCTCCCCTCTATGCTTGGCTTTTGTTCTCTCCTCTGTGCTGGGCTCTAGCTCTCTCCTCTGCACTGCGCGTTTGCTCTCCCCTCTATGCTTGGCTTTTGCTCTCTCCTCTGAGCTGGACTCTTGCTGCTCTGCGCAGGGCTCTTGCTCACCCCTCTGTGCTGGGCTTGCTCTCCCCTCTGCGCTGGGCTCTTGATCTCCTCTCTGAGCTGGGCTTTTGCTCCCCACTCTGTGCTTGGCTTTTGCTCTCTCCTCTGTGCTAGACTCTTGCTCACACCTCTGCGATAGGCTCTAGCTCTCTCCTCTGCCCTGGGCTCCTGCTCTCCCCTCTGCGCTGGGCACTTGCTCTCTCCTCTGCGTTGGGCTCTTGCTCTCCCCTCTGTGCTGGGCTCTTGCTCTCTCCTCTGCGCTAGACTTTTGCTCTCTTCTCTGCGCTGGGCTCTTGCTCTCCTCTCTGCGCTGGGCTCTTGCTCTCTCCTCTGCGCTGGGCTTGCTCTCCCCTTTGCGCTGGGCTTATGCTACTGTGCGCTGGGCTCTTGCTCTCCCCTCTGCGGTGGGCTCTTGCTCCTCTGCGCTGGGCTCTTACTCTCTCCTCTGTGCTGGGCTCTATCACTTCTGCGCTGGGCTCTTGCTCTCCTCTCTGCGCTGGGCTCTTGCTCTCTCCTCTGTGCTGGGCTTGCTCTCCACTTTGCGATGGGCTCTTGCTCTCTCCTCTGCACTGGGCTCTTGCTCTCTCCTCAGCGCTAGGCTCTTGCTCTACCCTCTATGCTGGGCTCTTGCTCTCTCCTCTGCGCTGGGCTCATTCTCCTCTGTGCTGGGCTCTTGCTCTCCTCTCTGCGCTGGGCTCTTGCTCTCTCCTCTGCGCTGGGCTCTTGCTCTCCCCTCTGCGCTGGGCTCTTCCTCTCTCCTCTGCGCCGGGGTCTTGCTCTCTCATCTGTGCTGGGCTTTTGCTCTCTCCTCTGTGCTGGGCTCTTGCTCTCTTTCTGTGCTGGGCTCTTGCTCTCTCCTCTGTGCTTGGCTCTTGCTCTCCCCTCTGTGCTGTGCTCCTGCTCTCCCCTCTGTGCTGGGCTCTTGCTTTCCCCTCTGTGCTGGGCTCTTGCTCACCCCTCTGTGCTGGGCTCTTGCTCTCTCCTCTGCACAGGGCTCTTGCTCTCTCCTCTGTGCTGATTCCTGCTCTCCCCTCTGTGCTGGGCTCTTGCTCTCTCCTCTGTGCTGAGCTCCTGCTCTCCCCTCTGTGCTGGGCTCTTGCTCTCCCCTCTGTGCTTGGCTCTTGCTCTCCCCTCTGCGCTGGGCTCCTGCTCTCTCCTCTGTGCTGGGCTCTTGCTCTTTCTTCAGCGCTGGGCTCGACCTCCCCTCTGCATTGAGCTTGCACTCCCCACTGCGCTGGGCTCTTGCTCTCCTCTCTGTGCTTGGCTTTTGCTCTCCCCTCTATGCTTGGCTTTTGTTCTCTCCTCTGTGCTGGGCTCTAGCTCTCTCCTCTGCACTGCGCGTTTGCTCTCCCCTCTATGCTTGGCTTTTGCTCTCTCCTCTGAGCTGGACTCTTGCTGCTCTGCGCAGGGCTCTTGCTCACCCCTCTGTGCTGGGCTTGCTCTCCCCTCTGCGCTGGGCTCTTGATCTCCTCTCTGAGCTGGGCTTTTGCTCCCCACTCTGTGCTTGGCTTTTGCTCTCTCCTCTGTGCTAGACTCTTGCTCACACCTCTGCGATAGGCTCTAGCTCTCTCCTCTGCCCTGGGCTCCTGCTCTCCCCTCTGCGCTGGGCACTTGCTCTCTCCTCTGCGTTGGGCTCTTACTCTCCCCTCTGTGCTGGGCTCTTGCTCTCTCCTCTGCGCTAGACTTTTGCTCTCTTCTCTGCGCTGGGCTCTTGCTCTCCTCTCTGCGCTGGGCTCTTGCTCTCTCCTCTGCGCTGGGCTTGCTCTCCCCTTTGCGCTGGGCTTATGCTACTGTGCGCTGGGCTCTTGCTCTCCCCTCTGCGGTGGGCTCTTGCTCCTCTGCGCTGGGCTCTTACTCTCTCCTCTGTGCTGGGCTCTATCACTTCTGCGCTGGGCTCTTGCTCTCCTCTCTGCGCTGGGCTCTTGCTCTCTCCTCTGTGCTGGGCTTGCTCTCCACTTTGCGATGGGCTCTTGCTCTCTCCTCTGCACTGGGCTCTTGCTCTCTCCTCAGCGCTAGGCTCTTGCTCTACCCTCTATGCTGGGCTCTTGCTCTCTCCTCTGCGCTGGGCTCATTCTCCTCTGTGCTGGGCTCTTGCTCTCCTCTCTGCGCTGGGCTCTTGCTCTCTCCTCTGCGCTGGGCTCTTGCTCTCCCCTCTGCGCTGGGCTCTTCCTCTCTCCTCTGCGCCGGGGTCTTGCTCTCTCCTCTGTGCTGGGCTCTTGCTCTCTTTCTGTGCTGGGCTCTTGCTCTCTCCTCTGTGCTTGGCTCTTGCTCTCCCCTCTGTGCTGTGCTCCTGCTCTCCCCTCTGTGCTGGGCTCTTGCTTTCCCCTCTGTGCTGGGCTCTTGCTCACCCCTCTGTGCTGGGCTCTTGCTCTCTCCTCTGCACAGGGCTGTTTCTCTCTCATCTTCGCTGTGCTCTTGCTCTCTCCTCTGCGCTGGGCTCTTGCTCTCTCCTCTACACGAGGCTCTTGCTCTCCCCTCTATGCTGCCCTTTTGCTCTCTCCTCTGCGTTGGTCTCTTGCTCTTCTGCCCTGGGCTCTTGCTCTCCTCACTGTGCTGGGCTCTTGCTCTCTCCTCTGTGCTGGGCTCTTGCTCTTTCCTCTGCGCTGGGCTCGATCTCCCCTCTGCATTGAGCTTGCACTCCCCACTGCGCTGGGCTCTTGCTCTCTTTTCTGCGCTGGGCTCTTGCTCTCCCCTCTGCGCTGTGCTTTTGCTCTCCCCTCTGTGCTTGGCCTTTTCTCTCTCCTCTGTGCACGACTCTTGCTGCTCTGTGCTGGGCTCTTGCTCTCCCCTCTGCGCTGGGCTCTTGCTCTCCCCTCTGCGCTGGGCTCTTGCTCTCCCCTCTGCGCTGGGCTCTTGCTCTCTCCTCTGTGCGATACTCTTGCTCATCCCTCTGCGATAGGCTCTTGCTTTCTCCTGTGCGCTGGCCTCTTGCTCTCCCCTCTGTGCTGGGCTCTTGGTCTCCCATCTGTGCTGGGCTCTTGATCTCTCCTCTGCGCTTGGCTTTTGCTCTCTGCTCTGTGCTGGGCTCTTGCTCTCCTCTCTGCGCAGGGCTCTTGCTCTCTCCTCTGTGATGGAGTTGCTCTCCCCTTTGGGCTGGGCTCTTGCTCTTTCCTCTGCGCTGAGCTTTTGGTCTCGCCTCTGCGCTAGGCTCTTGCTTTCCCCTGTGCGCTGGGCTCTTGTTCTCTCCTCTGCGCTGGGCTTGCTATCTCCTCAGCGCTAGGCTCTTGCTCTACCCTCTATGCTGGGCTCTTGCTCCTCTGTGATGGTCTCTTACTCTCTCCTCTGCGCTGGGCTCTTACTCTCTCCTCTGTGCTGGGCTCTTTCTCCTCTGTGCTGGACTCTTGCTCTCCACTCTACGCTGGGCTCTTGCTCTCTCCTCTGCGCTGGGCTCTTGCTCTCTCCTCTGCGCTCGGCTCTTGCTCTCCCCTCTGTGCTGGGCTCTTCCTCTCTCCTCTGCGCTGGGCTCTTACTCTCTCCTCTGTGCTGGGCTCATACTCCTCTGTGCTGGGCTCTTGCTCTCCCCTCTGTGCTGGGCTCTTCCTCTCTCCTCTGCGCTGGGCTCTTACTCTCTCCTCTGTGCTGGGCTCATTCTCCTCTGTGCTGGGCTCTTGCTCTCCTCTCTGTGCTGGGCTCTTGCTCTCTCCTCTGCGCTGGGCTCTTGCTCTCCCCTCTCTGCTGGGCTCTTGCTCTCTCCTCTCTGCTGGGCTCTTGCTCTCCTCTCTGTGCTGGGCTCTTGCTCTCTCCCCTTTGTGCTGGGCTCTTGCTCTCTCCTCTGTGCTGGGCTCTTGCTCTCTCCTCTGTGCTGGGGTCCTGCTCTCCCCTCTGTGCTTGGCTCTTGCTCTCCCCTCTGTGCTGGGCTCCTGCCCTCCCCTCTGTGCTGGGCTGTTCCTCTCTCATCTTCGCTGTGCTCTTGCTCTCTCCTCTGCGCTGGGCTCTTACTCTCTCCTCTGTGCTGGGCTCTTTCTCCTCTGTGCTGGGCTCTTGCTCTTCTCTCTGCGCTGGGCTCTTGCTCTTTCCTCTGCGCAGAGCTTTTGCTCGACCCTTTGCGCAAGGCTCTTGCTATCCCCTCTGCGCTGGGCTCTTGCTCTCTCCTCTGCGCTGGGTTTGCTCTCCTCTCTGCGCTGGGCTCTTGCTCTTTCCTCTGCGCTGAGATTTTGCTTGACCCTCTGCGCTCGGCTCTTGCTATCCCCTCTGCGCTGGGCTCTTGCTCTCTCATCTTCACTGTGCTCTTGCTCTCTCCTCTGCGCTGGGCTTGCTCTCCCCTCTGCGCTGGGCTTGCTCTCCCCTCTATGCTGGGCTCTTGCTCTCTCCTCTGTGCTGGGCTCTTGCTCTCTCCTCTGCACTAGGCTCTTGCTCCTCTGTGGCAGTCTCTTCGTCTCTCCTCTGCGTTGGGCTCTTGCTCTTCTGCGCTGGGCTCTTGCTCTCTCCTCTGTGCTGGGCTCTTGCTCTCTCCTCTGTGCTGGGCTCTTGCTCTTTCCTCTGTGCTGGGCTCTTGCTCTTTCCTCTGCGCTGGGCTCGATCTCCCCTCTGCATTGAGCTTGCTCTCCCCTCTGCGCTGGGCACTTGCTCTCCTCTCTGCGCTGGGCACTTGCTCTCCCTACTTCGATGTGCTCTTGCTCTCCCTCTGCGCTCGGCTCTTGCTATCCCTTCTGCGCTGGGCTCTTCCTCTCTCCTATGCACTGGGCTCTTGCTCTCTCCTCTGCGCTGGGCTCTTGCTCTCCCTACTTCGATGTGCTCTTGTTCTCTCTTCTGCGCTGGGCTCTTGCTCTCTCATCTTCGCTGTGCTCTTGCTCTCTCCTCTGCGCTGGGCTTGCTCTCCACTCTATGCTGGGCTTGCTCTCTCCTCTGCGCTGGGCTCTTGCTCCTCTGCGATGGTCTCTTCATCTCTCCTCTGCGTTGGGCTCTTGCTCTTCTGCGCTGGGCTCTTGCTCTCCCCTCTGCGCTGGGCTCTTGCTCTTTCCTCTGCGCTAGCTGCTTGCTCTCCCCTCTGCACTGGGCTCTTGTTCTCTCCTCTGCACCTGGCTCTTGTTCTCTCCTCTGCGCTGGGCTCTTCCTCTCTCATCTTCGCTGTGGTCTTGCTCTCTCCTCTGTGCTGGGCTCTTTCTCCTCTGCGCTGGGCTCTTGCTCTCCCCTCTGCGCTGGGCTCTTGCTCTCCCCTCTGCACTGGGCTCTTGTTCTCTCCTCTGCACTGGGCTTGCTCTCCCCTCTGTGCTGGGCTCTTGCTCTCCCCTCTGTGCTGGGCTCTTACTCTCCCCTCTGCGCTGGGCTCTTGCTCTCCCCTCTGCGCTGGGCTCTTGCTCTCCCCTCTGCGCTGGGCTCTTGCTCTCCCCTCTGCGCTGGGCTCTTGCTCTCTCCTCTGTGCGATACTCTTGCTCATCCCTCTGCGATAGGCTCTTGCTTTCTCCTGTGCGCTGGCCTCTTGCTCTCCCCTCTGTGCTGGGCTCTTGGTCTCCCATCTGTGCTGGGCTCTTGATCTCTCCTCTGCGCTTGGCTTTTGCTCTCTGCTCTGTGCTGGGCTCTTGCTCTCCTCTCTGCGCAGGGCTCTTGCTCTCTCCTCTGTGATGGAGTTGCTCTCCCCTTTGGGCTGGGCTCTTGCTCTTTCCTCTGCGCTGAGCTTTTGGTCTCGCCTCTGCGCTAGGCTCTTGCTTTCCCCTGTGCGCTGGGCTCTTGTTCTCTCCTCTGCGCTGGGCTTGCTATCTCCTCAGCGCTAGGCTCTTGCTCTACCCTCTATGCTGGGCTCTTGCTCCTCTGTGATGGTCTCTTACTCTCTCCTCTGCGCTGGGCTCTTACTCTCTCCTCTGTGCTGGGCTCTTTCTCCTCTGTGCTGGACTCTTGCTCTCCACTCTACGCTGGGCTCTTGCTCTCTCCTCTGCGCTGGGCTCTTGCTCTCTCCTCTGCGCTCGGCTCTTGCTCTCCCCTCTGTGCTGGGCTCTTCCTCTCTCCTCTGCGCTGGGCTCTTACTCTCTCCTCTGTGCTGGGCTCATTCTCCTCTGTGCTGGGCTCTTGCTCTCCCCTCTGTGCTGGGCCCTTCCTCTCTCCTCTGCGCTGGGCTCTTACTCTCTCCTCTGTGCTGGGCTCATTCTCCTCTGTGCTGGGCTCTTGCTCTCCTCTCTGTGCTGGGCTCTTGCTCTCTCCTCTGCGCTGGGCTCCTGCTCTCCCCTCTCTGCTGGGCTCTTGCTCTCTCCTCTCTGCTGGGCTCTTGCTCTCTCCTCTGTGCTGGGCTCTTGCTCTCTCCCCTTTGTGCTGGGCTCTTGCTCTCTCCTCTGTGCTGGGCTCTTGCTCTCTCCTCTGTGCTGGGGTCCTGCTCTCCCCTCTGTGCTTGGCTCTTGCTCTCCCCTCTGCGCTGGGCTCCTGCCCTCCCCTCTGTGCCTGGGCTGTTCCTCTCTCATCTTCGCTGTGCTCTTGCTCTCTCCTCTGTGCTGGGCTCTTTCTCCTCTGTGCTGGGCTCTTGCTCTTCTCTCTGCGCTGGGCTCTTGCTCTTTCCTCTGCGCAGAGCTTTTGCTCGACCCTTTGCGCAAGGCTCTTGCTATCCCCTCTGCGCTGGGCTCTTGCTCTCTCCTCTGCGCTGGGTTTGCTCTCCTCTCTGCGCTGGGCTCTTACTCTCTCCTCTGTGCTGGGCTCTTTCTCCTCTGTGCTGGGCTCTTGCTCTTCTCTCTGCGCTGGGCTCTTGCTCTTTCCTCTGCGCAGAGCTTTTGCTCGACCCTTTGCGCAAGGCTCTTGCTATCCCCTCTGCGCTGGGCTCTTGCTCTCTCCTCTGCGCTGGGTTTGCTCTCCTCTCTGCGCTGGGCTCTTGCTCTTTCCTCTGCGCTGAGATTTTGCTTGACCCTCTGCGCTCGGCTCTTGCTATCCCCTCTGCGCTGGGCTCTTGCTCTCTCATCTTCACTGTGCTCTTGCTCTCTCCTCTGCGCTGGGCTTGCTCTCCCCTCTGCGCTGGGCTTGCTCTCCCCTCTATGCTGGGCTCTTGCTCTCTCCTCTGTGCTGGGCTCTTGCTCTCTCCTCTGCACTAGGCTCTTGCTCCTCTGTGGCGGTCTCTTCGTCTCTCCTCTGCGTTGGGCTCTTGCTCTTCTGCGCTGGGCTCTTGCTCTCTCCTCTGTGCTGGGCTCTTGCTCTCTCCTCTGTGCTGGGCTCTTGCTCTTTCCTCTGTGCTGGGCTCTTGCTCTTTCCTCTGCGCTGGGCTCGATCTCCCCTCTGCATTGAGCTTGCTCTCCCCTCTGCGCTGGGCACTTGCTCTCCTCTCTGCGCTGGGCACTTGCTCTCCCTACTTCGATGTGCTCTTGCTCTCCCTCTGCGCTCGGCTCTTGCTATCCCTTCTGCGCTGGGCTCTTCCTCTCTCCTATGCGCTGGGCTCTTGCTCTCTCCTCTGCGCTGGGCTCTTGCTCTCCCTACTTCGATGTGCTCTTGTTCTCTCCTCTGCGCTGGGCTCTTGATCTCTCATTTTCGCTGTGCTCTTGCTCTCTCCTCTGCGCTGGGCTTGCTCTCCACTCTATGCTGGGCTTGCTCTCTCCTCTGCGCTGGGCTCTTGCTCCTCTGCGATGGTCTCTTCATCTCTCCTCTGCGTTGGGCTCTTGCTCTTCTGCGCTGGGCTCTTGCTCTCCCCTCTGCGCTGGGCTCTTGCTCTTTCCTCTGCGCTAGCTGCTTGCTCTCCCCTCTGCACTGGGCTCTTGTTCTCTCCTCTGCACCTGGCTCTTGTTCTCTCCTCTGCACTGGGCTTGCTCTCCCCTCTGCGCTGGGCTGTTGCTCTCTCCTCTGCGCTGGGCTCTTCCTCTCTCATCTTCGCTGTGGTCTTGCTCTCTCCTCTGTGCTGGGCTCTTTCTCCTCTGCGCTGGGCTCTTGCTCTCCCCTCTGCGCTGGGCTCTTGCTCTCCCCTCTGCACTGGGCTCTTGTTCTCTCCTCTGCACTGGGCTTGCTCTCCCCTCTGTGCTGGGCTCTTGCTCTCCCCTCTGTGCTGGGCTCTTACTCTCCCCTCTGCGCTGGGCTCTTGCTCTCCCCTCTGCGCTGGGCTCTTGCTCTCCCCTCTGCGCTGGGCTCTTGCTCTCCCCTCTGCGCTGGGCTCTTGCTCTCTCCTCTGTGCGATACTCTTGCTCATCCCTCTGCGATAGGCTCTTGCTTTCTCCTGTGCGCTGGCCTCTTGCTCTCCCCTCTGTGCTGGGCTCTTGGTCTCCCATCTGTGCTGGGCTCTTGCTCTCCCCTCTGTGCTGGGCTCTTGGTCTCCCATCTGTGCTGGGCTCTTGATCTCTCCTCTGTGCTTGGCTTTTGCTCTCTGCTCTGTGCTGGGCTCTTGCTCTCCTCTCTGCGCAGGGCTCTTGCTCTCTCCTCTGTGATGGAGTTGCTCTCCTCTCTGTGCTGGGCTCTTGCTCTCTCCTCTGCGCTGGGCTCCTGCTCTCCCCTCTCTGCTGGGCTCTTGCTCTCTCCTCTCTGCTGGGCTCTTGCTCTCTCCTCTGTGCTGGGCTCTTGCTCTCTCCCCTTTGTGCTGGGCTCTTGCTCTCTCCTCTGTGCTGGGCTCTTGCTCTCTCCTCTGTGCTGGGGTCCTGCTCTCCCCTCTGTGCTTGGCTCTTGCTCTCCCCTCTGTGCTGGGCTCCTGCCCTCCCCTCTGTGCCTGGGCTGTTCCTCTCTCATCTTCGCTGTGCTCTTGCTCTCTCCTCTGCGCTGGGCTCTTACTCTCTCCTCTGTGCTGGGCTCTTTCTCCTCTGTGCTGGGCTCTTGCTCTTCTCTATGCGCTGGGCTCTTGCTCTTTCCTCTGCGTAGAGCTTTTGCTCGACCCTTTGCGCAAGGCTCTTGCTATCCCCTCTGCGCTGGGCTCTTGCTCTCTCCTCTGCGCTGGGTTTGCTCTCTCCTCTGCACTGGGCTCTTGCTCTTTCCTCTGCGCTGAGATTTTGCTTGACCCTCTGCGCTCGGCTCTTGCTATCCCCTCTGCGCTGGGCTCTTGCTCTCTCATCTTCACTGTGCTCTTGCTCTCTCCTCTGCGCTGGGCTTGCTCTCCCCTCTGCGCTGGGCTTGCTCTCCCCTCTATGCTGGGCTCTTGCTCTCTCCTCCGTGCTGGGCTCTTGCTCTCTCCTCTGCACTAGGCTCTTGCTCCTCTGTGGCGGTCTCTTCGTCTCTCCTCTGCGTTGGGCTCTTGCTCTTCTGCGCTGGGCTCTTGCTCTCTCCTCTGTGCTGGGCTCTTGCTCTCTCCTCTGTGCTGGGCTCTTGCTCTTTCCTCTGTGCTGGGCTCTTGCTCTTTCCTCTGCGCTGGGCTCGATCTCCCCTCTGCATTGAGCTTGCTCTCCCCTCTGCGCTGGGCACTTGCTCTCCTCTCTGCGCTGGGCACTTGCTCTCCCTACTTCGATGTGCTCTTGCTCTCCCTCTGCGCTCGGCTCTTGCTATCCCTTCTGCGCTGGGCTCTTCCTCTCTCCTATGCGCTGGGCTCTTGCTCTCTCCTCTGCGCTGGGCTCTTGCTCCTCTGCGATGGTCTCTTCATCTCTCCTCTGCGTTGGGCTCTTGCTCTTCTGCGCTGGGCTCTTGCTCTCCCCTCTGCGCTGGGCTCTTGCTCTTTCCTCTGCGCTAGCTGCTTGCTCTCCCCTCTGCACTGGGCTCTTGTTCTCTCCTCTGCACCTGGCTCTTGTTCTCTCCTCTGCACTGGGCTTGCTCTCCCCTCTGCGCTGGGCTCTTGCTCTCTCCTCTGCGCTGGGCTCTTCCTCTCTCCTCTTCGCTGTGGTCTTGCTCTCTCCTCTGTGCTGGGCTCTTTCTCCTCTGCGCTGGGCTCTTGCTCTCCCCTCTGCGCTGGGCTCTTGCTCTCCCCTCTGCACTGGGCTCTTGTTCTCTCCTCTGCACTGGGCTTGCTCTCCCCTCTGTGCTGGGCTCTTGCTCTCCCCTCTGTGCTGGGCTCTTACTCTCCCCTCTGCGCTGGGCTCTTGCTCTCCCCTCTGCGCTGGGCTCTTGCTCTCCCCTCTGCGCTGGGCTCTTGCTCTCCCCTCTGCGCTGGGCTCTTGCTCTCTCCTCTGTGCGATACTCTTGCTCATCCCTCTGCGATAGGCTCTTGCTTTCTCCTGTGCGCTGGCCTCTTGCTCTCCCCTCTGTGCTGGGCTCTTGGTCTCCCATCTGTGCTGGGCTCTTGATCTCTCCTCTGCGCTTGGCTTTTGCTCTCTGCTCTGTGCTGGGCTCTTGCTCTCCTCTCTGCGCAGGGCTCTTGCTCTCTCCTCTGTGATGGAGTTGCTCTCCCCTTTGGGCTGGGCTCTTGCTCTTTCCTCTGCGCTGAGCTTTTGGTCTCGCCTCTGCGCTAGGCTCTTGCTTTCCCCTGTGCGCTGGGCTCTTGTTCTCTCCTCTGCGCTGGGCTTGCTATCTCCTCAGCGCTAGGCTCTTGCTCTACCCTCTATGCTGGGCTCATGCTCCTCTGTGATGGTCTCTTACTCTCTCCTCTGCGCTGGGCTCTTACTCTCTCCTCTGTGCTGGGCTCTTTCTCCTCTGTGCTGGACTCTTGCTCTCCACTCTACGCTGGGCTCTTGCTCTCTCCTCTGCGCTGGGCTCTTGCTCTCTCCTCTGCGCTCGGCTCTTGCTCTCCCCTCTGTGCTGGGCTCTTCCTCTCTCCTCTGCCCTGGGCTCTTACTCTCTCCTCTGTGCTGGGCTCATTCTCCTCTGTGCTGGGCTCTTCCTCTCTCCTCTGCGCTGGGCTCTTACTCTCTCCTCTGTGCTGGGCTCATTCTCCTCTGTGCTGGGCTCTTGCTCTCCTCTCTGTGCTGGGCTCTTGCTCTCTCCTCTGCGCTGGGCTCCTGCTCTCCCCTCTCTGCTGGGCTCTTGCTCTCTCCTCTCTGCTGGGCTCTTGCTCTCTCCTCTGTGCTGGGCTCTTGCTCTCTCCCCTTTGTGCTGGGCTCTTGCTCTCTCCTCTGTGCTGGGCTCTTGCTCTCTCCTCTGTGCTGGGGTCCTGCTCTCCCCTCTGTGCTTGGCTCTTGCTCTCCCCTCTGTGCTGGGCTCCTGCCCTCCCCTCTGTGCCTGGGCTGTTCCTCTCTCATCTTCGCTGTGCTCTTGCTCTCTCCTCTGCGCTGGGCTCTTACTCTCTCCTCTGTGCTGGGCTCTTTCTCCTCTGTGCTGGGCTCTTGCTCTTCTCTCTGCGCTGGGCTCTTGCTCTTTCCTCTGCGCAGAGCTTTTGCTCGACCCTTTGCGCAAGGCTCTTGCTATCCCCTCTGCGCTGGGCTCTTGCTCTCTCCTCTGCGCTGGGTTTGCTCTCTCCTCTGCACTGGGCTCTTGCTCTTTCCTCTGCGCTGAGATTTTGCTTGACCCTCTGCGCTCGGCTCTTGCTATCCCCTCTGCGCTGGGCTCTTGCTCTCTCATCTTCACTGTGCTCTTGCTCTCTCCTCTGCGCTGGGCTTGCTCTCCCCTCTGCGCTGGGCTTGCTCTCCCCTCTATGCTGGGCTCTTGCTCTCTCCTCTGTGCTGGGCTCTTGCTCTCTCCTCTGCACTAGGCTCTTGCTCCTCTGTGGCGGTCTCTTCGTCTCTCCTCTGCGTTGGGCTCTTGCTCTTCTGCGCTGGGCTCTTGCTCTCTCCTCTGTGCTGGGCTCTTGCTCTCTCCTCTGTGCTGGGCTCTTGCTCTTTCCTCTGTGCTGGGCTCTTGCTCTTTCCTCTGCGCTGGGCTCGATCTCCCCTCTGCATTGAGCTTGCTCTCCCCTCTGCGCTGGGCACTTGCTCTCCTCTCTGCGCTGGGCACTTGCTCTCCCTACTTCGATGTGCTCTTGCTCTCCCTCTGCGCTCGGCTCTTGCTATCCCTTCTGCGCTGGGCTCTTCCTCTCTCCTATGCGCTGGGCTCTTGCTCTCTCCTCTGCGCTGGGCTCTTGCTCCTCTGCGATGGTCTCTTCATCTCTCCTCTGCGTTGGGCTCTTGCTCTTCTGCGCTGGGCTCTTGCTCTCCCCTCTGCGCTGGGCTCTTGCTCTTTCCTCTGCGCTAGCTGCTTGCTCTCCCCTCTGCACTGGGCTCTTGTTCTCTCCTCTGCACCTGGCTCTTGTTCTCTCCTCTGCACTGGGCTTGCTCTCCCCTCTGCGCTGGGCTCTTGCTCTCTCCTCTGCGCTGGGCTCTTCCTCTCTCCTCTTCGCTGTGGTCTTGCTCTCTCCTCTGTGCTGGGCTCTTTCTCCTCTGCGCTGGGCTCTTGCTCTCCCCTCTGCGCTGGGCTCTTGCTCTCCCCTCTGCACTGGGCTCTTGTTCTCTCCTCTGCACTGGGCTTGCTCTCCCCTCTGTGCTGGGCTCTTGCTCTCCCCTCTGTGCTGGGCTCTTACTCTCCCCTCTGCGCTGGGCTCTTGCTCTCCCCTCTGCGCTGGGCTCTTGCTCTCCCCTCTGCGCTGGGCTCTTGCTCTCCCCTCTGCGCTGGGCTCTTGCTCTCTCCTCTGTGCGATACTCTTGCTCATCCCTCTGCGATAGGCTCTTGCTTTCTCCTGTGCGCTGGCCTCTTGCTCTCCCCTCTGTGCTGGGCTCTTGGTCTCCCATCTGTGCTGGGCTCTTGATCTCTCCTCTGCGCTTGGCTTTTGCTCTCTGCTCTGTGCTGGGCTCTTGCTCTCCTCTCTGCGCAGGGCTCTTGCTCTCTCCTCTGTGATGGAGTTGCTCTCCCCTTTGGTCTGGGCTCTTGCTCTTTCCTCTGCGCTGAGCTTTTGGTCTCGCCTCTGCGCTAGGCTCTTGCTTTCCCCTGTGCGCTGGGCTCTTGTTCTCTCCTCTGCGCTGGGCTTGCTATCTCCTCAGCGCTAGGCTCTTGCTCTACCCTCTATGCTGGGCTCTTGCTCCTCTGTGATGGTCTCTTACTCTCTCCTCTGCGCTGGGCTCTTACTCTCTCCTCTGTGCTGGGCTCTTTCTCCTCTGTGCTGGACTCTTGCTCTCCACTCTACGCTGGGCTCTTGCTCTCTCCTCTGCGCTGGGCTCTTGCTCTCTCCTCTGCGCTCGGCTCTTGCTCTCCCCTCTGTGCTGGGCTCTTCCTCTCTCCTCTGCGCTGGGCTCTTACTCTCTCCTCTGTGCTGGGCTCATTCTCCTCTGTGCTGGGCTCTTGCTCTCCCCTCTGTGCTGGGCTCTTCCTCTCTCCTCTGCGCTGGGCTCTTACTCTCTCCTCTGTGCTGGGCTCATTCTCCTCTGTGCTGGGCTCTTGCTCTCCTCTCTGTGCTGGGCTCTTGCTCTCTCCTCTGCGCTGGGCTCCTGCTCTCCCCTCTCTGCTGGGCTCTTGCTCTCTCCTCTCTGCTGGGCTCTTGCTCTCTCCTCTGTGCTGGGCTCTTGCTCTCTCCCCTTTGTGCTGGGCTCTTGCTCTCTCCTCTGTGCTGGGCTCTTGCTCTCTCCTCTGTGCTGGGGTCCTGCTCTCCCCTCTGTGCTTGGCTCTTGCTCTCCCCTCTGTGCTGGGCTCCTGCCCTCCCCTCTGTGCCTGGGCTGTTCCTCTCTCATCTTCGCTGTGCTCTTGCTCTCTCCTCTGCGCTGGGCTCTTACTCTCTCCTCTGTGCTGGGCTCTTTCTCCTCTGTGCTGGGCTCTTGCTCTTCTCTCTGCGCTGGGCTCTTGCTCTTTCCTCTGCGTAGAGCTTTTGCTCGACCCTTTGCGCAAGGCTCTTGCTATCCCCTCTGCGCTGGGCTCTTGCTCTCTCCTCTGCGCTGGGTTTGCTCTCTCCTCTGCACTGGGCTCTTGCTCTTTCCTCTGCGCTGAGATTTTGCTTGACCCTCTGCGCTCGGCTCTTGCTATCCCCTCTGCGCTGGGCTCTTGCTCTCTCATCTTCACTGTGCTCTTGCTCTCTCCTCTGCGCTGGGCTTGCTCTCCCCTCTGCGCTGGGCTTGCTCTCCCCTCTATGCTGGGCTCTTGCTCTCTCCTCTGTGCTGGGCTCTTGCTCTCTCCTCTGCACTAGGCTCTTGCTCCTCTGTGGCAGTCTCTTCGTCTCTCCTCTGCGTTGGGCTCTTGCTCTTCTGCGCTGGGCTCTTGCTCTCTCCTCTGTGCTGGGCTCTTGCTCTCTCCTCTGTGCTGGGCTCTTGCTCTTTCCTCTGTGCTGGGCTCTTGCTCTTTCCTCTGCGCTGGGCTCGATCTCCCCTCTGCATTGAGCTTGCTCTCCCCTCTGCGCTGGGCACTTGCTCTCCTCTCTGCGCTGGGCACTTGCTCTCCCTACTTCGATGTGCTCTTGCTCTCCCTCTGCGCTCGGCTCTTGCTATCCCTTCTGCGCTGGGCTCTTCCTCTCTCCTATGCGCTGGGCTCTTGCTCTCTCCTCTGCGCTGGGCTCTTGCTCTCTCATCTTCGCTGTGCTCTTGCTCTCTCCTCTGCGCTGGGCTTGCTCTCCACTCTATGCTGGGCTTGCTCTCTCCTCTGCGCTGGGCTCTTGCTCCTCTGCGATGGTCTCTTCATCTCTCCTCTGCGTTGGGCTCTTGCTCTTCTGCGCTGGGCTCTTGCTCTCCCCTCTGCGCTGGGCTCTTGCTCTTTCCTCTGCGCTAGCTGCTTGCTCTCCCCTCTGCACTGGGCTCTTGTTCTCTCCTCTGCACCTGGCTCTTGTTCTCTCCTCTGCACTGGGCTTGCTCTCCCCTCTGCGCTGGGCTCTTGCTCTCTCCTCTGCGCTGGGCTCTTCCTCTCTCATCTTCGCTGTGGTCTTGCTCTCTCCTCTGTGCTGGGCTCTTTCTCCTCTGCGCTGGGCTCTTGCTCTCCCCTCTGCGCTGGGCTCTTGCTCTCCCCTCTGCACTGGGCTCTTGTTCTCTCCTCTGCACTGGGCTTGCTCTCCCCTCTGTGCTGGGCTCTTGCTCTCCCCTCTGTGCTGGGCTCTTACTCTCCCCTCTGCGCTGGGCTCTTGCTCTCCCCTCTGCGCTGGGCTCTTCCTCTCTCATCTTCGCTGTGCTCTTGCTCTCTCCTCTGCGCTGGGCCTTTGCTCTCCCCTCTGTGCTTGGCTTTTGCTCTCTCCTCTGTGCTGGACTCTTGGT
The DNA here is from genome assembly GCF_037043375.1 of Chiloscyllium plagiosum. Taxonomy (NCBI): domain Eukaryota; kingdom Metazoa; phylum Chordata; class Chondrichthyes; order Orectolobiformes; family Hemiscylliidae; genus Chiloscyllium; species Chiloscyllium plagiosum. The sequence goes on from NW_028270139.1 coordinate 114,807,094, forward strand.
CTTCAGCGCTGGGCTCTCACTGTGCTGAGCTCTTCCTCTCCCCTCTGCACTGGGCCCTTGATATCCTCACTGCACTGGACTCTTGCTCTCTCCTCTGCGCTGGGCTCTTGCTCTCTCATCTGCGCTGTGCTCCTGCTCTCCCCTCTGCGCTGGTCTCTTGCTCTCCCCACTGCACTGGGCACTTGCTCTCCCCTCTGTGCTGGGCTCCTGCTCTCTCCTCTGAGCTGGGCTCTTCCTCTCCCCTCTATGCTGGGCTCTTGTTCTCTCCTCTGTGCTGGGCTCTTGTTCTCCCCTCAGCGCTCGGCTCTTGCTCCTCTGCGATGGTCTCTTCGTCTCTCCTCTGCGTTGGGCTCTTGCTCTTCTGCGCTGGGCTCTTGCTCTCTCCTCTGTGCTAGGCTCTTGCTCTCTCCTCTGCGCTGGGCTCTTGCTCTTTCCTCTGCGCTGGGCTCGATCTCCCCTCTGCGCTGGGCTCGATCTCCCCTCTCCATTGAGCTTGCTCTCCCCTCTGCACTGGGCACTTGCTCTCCTCTCTGCGCTGGGCTCTTGCTCTCTCCTCTGCGCTGGGGTCTTGCTCTTTCCTCTGCGCTGGGCTCTTGCTCTTCCTTCTGCGCTGGGCTCGATCTCCCCTCTGCGCAGGGCTCGATCTCCCCTCTGCATTGAGCTTGCTCTCCCCTCTGCACTGGGCTCTTGTTCTCTCCTCTGCGCTGGGCCCTTCCTCTCCCCTCTGCACTGGGCCATGGATCTGCTCACTGCGCTGGGCTCTTGCTCTCTCCTCTGCGCTGGGCTCTTGCTCTCTCCTCTGCACAGGGCTGTTCCTCTCTCATCTTCGCTGTGCTCTTGCTCTCTCCTCTGCGCTGGGCTCTTGCTCTCTCCTCTGCACGAGGCTCTTGCTCTCCCCTCTATGCTGGCCTTTGCTCTCTCCTCTGCGTTGGTCTCTTGCTCTTCTGCCCTGGGCTCTTGCTCTCCTCACTGAGCTGGGCTCTTGCTCTCTCCTCTGCACTGGGCTCTTGATCTCTCCTCTGCGCTTGGCCCTTCCTCTCCCCTCTGCACTGGGCCCTTGATCTCCTCACTGCGCTGTGCTCTTGTTCTCTCCTCTGCGCTGTGCTCTTGCTCTCCCTTCTTCGATGTGCTCTTGCTCTCCCCTCTGTGTTGGACTCTTGCTCTCTCCTCTATGCTGGGCTTGCTCTCCTCACTGTGCTGGGCTCTTGCTCTCTCCTCTATGCTGGGCTCTTGCTCCTCTGCATTAGGCTCTTTGTCTCTCCTCTGCGTTGGGCTCTTGCTCTTCTGCGTTGGGCTCTTGCTCTCCCCTCTGGACTGGGCTCTTGTTATCTCCTCTGCACTGGGCTCTTGCTCTCTCCACTGCGCTGGGCCCTTGCTCTATCCTCTGTGTTGGACTCTTGCTCTTCTGTGCTGGGCTCTCGCTCTCCTCACTGTGCTGGGCTCTTGCTCTCCCCTCTGTGCTGGGCTCCTGCTCTCTCCTCTGTGCTGGGCTCTTGCTCTCCTCTCTGCACTGGGCTCTTGCTCTCCCCTCTGTGCTGGGCTCTTGCTCTCTCCTCTGTGCTGGGCTCTTGCTCTTTCCTCTGCGCTGGGCTCTTGCTCTCTCCTCTGTGTTGGACTCTTGCTCTTCTGTGCTGGGCTCTCGCTCTCCTCACTGTGCTGGGCTCTTGCTCTCCTCTCTGTGCTGGGCTCCTGCACTCCCCTCTGTGCTGGGCTCTTGCTCACTCCTCTGTGCTGGGCTCTTGCTCTCCCCTCTGCGCTGGGCTCTTGCTCTCCCCTCTGCGCTGGGCTCTTGCACTCCCCTCTGCGCTGGGCTCTTGCTCTCCCCTCTGCGCTGGGCTCTTGCTCTCCCCTCTGCACTGGGCTCTTGGTCTCCCCTCTGCGCTGGGCTCTTGCTCTCCCCTTGCGCTGGGCTCTTGCTCTCCCCTCTGCTATGGTCTCTTGCTCTCCCCTCTGCACTGGGCTCTTGCTCTCCCCTCTGCGCCGGGCTCTTGCTCTCCCCTCTGCGCTGGGCTCTTGCTCTCCCCTCTGCACTGGGCTCTTGCTCTCCCCTCTGCGCTGGGCTCCTACTCTCCCCTCTGCGCTGGGCTCTTGCTCTCCCCTTTGCGCTGGGCTCTTCCTCTCCCCTCTGCGCTGGGCTCTTGCTCTCCCCTCTGCGCTGGGCTCTTGCTCTCCCCTCTGCGCTGGGCTCTTGCTCTCCCCTCTGCGCTGGGCTCTTGCTCTCCCCTCTGCGCTGGGCTCTTGTCCTACTCTCTGCACTGGGCTCTTGCTCTCCCCTCTGCACTGGGCTCTTGCTCTCCCCTCTGTGCTGGGCTCTTGCTCTCCTCTGCACTGGGCTCTTGCTCTCCCCTCTGCGCTGGGCTCTTGCTCTCCCCTCTGCGCTGGGCTCTTGCTCTCCCCTCTGCACTGGGCTCTTGCGCTCCCCTCTGCTCTGGGCTCTTGCTCTCCCCTCTGCGCTGGGCTGTTGCTCTCCCCTCTGCGCTGGGCTCTTGCTCTCCCCTCTGCGCTGTGCTCTTGCTCTCCCCTCTGCGCTGGGCTCTTGTTCTCCTCTCTGCACTGGGCTCTTGCTCTCCCCTCTGCACTGGGCTCTTGCTCTCCCCTCTGCGCTGGGCTCTTGCTCTCCCCTCTGCGCTGGGCTCTTGCTCTCCCCTCTGCGCTGGGCTCTTGCTCTCCCCTCTGCACTGGGCTCTTGCTCTCCCCTCTGCGCTGGGCTCTTGCTCTCCCCTCTGCGCTGGGCTCTTGCTCTCCCCTCTGCGCTGGGCTCTTGCTCTCCCCTCTGCGCTGGGCTCTTGTCCTACTCTCTGCACTGGGCTCTTGCTCTCCCCTCTGCACTGGGCTCTTGCTCTCCCCTCTGCGCTGGGCTCTTGCTCTCCCCTCTGCGCTGGGCTCTTGCTCTCCCCTCTGCGCTGGGCTCTTGCTCTCCCCTCTGCACTGGGCTCTTGTTCTCTCCTCTGTGTTGGACTCTTGCTCTTATGCGCTGGGCTCTTGCTCTCTCCTCTGCACTGGGCTCTTGTTCTCTCCTCTGTGCTGGGCTCCTGCTCTCTCCTCTGTGCTGGGCTCTTGCACTCCCCTCTGCGCTGGGCTCTTGCTCTCCCCTCTGCGCTGGGCTCTTGCTCTCCCCTCTGTGTTGGGCTCCTGCTCTCTCCTCTGCGCTGGGCTCTTGCTCTTCCCACTGCACTGGGCTCTTGCTCTCTCATCTCCGCTGTGTTCTTGCTCTCTCCTCTGTGCTGGGCTCTTGCTCTCCTCTCTGCGCTGGGCTCTTGCTCTTCCCGCTGCACTGGGCTCTTGCTCTCTCATCTTCGCTGTGTTCTTGCTCTCTCCTCTGTGCTGGGCTGTTGCTCTCTCATCTTCGCTGGGCGCTTGCTCTTTCCATTGCGCTGGGCTCGACCTCCCCTCTGCATTGAGCTTGCACTCCCCACTGCGCTGGGCTCTTGCTCTCCTCTCTGCGCTGGGCTCTTGCTCTCTCCTCTATGCTGGGCTCTCGCTCTCTCCTCTGCGCTTGGCACTTGCTCTCCCCTCTGCACTGGGCTCTTGCTCTCTCCTCTGCACTGGGCATTTGCTCTCCCCTCTGTGCTTGGCTTTTGCTCTCTCCTCTGTGCTGGACTCTTGCTGCTCTGCGCTGGGCTCTTCCTCACCACTGTGCGTTGGGCTCTTGCTCACCCCTCTGTGCTGGGCTTGCTCTCACCTCTGCGCTGGGCTCTTGATCTCCTCTCTGCGCTTGGCTTTTGCTCCCCCCTTCTGCGCTGGGCTCTTGCTCTCTCCTCTGTGCGAGACTCTTGCTCACCCCTCTGCAATAGGCTCATGCTCTCCCCTCTGCGCTGGGCTCTTGCTCTCCCCTCTGTGCTGGGCTCTTGCTCTCCTCTCTGCGCTGGGCTCTTGCTCTCTCCTCTGCGCTGGGCGTGCTCTCCCCTTTGCGCTGGGCTCGCTCTCCCCTTTGCGCTGGGCTCATGCGACTCTGCGCTGGGCTCTTGCTCTCCCCTCTGTGGTGGGCTCTTGCTCCTCTGCGCGGGGCTCTTACTCTCTCCTTTGTGCTGGGCTCTTTCTCCTCTGCTGGGCTCTTGCTCTCCTCTCTGCGCTGGGCTCTTGCTCTCTCCTCTGGGCTGGGCTTGCTCTCCCCGTTCTGCGCTGGGCTCTTGCACTTTCCTCTGCGCTGAGCTTTTGGTCTCCCCTCTGTGCTCGACACTTGCTTTCCCCTTTGCGCTGGGCTCTTGTTCTCTCCTCTGCGCTGGGCTGCTCTCCCCTCTGCGCTGGGCTCTTGCTCTACCCTCTATGCTGGCCTCTTGCTCCTCTGCGATGGTCTCTTACTCTCTCCTCTGCGATGGTCTCTTACTCTCTCCTCTGCGTTGGGCTCTTACTCTCTCCTCTGCGTTGGGCTCTTACTCTCTCCTCTGCGTTGGGCTCTTACTCTCTCCTCTGTGCTGGGCTCTTGATCTCCCCTCTGTGCTGGGCTCTTGCTCTCCCCTCTATGCTGGGCTCTTGGTCTTTCCTCTGTGCTGGGCTCTTGCTCTCCCCTCTGCGCTAGCCGCTTGCTTTCCCCTGTGCGCTGGGCTCTTGTTCTCCCCTCTGCGCTGGACTTGCTCTGCCCTCAGCACTCGGCTCTTGCTCTCCCCTCTGCGCTGGGCTCTTGCTCTCCCCTCTGTGCTGGGCTCTTGCTCTCTCCTCTGTGCTGGGCTCTTGCTCTCTCCTCTGTGCTGGGGTCTTGCTCTCTCCTCTGTGCTGGGCTCTTGCTCTTTCATCTGTGCTGGGCTCTTGCTCATTCCTCTGCGCTGGGCTCTTGCTCTTCCCTCTGCGCTGGGCTCTTGCTCTTCCTTCTGCCCTGGGCTCGATCTCCTCTCTGCGCTGGGCTCGATCTCCCCTCTGCATTGAGCTTGCTCTCCCCTCTGCGCTGGGCACTTGCTCTCCTCTCTTCGCTGGGCTCTTCCTCTCTCCTCTGCGCTGGGCTCTTGCTCTTCCCTCTGCGCTGGGCTCTTGCTCTCCCCTCTGCACTGGGCTCTTGCTCTCCCCTCTGCGCTGGGCTCTTGCTCTCCCCTCTGCACTGGGCTCTTGTTCTCAAATCTGCGCTGGGCTTGCTCTCTCCTCTGTGTTGGACTCTTGCTCTCTCCTCTGTGCTGGGCTCTTTCTCCTCTGCGCTGGGCTCTTGCTCTCCGCTCTGCACTGTGCTCTTGCTCTCCCCTCTGTGCTGGGCTCTTGCTCTCTCCTCTGTGCTCGGCACCTGGTCTCCCCTCTGCGCTGGGCTCTTGCTCTCTCCTCCGCGCTTGGCTTTTGCTCTCTGCTCTGCGCTGGGCTCTTGTTCTCTCATCTTCGCTGTGCTCTTGTTCTCTGCTCTGCACTGGGTTTGCTCTCTCCTCTGCGCTTGGCTCTTGCTCTCCCCTCTGTGCTGAGCTTGCTCTCCTCTCTGCGCTGGGCTCTGCTCTCCCCTCTGCGCTGGGCTCTTGCTCCTCTGCGCTGGGCTCTTGCTCTCCCCTCTGCACTGGGCTCTTGCTCTCCGCTCTGCACTGTGCTCTTGCTCTCCCCTCTGTGCTGGGCTCTTGCTCTCTCCTCTGTGCTCGGCACCTGGTCTCCCCTCTGCGCTGGGCTCTTGCTCTCTCCTCCGCGCTTGGCTTTTGCTCTCTGCTCTGCGATGGGCTCTTGTTCTCTCATCTTCGCTGTGCTCTTGTTCTCTGCTCTGCACTGGGTTTGCTCTCTCCTCTGCGCTTGGCTCTTGCTCTCCCCTCTGTGCTGAGCTTGCTCTCCCCTCTGCGCTGGGCTCTGCTCTCCCCTCTACACTGGGCTCTTGCTCCTCTGCGCAGGGCTCTTGCTCTCTCCTCTGCGTTGCGCTTTTGCTCTTCTGCGCTGGGTTCTTGCTCTCCTCACAGTGCTGGGCTCTTGCTCTCCCCTCTGCACTGGGCTCTTGCTCTCTCCTCTGTGCTGGACTCTTGCTCTCTCCTCTGCGCTGGACTCTTGCTCTCCCCTCTGTGCTGGGCTCTTGCTCTCTCCTCTGTGCGCTGGGCTCTTGCTCTTTCATCTGCGCTGGGCTCTTGCTCTCCCCTCTGTGCTGGGCTTTCTCTATCCTCTGTGCTGGGCTCTTCCGCTCCCCTCTCTGCTGGGCTCTTGCTCTCTCCTCTGCGTTAGGCTCTTGCTCCTCTGCGATGGTCTCTTCGTCTCTCCTCTGCGTTGGGCTCTTGCTCTTCTGCGTTGGGCTCTTGCTCTCTCCTCTGTGCTGGGCTCTTGCTCTCTCCTCTGTGCTGGGCTCTTGCTCTCCCCTCTGTGCTGGGCTCTTGCTCTCCCCTCTATGCTGGGCTCTTGGTCTTTCCTCTGTGCTGGGCTCTTGCTCTCCCCTCTGCGCTAGCCGCTTGCTTTCCCCTGTGCGCTGGGCTCTTGCTCTCCTCTCTGTGCTGGGCTCTTGCTCTCTCCTCTGCGCTGGGCTCTTGCTCTCTCCTCTGCGCTGGGCTCTTCCTCTCTCATCTTCGCTGTGCTCTTGCTGTCTCCTCTGCGCTGGGCTCTTGCTCTCTCATCTTCGCTGTGCTCTTGCTCTCTCGTCTGCGCTGGGCTCTTGCTCTTTCATTTGCGCTGGGCTCTTGCTCTTTCCTCTGCGCTGGGCTCTTGCTCTTTCCTCTGCGCTGGGCTCTTGCTCTTCCTTCTGCCCTGGGCTCGATCTCCCCTCTGCATTGAGCTTGCTCTCCCCTCTGTGCTGGGCTCTTGCTCTCTCCTCTGCGCTGGGCTCTTGCTCTCCCCTCTGCGCTGGGCTCTTTCTCCTCTGTGCTGGGCTTTTGCTCTCCTCACTGTGCTGGGCTCTTGCTATCCGCTCTGCACTGTGCTCTTGCTATCTCCTCTGGGGCTGGACTCTTGCTCTCCCCTCTGTGCTCGGCACCTGGTCTCCCCTCTGCGCTGGGCTCTTGCTCTCTCCTCCGCGCTTGGCTTTTGCTCTCTGCTCTGCGCTGGGCTCTTGTTCTCTCATCTTCGCTGTGCTCTTGTTCTCTGCTCTGCACTGGGTTTGCTCTCTCCTCTGCGCTTGGCTCTTGCTCTCCCCTCTGTGCTGAGCTTGCTCTCCTCTCTGCGCTGGGCTCTGCTCTCCCCTCTGCGCTGGGCTCTTGCTCCTCTGCGCTGGGCTCTTGCTCTCCCCTCTGCACTGGGCTCTTGCTCTCTTCTCTGTGCGCTGGGCTCTTGCTCTCTCCTCTGTGCTGGACTCTTGCTCTCTCCTCTGTGCTGGGCTCTTGCTCTCCCCTCTGCACTGGGCTCTTGCTCTCTCCTCTGTGCGCTGGGCTCTTGCTCTCCCCTCTGTGCTGGGCTCTTGCTCACTTCTCTGTGCTGGGTTCTTGCTCTCCCCTCTGCGCTGGGCTCTTGCTCTCTCCTCTGCGCTGGGCTCTTGCTCTCCCCTCTGTGCTGGGCTGGCTCTCCCCTCTGCGCTGCGCACATGCAACTCTGCGCTGGGGTCTTGCTCTCCCTTCTATGCTGGGCTCTTGCTCCTCTGCGCGAGGCACTTACTCTCTCCTCTGTGATGGGCTCTTGCTCTCTCCTCAGCGCTAGGCTCTTGCTCCTCTGCGCTAGGCACTTACTCCTCTGCACTAGGCACTTACTCTCTCCTCTGCACTGGTCTCTTTCTCTCTCCACTGCGTTGGGCTCTTGCTCTTCTGTGCTGGGCTCTTGCTGTCCTCACTGTGCTGGGCTCTTGCTCTCTCCGCTGTGCTGGGCTCTAGCTCTTTCCTCTGAGCTGGCTCTTGCTCTTTCCTCTGCGCTGGGCTCTTGCTCTCCCTTCTGTGCTGGGCTCGATCACCCCTCTGCGCAGGGCTCTTGCTCTCTCCTTTGCGCTGGGTTCTTGTTCTCTCCTCTCCGCTGGGCTTGCTCTCCCCTCTGCACTGGGCTCATGCTCTCTCCTCTGCATTGAGCTTGCTCTCCCCTCTGCGCAGTGCTCTTGCTCTCCTTTCTGCGCTGGGCTCTTGCTCTCTCCTCTGCGTTGTGCTCTTGCTCTTCTGCGCTGGGCTCTTGCTCTTCTGCGCTGGGCTCTTGCTCTCCCCTCTGCGCTGGGTTCTTGCTCTCTCCTCTGCGCTAGGCTCTTGCTCTCTCCTCTGCACTAGGCTCTTGCTCTCCCCTCTGCGCTGGGTTCTTGCTCTCCCCTCTGCACTGGGCTCTTGTTCTCTCCTCGCCGCTGGGCTTGCTCTCCCCTCTGCGCAGGGCTCTTGCTCTCTCCTCTGCATTGAACTTGCTCTCCTTTTTGCGCTGGGCTCTTGCTCTCTCCTCTGCGTTGTGCTGTTGCTCTTCTGCGCTGGGCTCTTGCTCTCCTCAGTGTGCTGGGCTCTTGCTCTCCGCTCTGCACTGTGCTCTTGCTATCTCCTCTGTGCTGGACTCTTGCTCTCCCCTCTGTGCTGGGCTCTTGCTCTCTCCTCTGTGCTCGGCACCTGCTCTCCCCTCTGTGCTGGGCTCTTGCTCTCTCCTCTGTGCTCGGCACCTGGTCTCCCCTCTGCGCTGGGCTCTTGCTCTCTTCACTGTGCTGGGCTCTTGCTCTCCGCTCTGCACTGTGCTCTTGCTCTCTCCTCTGTGCTGGACTCTTGCTCTCCTCTCTATTCTGGGCTCTTGCTCTCTCTTCTGTGTTCGGCACCTGCTCTCCCCTCTGTGCTGGGCTCTTGCTGTTTCCTCTGTGCTCGGCACCTGCTCTCCCCTCTGTGCTGGGCTCTTGCTCTCTCCTTTGCGCTGGGTTCTTGTTCTCTCCTCTCCGCTGGGCTTGCTCCCCCCTCTGCGCTGAGCTCTTGCTCTCTCCTCTGCATTGAGCTTGCTCTCCCCTCTGCGCTGGGCTCTTGCTCTCCTTTCTGCGCTGGGCTCTTGCTCTCTCTCCTCTGCGTTGTGCTGTTGCTCTTCTGCACTGGGCTCTTGCTCTCCCCTCTGCGCTGGGTTCTTGCTCTCCGCTCTGCACTGTGCTCTTGCTATCTCCTCTGTGCTGGACTCTTGCTCTCCCCTCTGTGCTGGGCTCTTGCTCTCTCCTCTGTGCTCGGCACCTGCTCTCCCCTCTGTGCTGGGCTCTTGCTCTCTCCTCTGCGCTGTGCTCTTGCTCTCACATCTTCGCTGTGCTCTTGCTCTCTCCTCTGCTCTGGGCTTGCTCTCTCCTCTGCGCTGGGCTATTGCTCTCCCCTCTGCACTGGCCTCTTGCTCTCCCCTCTGCGCTGGGCTCTAGCTCTCTCCTCTGCGCTAGGCACTTGTTCTCCCCTCTGCGCTGGGCTTGCTCGCCCCTCGGCGCTCGGCTCTTGCTCTCTCCTCTGCACTGGGCTCTTCCTCTCCCCTCTGCGCTGGGCTCTTGCTCTCTCCTCTGCATTGAGCTTGCTCTCCCCTCTGCGCTGGTCTCTTGCTCTCTTTTCTGCGCTGGGCTCTTGCTCTCTCCTCTGCGTTGTGCTCTTGCTCTTCTGCGCTGGGCTCTTGCTCTCCCCTCTGCGCTGGGTTCTTGCTCTCTCCTCTGCGCTAGGCTCTTGCTCTCTCCTCTGCACGAGGCTCTTGTTCTCCCCTCTGCGCTGGGTTCTTGCTCTACCCTCTGCACTGGGCTCTTGTTCTCTCCTCGCCGCTGGGCTTGCTCTCCCCTCTGTGCTGGGCTCTTGCTCTCTCCTCTGCATTGAGCTTGCTCTCCCTCTGCGCTGGGCTCTTGCTCTCCTTTCTGTGCTGGCCTCTTGCACTCTCCTCTGTGTTGTGCTGTTGCTCTTCTGCGCAGGGCTCTTGCTCTCCTCACTGTGCTGGGCTCTTGCGCTCCGCTCTGCACTGTGCTCTTGCTATCTCCTCTGTGCTGGACTCTTGCTCTCCCCTCTGTGCTGGGCTCTTGCTCTCTCCTCTGTGCTGGGCTCTTGCTCTCCCCTCTGTGCTGGGCTCTTGCTCTCTCCTCTGTGCTGGGCTCTTGCTCTTTCATCTGCGCTGGGCTCTTGCTCTTTCCTCTGCGCTGGGCTCTTGCTCTTCCCTCTGCGCTAGGCTCTTGCTCTTCCTACTGCGCTGGGCTCCACCTCCCCTCTGCATTGAGCTTGCTCTCCCCTCTGCGCTGGGAACTTGCTCTCCTCTCTGCGCTGGGCTCTTGTTCTCAAATCTGCGTGGGCTTGCTCTCTCCTCTGTGTTGGACTCTTGCTCTTCTGCGCTGGGCTTTTGCCCTCCTCACTGTGCTGGGCTCTTGCTCTCCGCTCTGCACTGTGCTCTTGCTATCTCCTCTGTGCTGGACTCTTGCTCTCCCCTCTGTGCTGGGCTCTTGCTCTCTCCTCTGTGCTCGGCACCTGCTCTCGCCTCTGTGCTGGGCTCTTGCTCTCTCCTCTGCGCTGGGCTCTTCCTCTCCCCTCTGCACTGGGCTCTTGGTCTCCTCTCTGCGCTGGGCTCTTGCTCTCTCCTCTGCGCTGGGCTCTTGCTCTCTCCTCTGCGCTGGGCTCTTCCTCTCTCATCTTCGCTGTGCTCTTGCTGTCTCATCTTCGCTGTGCTCTTGCTCTCTCCTCTGCGCTGGGCTTGCTCTCCCCTCTGTGTTGGACTCTTGCTCTTCTGTGCTGGGATCTCGCTCTCCTCACTGTGCTGGGCTATTGCTCTCCCCTCTGCACTGGGCTCTTGCTCTCCCCTCTGCGCTGGGCTCTAGCTCTCTCCTCTGCGCTAGGCACTTGTTCTCCCCTCTGCGTTGGGCTTGCTCTCCCCTCTGCGCTGGGCTGTTGCTCTCTCCTCTGTGCTGGGCTCTTTCTCTCCCCTCTGTGCTGGGCTCTTGCTCTCTGCTCTGTGCTGGGCTCTTGCTCTCCCCTCTGCGCTGGGCTCTAGCTCTCCTCTCTGCCCTGGGCTCTTGCTCTCTCCTCTGCGCTGGGCTCTTGCTCTTTCCTCTGCGCTCGGCTCTTGCTCTCCCCTCTGCGCTCGGCTCTAGCTCTCCTCTCTGCGCAGGGCTCTTGCTCCTTCCTCTGCGCTGTGCTCTTGCTCTCCCCTCTGCGCTGTGCTCTTGCTCTCCCCTCTGCGCTGGGCTCTTGCTCCTTCGTCTGCGCTTTGCTCTTGCTCTCCCCTCTGTGCTTGGCTCTTGCTCTCTCCTCTGCGCTGGGCTCTTGCTCCTTCGTCTGCGCTGTGCTCTTGCTCTCCCCTCTGTGCTGGGCTCTTGCTCTCTCCTCTGTGCTGGGCTCTTACTCTCCCCTCTGCGCTGGGCTTGCTCTCCCCTCTGTGCTGGGCTCTTGCTCTCCTCTCTGTGCTGGGCTCTTTCTCTCCCCTCTGTGCTGGGCTCTTGCTCTCTCCTCTGTGCTGGGCTCTTACTCTCCCCTCTGCGCTGGGCTTGCTCTCCCCTCTGCGCTGGGCTCTTGCTCTCCCCTCTGTGCTGGGCTCTTGCTCTCCCCTCTGTGCTGGGCTCTTGCTCTCTCCTCTGTGCTGGGCTCTTGCTCTTTCATCTGTGCTGGGCTCTTGCTCTCTCCTCCGTGCTGGGCTCTTGCTCTCCCCTCTGTGCTGGGCTCTTGCTCTCTCCTCTGCGCTGGCCTCTTGCTCTCCCCTCTGCGCTGGGCTCTTGCTCCTTCCTCTGCGCTGTGCTCTTGCTCTCCCCTCTGCGCTGGGCTCTTGCTCTCTCCTCTGCGCTGGCCTCTTGCTCTCCCCTCTGCGCTGGGCTCTTGCTCCTTCCTCTGCGCTGTGCTCTTGCTCTCCCCTCTGTGCTGGGCTCTTGCTCTCTCCTCTGTGCTGGGCCCTTGCTCCTTCCTCTGCGCTGGCCTCTTGCTATCCCCTCTGCGCTGGGCTCTTGCTCCTTCCTCTGCGCTGTGCTCTTGCTCTCCCCTCTGAGCTGGGCTCTTGCTCTCTCCTCTGTGCTGGGCTCTTACTCTCCCCTCTGCACTGGGCTTGCTCTCCCCTCTGTGCTGGGCTCTTGCTCTCCCCTCTGTGCTGGGCTCTTTCTCTCCCCTCTGTGCTGGGTTCTTGCTCTCCCCTCTGTGCTGGGCTCTTGCTCTCCTTTTTGCGCTGGGCTCTTGCACTCTCCTCTGTGTTGTGCTCTTGCTCTCTCCTCTGCGCTGGGCTCTTGCTCTCCCCTCTGTGCTGGCCTCTTGCTATCCCCTCTGTGCTGGTCTCTTTCTCTTCCCTCTGTGCTGGGTTCTTGGTCTCCCCTCTGTGCTGGGCTCTTGCTCTCTCCTCTGTGCTCGGCACCTGCTCTCCCCTCTGTGCTGGGCTCTTGCTCTCCCCTCTGTGCTGGGCTCTTGCTCTCCCCTCTGCGCTGGAGTCTTGCTCTCCCCTCTGTGCTGGGCTCTTGCTCTCTCCTCTGTGCTGGGCTCTTGCTCTTTCATCTGCGCTGGGCTCTTGCTCTTTCCTCTGCGCTGGGCTCTTGCTCTTCCCTCTGCGCTAGGCTCTTGCTCTTCCTTCTGCGCTGGGCTCGATCTCCCCTCTGCATTGAGCTTGCTCTCCCCTCTGCGCTGGGCACTTGCTCTCCTCTCTGCGCTGGGCTCTTGTTCTCAAATCTGCGCTGGGCTTGCTCTCCCCTCTGTGTTGGACTCTTGCTCTTCTGCGCTGGGCTTTTGCCCTCCTCACTGTGCTGGGCTCTTGCTCTCCGCTCTGCACTGTGCTCTTGCTATCTCCTCTGTGCTCGGCACCTGCTCTCGCCTCTGTGCTGGGCTCTTGCTCTCTCCTCTGCGCTGGGCTCTTCCTCTCCCCTCTGCACTGGGCCCTTGGTCTCCTCTCTGCGCTGGGCTCTTGCTCTCTCCTCTGCGCTGGGCTCTTCCTCTCCCCTCTGCACTGGGTCCTTGGTCTCCTCTCTGCGCTGGGCTCTTGCTCTCTCCTCTATGCTGGGCTCTTACTCTCCCCTCTGCGCTGGGCTTGCTCTCCCCTCTGTGCTGGGCTCTTGCTCTCCCCTCTGTGCTGGGCTCATCCTCTCCCCTCTGCACTGGGTCCTTGCTCTCCCCTCTGTGCTGGGCTCTTGCTCTCTCCTCTGCGCTGGGCTTGCTCTCCCCTCTGTGTTGGACTCTTGCTCTTCTGTGCTGGGATCTCGCTCTCCTCACTGTGCTGGGCTATTGCTCTCCCCTCTGCACTGGGCTCTTGTTCTCCCCTCTGCGCTGGGCACTTGCTCTCCTCTCTGCGCTGGGCTCTTGTTCTCAAATCTGCGCTGGGCTTGCTCTCTCCTCTGTGTTGGACTCTTGCTCTTCTGAGCTGGGCTTTTGCCCTCCTCACTGTGCTGGGCTCTTGCTCTCCGCTCTGCACTGTGCTCTTGCTATCTCCTCTGTGCTGGACTCTTGCTATCCCCTCTGTGCTGGGCTCTTGCTCACTCCTCTGTGCTCGGCACCTGCTCTCGCCTCTGTGCTGGGCTCTTGCTCTCTCCTCTGCGCTGGGCTCTTCCTCTCCCCTCTGCACTGGGCTCTTGGTCTCCTCTCTGTGCTGGGCTCTTGCTCTTTCATCTGTGCTGGGCTCTTGCTCTCTCCTCTGTGCTGGCTCTTGCTCTCCCCTCTGTGCTGGGCTCTTGCTCTCCCCTCTGTGCTGGGCCCTTGCTCCTTCCTCTGCGCTGGCCTCTTGCTCTCCCCTCTGCGCTGGGCTCTTGCTCCTTCCTCTGCGCTGTGCTCTTGCTCTCCCCTCTGTGCTGGGCTCTTGCTCTCTCCTCTGTGCTGGGCTCTTACTCTCCCCTCTGCGCTGGGCTTGCTCTCCCCTCTGAGCTGGGCTCTTGCTCTCCCCTCTGTGCTGGGCTCTTTCTCTCCCCTCTGTGCTGGGTTCTTGCTCTCCCCTCTGTGCTGGGCTCTTGCTCTCCTTTTTGCGCTGGGCTCTTGCACTCTCCTCTGTGTTGTGCTCTTGCTCTCTCCTCTGCGCTGGGCTCTTGCTCTCCCCTCTGTGCTCGGCACCTGCTCTCCCCTCTGTGCTGGGCTCTTGCTCTCCCCTCTGTGCTGGGCTCTTGCTCTCCCCTCTGCGCTGGAGTCTTGCTCTCCCCTCTGTGCTGGGCTCTTGCTCTCTCCTCTGTGCTGGGCTCTTGCTCTTTCCTCTGCGCTGGGCTCTTGCTCTTCCCTCTGCGCTAGGCTCTTGCTCTTCCTTCTGCGCTGGGCTCGATCTCCCCTCTGCATTGAGCTTGCTCTCCCCTCTGCGCTGGGCACTTGCTCTCCTCTCTGCGCTGGGCTCTTGTTCTCAAATCTGCGCTGGGCTTGCTCTCCCCTCTGTGTTGGACTCTTGCTCTTCTGCGCTGGGCTTTTGCCCTCCTCACTGTGCTGGGCTCTTGCTCTCCGCTCTGCACTGTGCTCTTGCTATCTCCTCTGTGCTCGGCACCTGCTCTCGCCTCTGTGCTGGGCTCTTGCTCTCTCCTCTGCCCTGGGCTCTTCCTCTCCCCTCTGCACTGGGCCCTTGGTCTCCTCTCTGCGCTGGGCTCTTGCTCTCTCCTCTGCGCTGGGCTCTTCCTCTCCCCTCTGCACTGGGTCCTTGGTCTCCTCTCTGCGCTGGGCTCTTGCTCTCTCCTCTATGCTGGGCTCTTACTCTCCCCTCTGCGCTGGGCTTGCTCTCCCCTCTGTGCTGGGCTCTTGCTCTCCCCTCTGTGCTGGGCTCATCCTCTCCCCTCTGCACTGGGTCCTTGCTCTCCCCTCTGTGCTGGGCTCTTGCTCTCTCCTCTGCGCTGGGCTTGCTCTCCCCTCTGTGTTGGACTCTTGCTCTTCTGTGCTGGGATCTCGCTCTCCTCACTGTGCTGGGCTATTGCTCTCCCCTCTGCACTGGGCTCTTGTTCTCCCCTCTGCGCTGGGCTCTAGCTCTCTCCTCTGCGTTAGGCACTTGTTCTCCCCTCTGCGCTGGGCTCTTGCTCTCCCCTCTGCACTGGGCTCTTGTTCTCAAATCAGCGCTGGGCTTGCTTTCTCCTCTGTGTTGGGCTCTTGCTCTTCTGCGCTGGGCTTTTGCTCTCCTCACTGTGCTGGGCTCTTGCTATCCGCTCTGCACTGTGCTCTTGCTATCTCCTCTGTGCTGGACTCTTCCTCTCCCCTCTGCACTGGGCTCTTGGTCTCCTCTCTGCGCTGGGCTCTTGCTCTCTCCTCTGCGCTGGGCTCTTCCTCTCCCCTCTGCACTGGGCTCTTGGTCTCCTCTCTGCGCTGGGCTCTTGCTCTCTCCTCTGCGCTGGGCTCTTCCTCTCCCTTCTGCACTGGGCCCTTGGTCTCCTCCCTGCGCTGGGCTCTTGCTCACTCCTCTGCGCTGGGCTCTTCCTCTCCCCTCTGCACTGGGCCCTTGGTCTCCTCTCTGCGCTGGGCTTTTGCTCTCTCCTCTGCGCTGGGCTCTTGCTCTCTCCTCTGCGCTGGGCTGTTGCTTTCTCCTCTGTGTTGGACTCTTGCTCTTCTGAGCTGGGATCTCACTCTCCTCACTGTGCTGGGCTATTGCTCTCCCCTCTGCACTGGGCTCTTGCTCTCCCCTCTGCGCTGGGCTCTAGCGCTCTCCTCTGCACTCGGCTCTTGCTCTCCCCTCTGCACTGGGCTCTAGCTCTCCTCTCTGCGCTGGGCTCTTGCTCTTTCCTCTGCCCTGTGCTCTTGCTCTCTGCTCTGTGCTGGGCTCTTGCTCTCCCCTCTGCGTTGGGCTCTAGCTCTCCTCTCTGCACTGGGCTCTTGCTCTCTCCTCTGCCCTGGGCTCTTGCTCTCTCCTCTGCGCTCGGCTCTTGCTCTCCCCTCTGCGCTCGGCTCTAGCTCTACTCTCTGCGCAGGGCTCTTGCTCCTTCCTCTGCGCTGTGCTCTTGCTCTCCCCTCTGTGCTGGGCTCTTGCTCTCTCCTCTGTTCTGGGCCCTTGCTCCTTCCTCTGCGCTGGCCTCTTGCTCTCCCCTCTGCGCTAGGCTCTTGCTCCTTCCTCTGCGCTGTGCTCTTGCTCTCCCCTCTGTGCTGGGCTCTTGCTCTCTCCTCTGTGCTGGGCTCTTACTCTTCCCTCTGCGCTGTGCTTGCTCTCCCCTCTGCGCTGGGCTCTTGCTCTCCCCTCTGTGCTGGGCTCTTTCTCTCCCCTCTGTGCTGGGCTCTTGCTCTCCCCTCTGTGCTGGGCTCTTGCTCTCCCCTCTGCGCTGGGCTTGCTCTCTCCTCTGCGCTGTGCTCTTGCTCTCCCCTCTGTGCTGGGCTCTTGCTCTCCCC
Source organism: Chiloscyllium plagiosum (assembly GCF_037043375.1). Taxonomy (NCBI): domain Eukaryota; kingdom Metazoa; phylum Chordata; class Chondrichthyes; order Orectolobiformes; family Hemiscylliidae; genus Chiloscyllium; species Chiloscyllium plagiosum. The sequence goes on from NW_028270139.1 coordinate 114,823,068, forward strand.
ACTGCGCTGTGCTCTTGCTCTCCCCTCTGCGCTGGGCTTGCTCTCCCCTCTGTGCTGGGCTTGCTCTCTCCTCTGCGCTGGGCTCTTGCTCTCTCCTCTGCACTGGGCTCTTGCTCTCTCCTCTGTGCTGGGCTCTTGCTCTCCCCTCTGTGCTTGGCTCTAGCTCTCCTCTCTGGGCAGGGCTCTTTCTCCTTCCTCTGCGCTGTGCTCTTGCTCTCCCCTCTGCGCTGGGCTCTTGCTCTCCCCTGAGCTGAGCTCCTGCTCTCCCCTCTGCGCTGGGCTCTTGCTCCTTCCTCTGCGCTGTGCTCTTGCTCTCCCCTCTGTGTTGGCCTCTTGCTCTCCCCTCTGCGCTGGGCTCTTGCTCCTTCCTCTGCGCTGTGCTCTTGCTCTCCTCACTGTGCTGGGCTTGCTCTCTCCTCTGCGTTGGGCTCTTGCTCTCCTCTCTGCACTGGGCTTGCTCTCCCCTCTGCGCTGGGCTTGCTCTCTCCTCTGCGCTGTGCTCTTGCTCTCTCCTCTGTGCTGGGCTCTTGCTCTCCGCTCTATGCTGGGCTCTTGCTCTCCCCACTGCGCTGTGCTCTTGCTCTTCCCTCTGCGCTGGGCTCTTGCTCTCCGCTCTATGCTGGGCTCTTGCTCTCTCCTCTGCGCTGGGCTCTTGCTCTCTCCTTTGCGCTGGGCTCTTGCTCTCTCCTCTGCGCTGGGCTCTTGCTCTCTCCTCTGTGCTGGGCTCTTGCTCTCCCCTCTGCGCTGGGCTTGCTCTCTCCTCTGCGCTGGGCTCTTGCTCTCCCCACTGCGCTGTGCTCTTGCTCTCCCCTCTGCGCTGGGCTTGCTCTCCCCTCTGTGCTGGGCTTGCTCTCTCATCTGCGCTGGGCTCTTGCTCTCTCCTCTGCGCTGGGCTCTTGCTCTCTCCTCTGCGCTGGGCTCTTGCTCTCTCCTCTGTGCTGGGCTCTTGCTCTCCCTCCTATGCTGGGCTCTTGCTCCTCTGTGCGAGGCACTTACTCTCTCCTCTGTGATGGGCTCTTGCTCTCTCCTCAGCGCTAGGCTCTTGCTCCTCTGCGCTAGGCACTTACTCCTCTGCGCTAGGCTCTTACTCTCTCCTCTGCACTGGTCTCTTTCTCTCTCCACTGCGTTGGGCTCTTGCTCTTCTGTGCTGGGCTCTTGCTCTCTCCTCTGTGCTGGGCTCTTGCTCTTTCCTCTGCGCTGGGCTCTTGCTCTTCCTTCAGCCCTGCGCTCGATCTCCCCTCTGCGCTGGGCTCTTGCTCTCCCCTCTGCGCTGGGCTCTTGCTCTCCCCTCTGCGCTGGGCTCTTGCTCTCTCCTCTGTGCGATACTCTTGCTCTCCCCTTCGTGCTGGGCTCTTGCTCTCTCCTCTGTGCTCGGCTCCTGCTCTCCCCTCTGTGCTGGGCTCTTGCTCTCCCCTCTGTGCTGGGCTCTTGCTCTCTCCTCTGTGCTGGGCTCCTGCTCTCTCCTCTGTGCTGGGCTCTTGCTCTCTCTCCTCTGTGCTGGGCTCTTGCTCTTTCCTCTGCGCTGGGCTCTTGCTCTTCCCTCTGCGCTAGGCTCTTGTTCTCAAATCTGCGCTGGGCTTGCTCTCTCCTCTGTGCTGGGCTCTTGCTCTCCGCTCTGTGCTGGGCTCTTGCTATCTCCTCTGTGCTGGGCTCTTGCTCTCTCCTCTGTGCTCGGCACCTGCTCTCGCCTCTGTGCTGGGCTCTTGCTCTCTCCTCTGCGCTGGGCTCTTCCTCTCCCCTCTGCACTGGGCCCTTGGTCTCCTCTCTGCGCTGGTCTCTTGCTCTCTCCTCTGCGCTGGGCTCTTGCTCTCTCCTCTGCTCTGGGCTCTTCCTCTCTCATCTTCGCTGTGCTCTTGCTCTCTCCTCTGCGCTGGGCTTGCTCTCCCCTCTGTGTTGGACTCTTGCTCTTCTGTGCTGGGATCTCGCTCTCCTCACTGTGCTGGGCTATTGCTCTCCCCTCTGCACTGGGCTCTTGCTCTCTCCTCAGCGCTGTGCTCTTGCTCTTCTGCGTTGGGCTCTTGCCCTCCCCACGGCGTTGGGCTCTTGCTTTCTCCTCTACGCTGGCCTTGCACTATCCTCTGTTCTGGGATCTTGCTTTCCCCTGTGTGCTTGGCTTTTGCTCTCTCGTCTGTGAAGGGCTTGGTACCCCCTCTGTGCTAGGCTCTTGCTCTCCCCTCTGTGCTGGGCTCTTGCTCTCCCCTCTGTGCTGGGCTTGCTCTCTCATCTGCGCTGGGCTCTTGCTCTCTCCTCTGCCCTGGGCTCTTGCTCTCTCCTCTGCGCTGGGCTCTTGCTCTCCCCTCTGCGCTCGGCTCTAGCTCTCCTCTCTGCGCAGGGCTCTTGCTCCTTCCTCTGCGCTGTGCTCTTGCTCTCCCCTCTGCGCTGGGCTCTTGCTCTCCCTTCTGAGCTGAGCTCTTGCTCTCCCCTCTGCGTTGGGCTTGCTCTCCCCTCTGTGCTGGGCTCTTGCTCCTTCGTCTGCGCTGGCCTCTTGCTCTCCCCTCTGCGCTGGGCTCTTGCTCCTTCCTCTGCGCTGTGCTCTTGCTCTCCCCTCTGTGCTGGGCTCTTACTCTTCCCTCTGCGCTGGGCTTGCTCTCCCCTCTGCGCTGGGCTCTTGCTCTCCCCTCTGTGCTGGGCTCTTTCTCTCCCCTCTGTGCTGGGCTCCTGCTCTCCCCTCTGTGCTGGGCTCTTGCTCTCCCCTCTGTGCTGGGCTCTTGCTCTCTCCTCTGTGCTAGGCTCTTGCTCTCTCCTCTGTGCTGGGCTCTTGCTCTCCCCTCTGTGCTGGGCTCTTGCTCTCCCCACTGCGCTGTGCTCTTGCTCTCCCCACTGCGCTGTGCTCTTGCTCTCCCCTCTGTGCTGGGCTTGCTCTCTCATCTGCGCTGGGCTCTTGCTCTCTCCTCTGTGCTAGGCTCTTGCTCTCTCCTCTGTGCTGGGCTCTTGCTCTCCCCTCTGTGCTGGGCTCTTGCTCTCTCCTCTGTGCTGGGCTCTTCCTCTCCCCTCTGCGTTCGGCTTGCTCTCCTCTCTGTGCTGGGCTCTTGCTCTCCCCTCTGTGCTGGGCTCTTGTTCTCCCCTCTGTGCTGGGCTCTTGCTCTCCCCTCTCTGCTGGGCTCTTGCTCTCCCCTCTGCACTGGGCTCTTACTCTCTTCTCTGTGCTGGGCTCTTGCTCTCCCCTCTATGCTGTGCTCTTGCTCTCCCCACTGCGCTGTGCTCTTGCTCTCTCCTCTGCGCTGGGCTTGCACTCCCCTCTGTGCTGGGCTTGCTCTCTCCTCTGCGCTGGGCTCTTGCTCTCTCCTCTGCGCTGGGCTCTTGCTCTCTCCTCTGCGCTGGGCTCTTGCTCTCTCCTCTGCGCTGGGCTCTTGCTCTCTCCTCTGTGCTGGGCTCTTGTTCTCCCCTCTGTGCTGGGCTCTTGCTCTCCCCTCTATGCTGGGCTCTTGCTCTCCCCTCTGCGCTGGGCTTGCTCTCTCCTCTGCGCTGGGCTCTTGCTCTCTCATCTGCGCTGGGCTCTTGCTCTCTCCTCTGTGCTGGGCTCTTGCTCTCCCCTCTGTGCTGGGCTCTTGTTCTCCCCTCTGTGCTGGGCTCTTGCTCTCCCCTCTATGCTGGGCTCTTGCTCTCCCCACTGCGCTGTGCTCTTGCTCTCCCCTCTGCGCTGGACTTGCATTCCCCTCTGTGCTGGGCTTGCTCTCTCCTCTGCGCTGGGCTCTTGCTCTCTCCTCTGCGCTGGGCTCTTGCTCTCTCCTCTGCGCTGGGCTCTTGCTCTCTCCTCTGCGCTGGGCTCTTGCTCTCTCCTCTGTGCTGGGCTCTTGCTCTCCCCTCTGCGCAAGGCTCTTGCTCTCTCCTCTGCGCTGGGCTGTTGCTCTCTCCTCTGTGCTGGGCTCTTGCTCTCCCCTCTGCGCAAGGCTCTTGCTCTCCCCTCTGTGCTGGGCTCTTGCTCTCCCCTCTGCGCTGGGCTCTTGCTCTCCCCTCTGCGCTGGGCTCTTGCTCTCTCCTCTGTGCTGGGCTCTTGCTCTCCCCTCTGCGCAAGGCTCTTGCTCTCCCCTCTGTGCTGGGCTCTTGCTCTCCCCTCTGCGCTGGGCTCTTGCTCTCCCCTCTGCGCTGGACTCTTGTTCTCTCCTCTGTGCTGGGCTCTTGCTCTCCCCTGTGCGCTGGGTTCTTGCTCTCCCATCTGTGGTAGGTTTTTGCTCTCCCCTGTGCGCTGGGTTCTTGCTCTCCCATCTGTGGTGAGCTCTTGCTCTCTCCTTTGCGATGGTATCTTGCTCTCTCATCTGCGCTGGGCTCTTGAACTCCCCTCTGCGCTGGGCTCTTGCTCTTTCCACTGTGCTGGGCTCTTGCTCTCCCCTCTGCGCAAGGCTCTTGCTCTCCCCACTGCGCTGGACTCTTGGTCTCCACTCTGTGCTGGGCTCTTGCTCTCCCCTCTGCGCTGGGCTCTTGTTCTCCCCTCTGCGCTGGGCTCTTGCTCTCCCCTCTGTGCTGGGCTCTTGCTCTCCCCTCTGCGCTGGGCTCTTGCTCTCCCCTCTGCGCTGGGCTGTTGATCTCTCCTCTGTGCTGGGCTGTTGTTCTCTCCTCTGTGCTGGGCTCTTGCTCTCCCCTGTACGCTGGGCTCTTGCTCTCTCCTCTGCGCTGGGCTGTTGCTCTCTCCTCTGCACTGCGCTCTTGCTCTCCTATCTTTGGTGCGCTCTTGCTCTCTCCTTTGCAATGGTCTCTTGCTCTCCCCTCTGCGCTGGGCTCTTGAACTCCCCTCTGTGCTGGGCTCTTGCTCTCCCCTCTGCACTGGGCTCTTGCTCTCCCCTCTGTGCTGGGCTCTTGCTCTCCCCTCTGTGCTGGGCTCTTGTTCTTCCCTCTGTGCTAGGCTCTTACTCTCTCCTTTGCGATGGGCTCTTGCTCTCTTCTCTGTGCTCGGCTCTTGCTCTCTTCTCTGTGCTTGGCGTTTGCTCTCTCCTCTGCGCTGGGCTTGCTCTCTCTCCTCTGTGCTGGGCTCTTGGTCTCTCCTCTTTGGGGTCACTTACACTCCACTCTGCGCTGGGCCCTTGCTCTCCCCACTGGGCTGGGCTCTTGCTCTCCCGTCTGCACTGTGCTCTTGGTCTTCCCTCTGTGCTGGGCTCTTGCTCTCTACTCTGCGCTGGGCTCTTGCTCTCTCCTCAGCGCTGTGCTCTTGCTCTTCTGCGTTGGGCTCTTGCCCTACCCACGGCGTTGGGCTCTTGCTTTCTCCTCTACGCTGGCCTTGCACTATCCTCTGTTCTGGGATCTTGCTTTCCCGTGTGTGCTTGGCTCTTGCTCTCCCCTCGGTGCTGGGCTCTTGGTCTCCCCTCTGTGCTTGGCTTTTGCTCTCCCCTCTGTGCTGGGTCTTGCACTCTTCTCTGCACTGGGCTCTTGCTCCTTCCTCTGCACTGGGCTCTTGCTCTCCCCTCTGTGCTGGGCTCTTGCTCTCCCCTCTGCGCTGGGTCTTGCACTCTTCTCTGCACTGGGCTCTTGCTCTCTCCTCTGTGCTGGGCTCTCGCTCTCTCCTCTCCTCTGCGCTGGGCTCTTGCTCTCCCCTCTGTGCTCGGCTTTTGCTCTCCCTTCTGTGCTGGGTTCTCGCTCTCTCCTCTGCGCTGGGCTCTTGCTCTCCCCTCTGTGCTGGGCTCTTGCTTTCCCCTCTGTGCTGGGCTCTTGCTCTCTCTTCTGTGCTAGGCTCTTGCGTTCACCTCTGCGCTGGGCTCTTCCTCTCCCCTCTGTGCTGGGCTCTTGCTTTCCCCTCTGCGCTGGGCTCTTGCTCTCCCCTCTGTGCTGGGCACTTGCTCTCCCCTCTGTGCTGGGCACTTGCTCTACCATCTGCGCTGGGCTCCTGCTCCCTCCTCTGCGCTTGGCTCTAGCTCTTTCGTCTGCACTGGGCTCTTGCTCTCCCCTCTGCACTGGGCTCATGCCCTCCCCTCTGCCCTGGGCTCTTACCCTCCTCTCTGCAGTGGGCTCTTGCCCTTTCCTCTGTGCTGGTCTCTTGCTCTCCCCTCTGCACTGGGCTCTCCATTGCTGGGCTCATGCTCTCCTCAGGGCTGGGCTCACTCCCCAACCATACTGGGCTCTTGCTCTACCTCCCCTCCCTTCCCATAGAGTTATATAACGCTAGGCTGATACCTGGTTTACATTAGATCAAGCCATCTACTTTACTTCATACTTAATTTCCTTAATGCTGTTTGCAAGTGTATATTTTCTATGAGGTCAACCTCCTTTTGCATTGATATGCCCCATTCTATTGTTATCACTTTCCAAAAAAAAATTCTGTTGAATGAACTGTGATGCGAACCATTACCAGTTCGTGGTGAGGAAATATGTTCCATTATCCTCTTTCCCTGACTGGGTTTACGAGCCTGCTTTTTTGCTGGTGGGAAATGATAATCCCTGTGATGCCTCAATGAGAAGAGCCACTTTTCTGAAACAAGATATAGTACATTGTTAGACAGTAATCAATCGCACATGTTACATCAGTAAGTTATAGAGATATTGCTGTTCAGACTTTTGGGAGAAGTGGATATAGGTCTTTTCCCTCCAAAACAATACGATGCTCCACATTCCCTTGCAAGTCCTTATGACATCATCAGATTGTGTGTAGCTTAATGCAATCTCCAATATTTACACTTACCAAACTCCCTTCCCAATGGCATTGTGGGTCTAGCTGCACAAAATAGACTGTGGTGGTTCAAGAAGGCACCTCACAACTACCTTCTCAAGGGCAACTAGGGATGAACAATAAATGCTGGCAAACCAGGTAATTTCCCACTAATATCACCAATCTTCTTCATGGAAAATGGCTGCTCCACTGAAACAGATTGTAATTTTATTTTCATTCTTCTGGATGTCTGGAGATAATTTCTACTTCTTTTTCTGAATCCATGAAAGTTGCCTATCCTACCCTCAGTGTCGTCAAATACTGCCCATTTTCAATCTATTAATTAAAAGTTCTCATTTAGCCACTTTGGTTGGCTTATTGGTGAAACCAACATTTTTGTGAACTAAGTCATGGCTCTTTGAAGGTTGCTGTTTAGGTCTGTCACTGCTCCCGATAACTCTTTCTTAGAGGTTGAAGAATTTAAATATTTCTCTGGGACTTGCAACTTTTCATTATCTAACCTCAAATTCAAATCTGCTATTATAATGTATTCACCAGGCTGTGTTGCTTTTTCATCATTTCAGCTAAATATTGATTAATGAGCTCAATGGGTTCGACTGCAACTTTCTCTTTGTCTCCATCTTCTTACAAATTTTTCTGTTTTTTTCATCTGAATTTTCTTCAATTGTAATAGGATTTGGGATGGGACAGTGACTCAGTGGTTAGCACTACTGCCTCACAGCGCCAGGGACCCGCGTTCGATTCCAGCCGCAGGTGACTGTCTGTGCAGAGTTTGCACATTGTGTCTGTGTGGATTTTCTCCAGGTGCTCCAGTTTCCTCCTACAATCCAAAGATATGCAGGTTAGGTGAATTGGCCATGCTAAATTGCCCATAGTGTTCAGAGATGTGTAGATAAGATGCATTAGTCAGGGGTAAATGAAGAGTAATAGAGTAGGGGAATGGATCTGGGTGGATTACTCTTCAGAATGTCAATGTGGACTTGTTGGGCCAAATGGCCTGTTTCTACACTGTAAGGATTCTATGATGTACTATGACTCTATGATTATTTACCATCCCTGACAATCCTACGTAATCACAGATTTCACATTGAGGTAGAAAATTTTCACCCCTTTAGAGATCTCTGGTCAACATACCACTAACAGAGTCCTGGCTGTTAACCCAAGGATCCACAAGTGTCCTCCATGTGTCACTTCCAAAAGGGTAGCAGGAAAAACTAGCTTCTGTATCACACTGTAAGACATCTACGATTGTAAAATACTGTCAGTGCTCAAAGGGTGAGTTTTAAGCTAATTAACTGGATATCTATTCTGGCCAAGCCTCAATACAATACAAATGAATCATAAAACCTTATTACTTATTATATTTGCCTGAGCCTATTTTGGCTGCTGGTCATTGGTTCTTCCCATCCATATGAAACATATTAACTTAAATATTCTACCAGTTATCTTGTGACTAGTTATTTAGTAATTGTTTGTTCGTGAACCTGATATCCTTTCACTGGTTTGGAATAATTTGGTTTTTTTTATCTGTTTGCTGTTCATTGTGACAAATAGAGACTCTTTTTGTAATTCAAAGAGATTGATGTCTAGCCTTGCAAGAGTAAGTTTTCTTGATTATGAATTACATATGTATTCTTGACCAAGGCATGCATTGTGTTGCAGTTTTACATGCAGCATGCCTTTAATTTTGGGATCTACTTCATCTGTACCACGCAGTTTCATCTCTCTAAGTTATAACTTAGTTTCCTTACTGATGCCATATGATCTTATATGAGAGTGACCCTTGCCTTGTAGAAAGTGAGGATGGCAAATGCTGGAGATCAGAGCTGAGGGTGCGGTGCTGGAAAAGCACAGGACATTAGGCAACATCCGAGGAGCAGGAATTAATTCTTGATGCTTGAAACGTTGATTCTCCTGCTCCTCGGATGCTATCTAACCTGCTGTGCTTTTCCAGCACCACACTCTCGATCCTTGTTCTTGTATCAAGCTTAAAATTTCTGAATTGTTCATTGATACAAATAAGTTTTCTCAAACCCAATTTGGTAGTATCACCATGTTGGTGATATATTTTCTAATACCAGTGGCTGTACTGCATTAACATCTTTGAAGAAATAAAAAAAATACTTTTGTGCTGCTCTGGAGCTGTTTCCTACTTCTACACATCTTATGGAAGTGACACTTGGCTTTACAAATATAGTGTTCATTTATTATCCCTAAACATTGCTTGTGGCTTCCTTGTACAACAGCATTGGCCATAACTTGAATTATCTATTATCTCACTCAATCTTTGTGTTGGCTTGTTACATGAATCTTTCAGGTTTTTTCACCTTATTTTATGAATGGATTCTGTTGCAATTCCATGGTAAAATTGTCCTTCCTCTCTCAGGATTTCTCTGTGATTCTTCCTGCTTCCAGCACAATCTCAATAATTTTCTCCAATTTAAGTCTTCTTTGGACTGCAACTAATCTCTTAGGAATTCTGATTTCATTGGTTAGGGTTTTCCACTTATCTGTAGAGATTATAAATGAACTTAACAATGGATTCCCCTGGATACTGAGCTTCTCTGTTAAATCCTATTTTTCTAGAATTTTATTTGTACTCAGATTAGAGCAATTATAAAAAAAACTTTGCAGAACTTCAAGGAAAGCATCTATGTCTTATATTTTTGATGAATGGTAACATCAGTCATATGTTTCATTTAATGCAAAAATGCATTAATTTGTTCATCTTCTGATTTTGTGAGTAGCTTGGATGTAATTCTGCATCCTTATAACTGCTTTCTGCAAATTTGCAATCCTGTGTTCTATTTGGCATATATCTGATATTGAATTTAATATTAAATCTTTCTCCTGCCATTTCTTCCTGATGTAATTCTCTATTCTTCTCACTTTAAAGCTTTTTTAAGTCTAGTTTCACAATGCAGCTGTTATCACTGGGTTTAAAGGGTTTTACTCCTGTAGTATATAGTTGCTACCTAATTTTCCAAATAAATTTAGCAAGATTCCCAAATAATAAAGCAAGATTGTTTTATTTTCCTTGTTTGAAAGATTGTTAATTTTTGTCATATTTAAATAGCATGTCCCTTATACTGCTAATTGTGGCTTTGCCTATGTCTCAGCAGTCAAAATGGAGGTTTCTAGCCCTGCAGCCAAAATGAAGTTTCCTGATTTCTACAGGGAAAATAGTGTTTTGTACTTACTCCCAGGAAAATGTGAACATTACCAGACTATCACAGCCAAATATACAGTAACATCTTTTCACATGACATATCTAAATAATTCTTTGAGGAGAAAGTGAGGTCTGCAGATGCTGGAGATCAGAGCTGAAAATGTGTTGCTGGAAAAGCGCAGCAGGTCAGGCAGCATCCAGGGAACAGGAGAATCCTGAAGAAGGGCTTATGCCCGAAACGTCGATTCTCCTGTTCCCTGGATGCTGCCTGACCTGCTGCGCTTTTCCAGCAACACATTTTCATATCTAAATAAAGCCTGGTGACTGAGATGTTAATCAATTCCTCCCCCATCCAAACTATGATGTGAATTATGGATCGCCTGCTCTTATCACGGCTTAAGTGGTTCTCTTCCTATTTTCTTCTGTTAGACTCTGTCTGTTTGGTCTTTTAAATTGCCTATTTGTGATTTTAATACTGGCTTTTTGCTGCTGGTACTGGTGTGGTATACTCAATTTAAATTACTCCTATGGCCCTGAATCTCCCAACTAACCATTGATTATGGCAGTCCCACTCAGAGTGAGTTCTAAGTACCCTTGTTTTTAACTTCTGCACCATTATTTTAAAGTTTTTCCTTTGCTGAATAGAGATTTTTTATAATTACTAATGCAACCTTGATGCCAGTTAATTCTTTAGCTAGACCTCTAATTGGGACTGCACCTAGCAGTCTCAATTCACAATGCAATCTGCAACTGCTCAGTGTGACTAGCTTCTAAGTTATACTTATTTCCTTGTATTTCATCACAAGTCTGATATGAAAGGCCTCATCAAAAAATACAGTTTCTGCCTGGATGAACTCTCAAGCAACTTGCTTTTGAGAGTCTGTGAGCTGTTTGATAGTTCAGCTGTTGCATCTGCCAACTGTCTGTATGGGTAGCTTTTAAAGTTATCAATTATCTAAAGCTGTAAATGTCTTATACTGCTCCTAGGTCCACTAATATTCTCTGCTTTTGGATCCAGCATGGTCAACTCACGATTACGAACAACAGTACCCATCACTGCTGTCATGTTGTTTATGTTTTGATGCCAACCACTATTACCTTGTAGTTTTCTGCCACCATTCTCTTTCTTTGACTGGGTCAAATCATCAACTTGATTTATATTAATAGAAAACCTCTAGTAAGTCTTAACAGGAGGACGCCCCTCTATCATTATGGATCAGGCCAGACTTCCTCAAAATATTTTAAGACTCAAATGTTTTCTTATTTGAAAGGCAGATGCGAGGTAAATATTTCAGGTGTGATGCTGCTGATCAAACCATTTGGTATGAAGAAAAACAGAATTTATTTAAACACTACAGTTGAAGCACAAATAAAATAAATGGAATTTAGAATAACTTAACTTTTGGAAACTTAAGAGACCCAACACAGCAACTTAAGTAAGGAGCTGTTCCAATTCCTGTAACATCCCAAAACACACCCATTGGCAAAAGGTAAATTCAAACACAGGTTCTTACAGGTAGGAGAGATTTCAGAGAGAGAGGTCAGCCAAGGATCATCTGCTGAAGCATGGAACCTTTTTGCACTGCAACAGCTTCTGTGACTGCTAACATGAAACTAGCAGCTTCCCACTGTTATAACAAACCAAACTAGAAAAAAACTGAACTTGGAGAACTGGCCACTTCCCTCCCATTGTTAAACTAGGGTCTTTCCGGACATTTTGGCATCCCTGCCTTTAAGACCTCTCTTTTTAAAAAAAACCCAAAGACAAAATAACCTTGTTAAAGTCGCAGCATTGTCACAATGCAATAAGATGTAAGTGAATTTTGAGAAGATTCATAGCTTAGGTTGAGGTTCTGGATGTAGTTTTGCTCACTGAGCTGGAAGGCTCATTTTCAGATGCTTCAACACCATTCTAGTCTTCATTCAGAGGCTCACTGAAGATGTTACCTAGTATGGTGATGAAATGTCTGAAAACAAACCTTCCAGCTCAGCGAGCAAATTCACATCCACAATAAGGTGTAACTTATTGCAATATAGCACTCAAGTACAAGTCACATTAGTAAGTTAGGCAGTCTTCTTAAGAAAAAAGTGAGACTGCAGATGCTGGAGATCAGAGCTGAAAATGTGTTGCTGAAAAAGTGCAGCAGCTCAGGCAGCATCCAAGGAGCAGGAGAATCGACGTTTCGGGCATGAGCCTCATTCCTGAAGAAGGGCTCATGCCCAAAACGTCGATTCTCCTGCTCCTTGGATGCTGCCTGGGCTGCTGCACTTTTCCAGTAACACATTTTCAGTCTTCTTAAGAGACATGCAGATGTAAATCTTTACAAAGAGTTGCTAAGAAATTTTGCCTTTCCCCACCAAAGTCCTTTTGATAAAATCAAACTTTGAGGTTAAACTTGCAAATAACATCAAGACCGACATGAGATTCTTTAAACATATGAAAAGCAAGAGAGAAGCCAAAGTGAACATAGCCCCCCTTAGAGAATGAAGCTGGGGATTATAATAATGGGGAGCCAAAACATTCTAAGGAATTGAATAAATACGTCAAACCATTCTTTACACAAGTAGCATTCCAAATTTCTAAATATTCAAGGAGTAAAGGCAGAAGAGGAAATAAATACAATAACCATCACTAGATTAAAAAGTGCTATGAAAACTGATAGAGCAGAAGACTGACAGATCTCCTGAACCTGGTGGGATGCATCCTAAGATATTATAGCAAGTATCAATCGAGATAGTGAATGCACTGGTAGTAATCTTCCTGGAATCCATAGATTTTGGAAAAGTCCCAGAGAATTGGAAACCTGCCAATGTAATGTCTTTATTTAAAAAAAGAAAGGAGACAAGAAAAGGTATGTATGGGCCAGTTAGCTTAATGTCTGCTATTGGGAAAATGTTGGAGTCTATTTTTAAGAATGTAACATCAGATATTTCAATAATATGTTTCCTTTCATTCTTCTAAACACCAATGAATACAAGCCTCATTTACTCAATCTTTCCTCATAAAAGAATCTTTCCAGATCCAGAATCAACCTCTAATGGATTGCTTCTAATGCCAACATATCTTTCCTGAGATAAGGAGATCAAAATTGTTCACAATATTCTCGGTATGGTTTGACTAGTGCCTTGAATTGTATTTATGTGACTTACTTATTTTCATATCCTATTCCCTTTGAAATAAAAGCAATGTTCCACATTTCTTCTCTATCTCCTGACGAACTTATATTCTACCATGTTGTTATTCTTGTAAGAGGACACACAAATACCTTTACAACTGTAGCTTTCTGCAGACTGCTGAATTTAAATCATATTTTTGAAGAGTTTCTCAAACCATCTACTCACATAAAACTTATATTGATGATTCTTCTTGTCCCTTGGCTGTGCTAAGATTAATTTTCCAGGTTCCTTAGATGATTATAGAATGCATTGCATTGACCAGGGAGATATTTTCTCTTGACATCAGTGAATCACAAAGAACCTGAAGCCTCTTCTCTCAGCTGACCATGCCAAGGATAGATCTTTTATCACGCTGGTTTTCTACCACCCCAAAACCTTAGAGACAACAAGTTTACTAATGTATAGCACAGCTGCTCTTGCCTCTTGTTCCTGGGTGTGAGACTTTTTCACCCTGCTCAACTATTCTTTTGACCAGTCAGGATTTTGCCAGCCAGAATTCAGAATAGTTACTTGTCTATTTTGCCATTATTCACAAGTTGGATTGCTGAAGACTGCGTTATTGCAAAATACAGATAGAAATTACTTGTGCAGGCTTTTTAGTGCATATTGCATTGTTCACTTTGCTGTGAAGGCACTCATTTGATCTAGACTTGTGGGTTCCATTTCACAAACTTTTGCAGGTGCTGGCAGGTAGGACTTCCCACCCCAGGGAAAAGACTTTGTCTATTTACCCTATCCATGCCCCTCATAATTTTGTAAACCTCTATGAATAGTCTCCAAGCATTTGAGGCCTTTTCCAATCACTTAAGCAGAGAATGTAGAGACACTGGCAATAATATGAGAAAATATCACTTGCCCTATAAATGCCTTGTTGATTGTATTCCAATTTTATCCATTAAGTTGTCAAAAGAATACTTTAAATAGAGTCATTGAGTCATACATCGTGGAAACAGATCCTTTGGTTCAACTAGTCCAAGCTGACTATGTTGAAACTTTATTGCTGGAACAGCACAGCAGGTCAGGCAGCATCCAGGGAACAGGAGATTCGACGTTTCGGGCACAGGCCCTTCTTCAGGAATGAGCAGAGAGTGTTCAGCAGGAGAAGATAAAAGGTAGGGAGGAGGGACTTGGAGGAGGGGAGTTGGAAATGTGATAGGTGGAAAGAGGTCAAGGTGAGGGTGATAGGTCGGAGTAGGATGGAGGCGGAGAGGTCAAGAAGAAGACTGCAGGTCAGGAAGGCGGTGCCGGGCTGGAAGGATCCGGCTGAGACAAGGTGGGGGGAGGGGGATGAAGAAACTGGTGAAGTCCAAGTTCATCCCCTGCGGTTGGAGGGTTCCCAGTCGGAAGATAAGACGCTCCTCCTCCGACCGTCGGGTTGTTGTGGTTTGGCGGTGGATGAGTCCAATGACCTGCATATCCTCGGTGGAGTGGGAGGGGGAGTTGAAATGCTGTGCCACAGGTTGGTTGGGTTGGTTCGTCCGGGTGGCCCAGAGGTGCTCTCTGAATCGCTCCGCAAGTAGGCGGCCTGTCTCCCCAATATAGAGGAGGCCACACCGGCTGCAGCGGATGCAGTAGATGATGTGGGTGGAGGTGCAGGTGAATCTGTGGCGGATATGGAAGTTTCCCTTGGGGCCTTGGAGAGAAGTGAGGGGGGAGGTGTGGGCGCACGTGTTGCACCTCCTGCGGTTGCAAGGGAAGGTGCCGGGAGTGGTGGTTGGGTCGGTGGGGGGTGTGGATCTGACAAGGGAGTCGCGGAGGGAGTGGTCTCTACGGAAAGCTGATAGGGGAGGGGAGGGAAATATATCCTTGGTGCTGGGGTCTGTTTGGAGGTGGCGGAAGTGACGGCGGATGATGCGCTGCACATGGAGATTGGTGGGGTGGTAGGTGAGGACCAGTGGGGTTCTGTCCTGGTGGCGGTTGGAGGGGCGGGGCTCAAGGGCGGAGGAGCGGGAAGTGGAGGAGATGCGGTGGAGGGCACCGTCGACCACGTCGGGGGGGAAATTGCGGTCCTTGAAGAAGGAGGCCATCTGTGTTGTACGTATTTTGAACTGGTCCTCCTGGGAGCAGATGCGGCGGAGACGAAGGAATTGGGAGAATGGGATGGTGTTTTTACAGGGGGCAGGATGGGAGGAGGTGTAGTCCAGGTAGCTGTGGGAGTCGGTAGGTTTGTAGTAGATGTCCGTGTTGATTCGGTCGCCTGAGATAGAAACAGAAAGGTCTAGGAAGGGGAGGGAGGAGTCCGAGACTGTCCAGGTGAATTTGAGGTCGGGGTGGAAGGTGTTAGTGTAGTGGATGAACTGTTCATCCACTACACTAACACCTTCCACCCCGACCTCAAATTCACCTGGACAGTCTCGGACTCCTCCCTCCCCTTCCTAGACCTTCCTACCGACTCCCACAGCTACCTGGACTACACCACCTAGAATTAATTCAACTAGAACTAATTCAACAAGAATCACTGAAAGATCATCAGTGAAAAACATTACCTATTTCTCTTTCCATAGATACTACTGACTACGTCCAGCATTTTACAGAATGCAAGCATTAGGGCTGAATTTTATTCCTGATGAAGACCCAATATCCCTAAATACAAGTCAGTAAAGAAAGGAAGGATTGAATCAAGTGTTATGGGGTGGAAATGTAGAACAAAAGAGAGGAGGAAGATCTGTGTAATGTAGTTGCCTATAAGATAATTAGCAACCAAACACGTTAGGGGCACTGGAAACTCATGCTTTGGTTGACCAGGGGAATTATACTGAAAAATTGGCCAAATTGGCAGAGAGATGCACAAATTATTGTATGAACCAAGTTGGACTGAAGTTGTTAAACATAGAAATGTAGAAACTAGAAGCAGGATTAGACCATTCAACAATTCGAGCCTGCAGTACTATTCAATATGATCATGGTTGATCCTCTATCTCAAAGCCATATTCCCACTTTCTCCCCATGTCCTTTGATGCTTGTAAAATCTAGAACTTTATCTATCCCATTCTTGAACATATTCAGTAACTTGGCCTCCTAAGCCTTCTGCGCTAGTGAATTCCATAGGTTCACTACTCTTTCCTCATCTCAATCTCAAGTGGTGTATCTGCATCCCAGGACTACTTCTGGTTCTATATTCCCCAAACAGGGAAAACATCCTCTCTGCATCAAGTCTGTCAAGCCTGGTAAACATTTCATGCACTTCAATTAGATCCCCTCTCATCTTTCCAAACGCTAGTGAATATAGACCCAGCCAAAAAAAAATTTCTCTTCTTAAGGCAGTCCTCCAACCCCAGTATTAGTCCAGTGAACCTCTGTTGCACTCCTTTCTAAAATTTATCTATTCTTAGGTGGGGAGAGCAAAATTTCAAATAATATGATCTCATCAAAGTGTTACAAAACTGTGGTATGACATCCCTACTTCTGAACTCAAATCCTCTTGTAATGAAGGCCAATATACCATTTGTCTCATTAACTGCTTGCTGCACCTGCCTCTCTACATTCATTGACTGGTGTGCAAGGATACCCAGCTACCTTTGTGCATCCACATTTCTCAATATATCACCATTTAAATAATATTCTTCCTATCTGATTTTCACACTAAAGTGTACACTTCACATTTAGCCTGCATCTACCATGTGTTTGCCCATGCACTCAACTTGGATAAGCAACCATGATGCCTACTTGTATCTCCTACAACTCCAAGTCCTGCCTACTTTGTATTGTCAGCAAACATGGGAATATTAGATTTGGTCCCTCATTCAGGACACACATAAATATATATATATATATGTATAAAAAAATTCACACACACACACATAAACCTGTCAGTTGGAAAACAGCCATTTTATTCCTAGTGTCTATTTACTTTCTGTCAAACAATTCTCTATTTATGTCAACATATTCTTGTCTATCCCATGTGCTTTAACTTTACAACTAACCTATGAGGGATCTTATCAAAAGCTTTTTAGAAAATCCAATTACATCACATCCACTGGTTCTCCCTTAACTATTCTACCAGTTACGATCTCAAAAAAGCTCCAGTTGATTTGTTAAACATGATTTCCCTTTCATAAACCCACACTGACTTTGTCCAATTCTTGTAATGCCTTCCAAATGTTCTGTGGTGATGCCATTTGTAATACAGGCAGTCCCCTGATTGCAAACAGATTCTATTCCTGAGTCTACTCACACATTGACTTGCACACAAGTCAGAACACAATGGAGGACAATATAAAGCAGGTACCCAAAAGTACAGGTAATGCTTGTATGTCAGATATTTAGAATTACACCAATGTATGGGATCGTGTTCACATGCTTGAGCATTCATAAGTCAGATGTTTGTAAATCAGGGACCTCCAATAAAAGCTAACATTTTCCCCACTCGTCCAAAGGTAGAGTTAGATGTTACATCAATCTGTTGAACAATTGAAGATGGGTAAAGATGGATAATGGAGGATCTTGGTCTGATATGAAAAAGCGTCCTCAAAGTTGAGTGACCCAATCTAATTGAAATGTGTGACTTCTTTTGGAAAACATTTCTATCTCTTCTTTTGAGTTTTAGTGAGTTTACTGCTATTGGGTTATTGTAAAAAAAAATCTTTGGCAATTTTGCACAATCATGGCTTTATCCTCACCATCTTCAGCTACTTCATTAATTATGTCCCTCCATGATAAGGTCGGAGTGGGGATTGTTGCTTGTGCCTGCGTAATGTTCTAAACTATTTGTGCGTCCTCAGGATATACTCATGTACAGTAAGACCTGGACAACTTTAGGCTGGAGCTCACAAAGTGCAACAGTCAGACCACAGAAGCACCAAGTATTATCCAACAAGAGAGAATTTGTCCACTATCAACATCCTGAAGCTACCATTGATCGGAAGCTGAATTGTACTACCCAGCCTGAAGTTGTCCAAAGATATGCAGGTCAGGTGAATTGGCCATGTTCAATTGCCCAGAGTGTTAGGTGCATTAGTCAGAGGGAAATGAGACTGGGTGGGTTACTCTTTGGAGGTGGACTTGTTGGGCCAAAGGGCCTGTTTCCTCACTGTAGGGAATCAAATCTAATCAAAAACCCAGATAAATACTGTGGCTGCAAAAGCAGGTCAGAGAGTGGGAATTCTGCAGCAGGTATCTCACCCTCTGACTCCTAAAAAATCTGCAAGGCACAAGTGCAGAATGTAAAGGAATACACTCCACTTGCCTGGATAAATGCAGCTCCAACAACACTCAAGGCTCAATGCCTTTCAGGACTAACCAACTCACATTATTGTCATGCTATCTAACGCTGTTGGCATTTCTTCCCTCCCAACACTTATAATCCCAAAAGATGCAATTCAATAATTCATTATGGCTTTTTAGTCAACAGCTTCCAAACTCGTAACCTCTACCATCTAGAATGACAAGGGAATAGATACATTGAAAAACCATCATCTGCATCTTTCCTAACAAGCCACACATTATCTTGCCATTCCTTCACTGTCACTGAATCAAAATTCTGGAAATGTCCTCCTAAAAGCACTATTGGTGTACCTACACCTAATCACCAAGCACTCCAGTGGTCCCTGTGATCCCCATTGCATATAAATAGCACATGGGCAAATTTAGTTTGCAGTTGTTGTTAAATTGTTGGTGAGAAGTGAACGTAGAGAATAGCTTTTCAATAATGTAACAGTAAGATTAGAGCCTGTTATATCTCAGAATGTTATGTATGCTCATAAATATACTAGTAATATACAATAAGCAGAGTTCTAAACCAGCCTAAGCCTGAACACAATTCTTGGTGTTGCCTTTACTCCACTTAGTCTGCCTTGAACCCAGACTGTGAGATATAAACATGAAGACACGAGACAAAAGACTCACCATCACCTTCTCCAGGGAAATTAATTATGAACAATAACTGACTAAACTGGCAACATTTATATCTCATGAATGAGTATTTTTAAAAATACTTCAAAGATAGGAACTTCCTCTAATTAAATGTACAGTTTTAAATCTAACTTTTTGAGTCTCGTTGAGCAGCAGCAGCAGCATGGAAAAGTATACCTCAAATTATTTTTGTTAAGTAAATTAAGGAGGTTAATTCATACCAATAACGTTGAAACCACGTTAGGCTGGTTACTTTTTCAAATTCAAATCAATCCTCATTTCTGCTTTGGCAGTTTTTTTGAAACTCGGTAGCTTTTTGGAGTTGTCCTTCCATGTTAAGCTAATGCTTTCTTCTTTGTGGGCTCATCGTCTATACTGTAAAATTTGTCATTTCTCCTGTTTATTATAATGCCCAGTTTATTGTCAGGGGTATCTATCTCTGCAGATTTTTCATATTCTAATTGAGAGAGCATGTCTGTCACTGATAGATTTATATCAACAAATTTCCAATTCCAAGTCAGCCTTGGGCTTCTTGACTGGAGCTCCTGCTGCCTGAGTAAATGGACCCAGGTCAATTTCCACTGCAAAGCAATAACATTCATTCCCTAACACAGACATCAACATTGAAAATTATTATTGACAATATTATCATATCAAATTTCACTCATTGTTATTTTATTGATGCTGTTAGAGCATTAAATCTAAAATGATTATTGGCTATTTAAAATAGCATAGAAATAAATTGTGACCCAAATGTGTAAGACACTCAAATACTCAAAAGATAAGATTGTTTTTGATAACTTCAAATTTGTTTGGATTCCTTGCCAACTGTTTATCCTTATAATTGAACTCCTAACTCAACCTTTTACTGCTGCAACAACTTGTATAGAATCCATCTATAGAATCCATCTACCAGGCCCACTGTCAAGGAAAGGCCGCCAGCATTCTCAGAGATCCATCCCACCCTGTCTATGTTTTTCTACAGCCTCTACCATCAAGGAGAAGGTACAGAAGCCTGAACACATGCACCAGCCGGTTTCGAAACAGATTCTACCCTACTATTGTTAGACTGAATGGACTCACAAACTCTTAACATTCACCTGTGCCTGTGTTTTTGTTTTTGCCGCTGCTTACCTATTATTACGTATCTATGCGACTTAACTCTGTGATCTGCCTGTATGGCTTGCAAGACAAAGCTTTTCACTGTACCTTGGTACAGGTGACAATAATTTCAATTCAATTCAATTATTTACTTGTACCTTTTTGCAAGTTGTTTCACATAAGTGCAATCAGGCAAAATTGATGCTGAGCCAGAAACAAGCTTTTAATATATGTGAATAAATATTTAGTCAAAAAGGTAGGATTTAAAGAGTACTTTGAGGAGAAGTGAAGAGAGGTTTCTGGAGAAGTAAGGAGAGGCAGAGAGATTTAAGGAGAGGTTTCTGGAGATTACATCCTAGTTAAATGAAGGACTGGCCACCAACTGTGAGCAATTGGTGTAGCACATTTATAGGAAGCTAGAGTTAAAACTATTTGGAGTTCTTGGGCAGCTGTATTGTTGGAAAAGGTTTTCTAAAAGTGGAAGACCTAGTCAATCTAGACATTTAAAAATGAAGTTGAAAATGTTAACATTGAGGCAAATGAAAGGTTCAATAATACTGCTGCACTTATTGAAATGTAAAAAATTGCCTTATTCACTTATAGTAATGAGAAGGCATAGGGTGCAATGAACAAAATATGTATCACTTAGAACAGCACTTGGTTGAAGTGAAAGTCATATAATTATGATAAAAAAGAAATTAATTGTAGGAATATTAAATGATATGTGATGCAAGCAGAAGAGTAGGATTAGTTTAGGTTGCTAAATAGAGAAAGCAATGAAGCAGGTACATTTGTTTGAATAAACTGTTAATGCCTCATATATTTGAAGCATAAAACTAGCACTCAGGACCCTTTGTATGGCATAGAAACCCAATTTCTATATTTACAATAGGAGTCTGATGCCCCAACAGGCAGGGTCTTCAGCCTTCAGGCTGTTGTGAAAGTTGCAATGATTATCAAGGAGAATGGGGTGCCTTTCACCATCAAAGCACTTTAGAGCTCATAAAGTACCCTTCAAGTGCAGGCATGATTGTTATGTGAAAACAAATGAAACTCCAATAAACAGCATTGTGATAATGACCATTTGTTTTGCTTTTCTAATGTTGGGGACCAAACTATTGGTCAGGGAACTGGGAATTAGTCACCTACTCTTCACCTGCCCCTTGTCAAGATAGTGCTATAGGATATTATTACATCTATCTGAGAAAGCCAACTGGCCATGCTTTCAGAAAACAAAGACCTGCAGATGCTGGAGATCAGAAACAAAAGCAAAAATTGCTGAAGAAACACAGCGGGTCTAGCAGCATCTGTAGGGAGGAAATAAATGTTAATGTTTTGTCTGCTGTCACACTGCAGTGTTTTTCCAGGTCTGCACTGGAAAGTCAGTTTTGATATTTTGTATCAGAGCAATATTCATTTTTTTTTATATTACTATGACGGACAATCATTGTCATTGTTGTCCCAGTAATGTAGATTTTGGCTGGCTACATTCAACCTCAAGAGAACAGAGGCTGACTATCTAGGCTCTAAGTCCTTTTTTAAACGAACTGGACAACTGCAGAACACTTTATCTTCCTCAGTCTTCCTCTGACAATAACCTTTCAAAACCTAAACTTTTTGTCTCTTAATCTGATAGTAGATTCTGATATACCTGGAATTTCTTACTGTTCCCTTTTGCATTAGTTTGGGCCCTGGTCTTATCATGTTTTTAATAAAAGTACTTATTGCTAGCAAAAACATTCTTAAATCGCTTGAATGTCCCTTAGACCAAATGTTTGTACTTTGCTCAGAGTCTAAATAAAAAACAAAGCTTGCACCTAAGTCATTTGCACCTCTCAGCATTTTGAGAACTGAGTCACAGTCCCCTTTCAAATAAGCTTAGCTTTGCAAGTTTCTTGTCATAATAACAGTCAGTTCATTTATAAACATTTCTTTAAGTATTGAGGATGCCATCATTTCAGAATGGCAATAAACCCTTTAAAAAAAAAGATTATGCAGCAAATGTTACTTCAGGGGCTGCATGCAGCATGTACAAAATGAGTATTCTGCAATCTGGTCAACTCTTCTCAGGGACTAAATTCTCCAAAGCCATAGACAATCCTTGGGAGTAATAGATTATGCTAGACACAAGAAATATTCATGTTCGAAAAGGAGAGGAGGGACCAGCTCAAAATGTTTCCTCCAAGAGATAAAACATGACCTTTTTGGAAGGATAGAATGAGAAAAAAATGTTGTTTCTATTTATTTTTTTAACTTGTTTGTAACACATCTCCATGGTTGGTCTTTCACTTCAAATGACTGACCTTAAAGTTTGTGAATGTTTGATTTGGTGCTTACCACAATTGTCAGGATAACGGCTGTGGAAAATTAAATATTTGTCCTCTGCTCACCCAGTAGAGGTGGCGATACAGTGGTAATATCACTGGGTTAGTTATCCAGAGCACTTGACTAATGTTCTAGAGACGCAATTATAGAGTCATGCAGCACAGAAACAGACCCTTCAGTCCAACCAGTCCATGCTGACCATAATCTCAAAGTAAACTTGTATCATCTGCTTGCATTTGGCCCACATCTTTCCAAACATTTGTTAGGTTTGAATCCAACATTTAAAGTTTGAATTAAATTAAAAACCTGAAATTAAAATCTTGTGTAATAGCACATTGATGCCCTTTAGGGAAGGATATTTGCCATCCTTACATGGTAAGGCTTATATATGACCCACAGTTATGAGATTGATGCTTAATTCCTCCTGAAGCAATTAGAGATGGAGAATAACTTTTTGGCTAGCTTGTAATGTCTACACCCAATGAAGAAAAAAATCAAATTAGAACAGGTCAGATGCAAAATGCGCAGTTGTACATTTCCAACTTGCCACCTACTCCCTCATGTGCAAATGTGATATTTTCATTCTGGCATCGTTTCTTTAGATAGCGATTAATATTATTAAATTAGTAATGGTTTTGTGCAGAGTTTTGAACATAAGAATTTGGACAAAGGTTACCTGAACAATTTTGTTTCGGGATCATGTCAGGTTTATAAAGAGTGTGCCACAATTCTTTTTATCTGGACTGGATTCAAATATTCCAGAGCAAAAAAAAAAGGCAGACTCTTACCCCCTTTAAAAACGGGGAAGGGTCGTCAGCTTTCCAGTTTCAGGCCCTGCATTTATATGCTCATCTGGGAGATATTTCCAGATCCTGCTGATGAAGAGAGTTTCTGAGGCTGGAAGCACAATGAGAGGTTCTGCTGCCTTGGAAGGATGGGAGCCCCTCCAGCAGTGGTGGGCACTGTTGCTGCTGGAAAGGAATCTTGAGGCACCCTCTGAGGATGACTTTTGATTTCTTTTCAGGTAATTTACTTGTCACCATAGCTGCCAGGCCATACCTGAGGAGGCAAAACTGCTCAACAGGAAGGCTAGTGGCCACAATGCTCATCCATTATCAGTGATGCTCTGGGCGGGGGGATGAGTTAGAAACAGACACCTCAGTAACTCCCCCAATCCAGAGCTGGCTGCCAATTATCTAGCTTACAAACATCTGCAGGCTCTGGATTTGGTGAGGTGGGGAAGGATACTGGACAGGCATGCCAAGAATGTCGAAGTTGCATCCCCAACACAAAATTATGCAATTAATTATTCACATTTACCAAAGGGGAGGACAGGAGCAGGAATATCTTGCTGCAATTATACAGGGTCATTGCAAGACTGCATCTGAAATAATGTGTGCAGTTTTCACCTCCTTATCGAAGGAGGGATGCTCTTGCTATAGAGGAACTATAGCGAATGTAAATCAAACTGATTCCTGGGATGGCAGGGCTGACATGTGAGGAGAGACCGAATCAGTTAGAATTAAAGTCCCTAGAGTTCAGGGAATGGGGGCTTTCAGAAAAAAACTATTAAATTCTAACAGGATTGGACAAGATAGATGCAGGAAGAATGTTCATGATTGAGGGGGAGTCCAAAACCAGGGTTCACGTGTTAGGAATATGGGGTAAACCATTTAAGACTGAGATGAGGAGAAATCTTTTGACCCAGAAAGTGGTGAGCCTGTGGAACTTGCTACTTAATAAAGCAGTCAATGCCAAAACATTGTTTGATTTCAAGACTGAAAAGTTATTGCAAGAGCATTTGCAATTTCCATTCTTACTTGATTTCAACAAGGTGTTAATATAGTGCATGGTCTAAAGGGATAGAGGCATAGGGATATGCAGCACAGAAACAGACCCTTCAGTCCAACTCATCCAAGCCAAGCAGATATCCTAAATAAATCTAGTCCCATTTGACAACATTTTGCCCTTATCCCTCTCAAGCCTTCTTATAGTCATATATCCAACCAGATGCCTTTTAAATGTTGTCATTGCACCAGCCTCCACTAATTCCCTCCAGCAGCTCATTCCGTACACACGCCATCCTCTGTGTGAAAAAGTTGCCCCTTAGATCCCTTTTAAATCTTTTCCCTCTCACCTGTGTCATCTGGGTTAGGTCTCCCCCACACCAGGGAAAAGACTTTGTCTATTTATCCTATCCATGTCCCTCATGATTTTATAAACCTCTATAAGGTCACCCCTCAGCTTTCGATGCACCAGGAAAATATCCCAAGCCAATTCAGCCCCTCCTTATAGCTCAAACCCTCTAAGCCACGCACCATCCTTGTAAATGTTGACTAAACCCTTCCAAGTTTCACAAAATCCTTCCTATAATAGTTTTCCAATGGTGGCCTAACCAAAGTTGTGTACAGCCATAACATGACCTCCCAGCTCCTATACCCAATGCACTACCCAATATAGGCAAGTGTACCAAGCATCTTTCTCACTATCCTGTCTACCTGCAACTCCACTTTCAAGGAATTATCAACTTGCACTCCAAGATCTCTTTGTTCAGCAACACACCCCAGGATTTTACCATTAAGTCTATAAGTCCTGCTCTGGTTTGTTTTTCCAATATACAGCACCTCACATTTATCTAAATTAACTTCCAATCTTTGTGGCACACCACTGGTCACAGGCTTCCGCTCTGAAAAACAGTCCTTCATCACCACCCTCTGTCTTTTACCTTCAAGCCAGTTCTTTATCCCAGTAGGTAGTTCTCCCTCAATTTTGCGTGATCTAACCTTAACAACCTAACTACAATGATTAACCTTGTTGAAAGCCTTACTGAAGTCAATATAGATCACATCCATCAATCCGCCCTATTTGTCTTCTTTGTTACATCATCAAAAAACACAGTCAAGTTAGTGAGACACGATTTCCCATCACAAAGCCATGTTGACTATCCCTAATCAGTTCTTGCCTTTCCAAATCCATGTAAATCCTGTCCTTAGAATTCCGTCCAACAATGTGCTCACCACTGATGTCAGACTCACTGCTCTATTGTTCCTTGGCTTTTCCTTACCACCTTCCTTACATAGTGGCACCACATTAGCCAACCTGCAGTCTTCTGACACCTCATCTGTGGCTATCAATGATATAAATATCATAACAAGGGGCCCAGCAATCACTTCCCTAGCTTTCACTGAATTTGAGTATACACCTGATCAGATCTGGGATTTTCCATCTTAATGCATTTTAAGACATCTAGCACATTCTCCTCTGTATCATGGACATTTTTAAAGATGTTGCTATTTATTTCCCTATGTCCTCTATTTTTAATATCCTTCTGCACAGTAAACACTGATGCAAAATACTAATTTATTACCTCACCCATCTTCTGTGATTCCACACATCGGTGGCCTTGCTGATCTTTAAGGGACCTTATTCTCTCTTTTTTTCCTTAGTGTATTTGTAAAAGTCCTTTGGATTCTCCTTAACATTATTTGCCAAAGCTATCTCCTGTTCCCTTTTTGCCCTCTTGATTTCCTTCTTAAGTGTACTCCTACTACTTTTATACTCTTCTAGGGATTCACTCAATCTCTGCTGTCTATACCTAACATATGCTTCCGTCTTATTCTAAAGCAAAACTTCAATTTCTCTAGTTATCTAGCATTCCCTACACCTACTGGCCTTGACCTTCAATCTAGCAGGAACATACTGTCTCTGGACTCTTGTTTTCTCATTTTTGAAGGCTTCCCATTTTCCAGCCATCTCCATACATGCGCTCATCCACTCCCAATCAACTTTTGAAAGTTCTTGCCAAAATGTAAAAACTGACCTTCCTTCAATTTAGAACTTTCACTTTTAGATCCGGTCTACGATTTTCCATCACTATTTTGAAACTAATAGAACAATGGTTACTGGCCCCAAAGTGTGCCTCCTCTGACACACCACTCACCTACCCTGCCTTATTTCTCAAGAGTAGGACAAGTTTTGCACCTTCTCTCGTAGATATCAAATGATATAAGGGAAAATCAGGAAAAGGCTATTGAATTGAAAGATCAGCTATGATCGTAATGAATGCTGGAACAATATTGTAGGGCCATATGGTGAATTGTACTCCTATTTTCTGTGTTTCTATATCGTCCAGAAGCAGGAACACATTCATCTACTGATACAATGCCCTTCTCTTATGACTTCAGCTCTGCCTTCAAGCCCACCTTTGTGACATAGGGAAGATTCCACTCAAAGTGACGTTAGCAAATCCATCTTTTCTAAAATATATCACACATCCAATTACTCACCTTATATTAATAGAAAGTTATAGACATCTCTGCCAATGTTTTCTATTAACAAATATTGAAAATGATCATCCATATTTAAGCAACCAACAAACAGAATAGAATGCAGTGGCTGCCTACAGGAACATGCTTAGTGTTTGAGATTCTATGAATATAACCCAATTACACAGTTTTGAAGTATATTGTAAGTAAAACTGACTGCATTAAAATACACAATAAGCATTTCTTGGTAAAATAGAATGACAATCAGTTTATACACCTAGAAATATTCACAGTTTTGCTGTTGTCAACTGTTTCAGTGACTTTAATTTTCACTGGTAAGCACAACTCTCAGATAACATTGTCAAAAAAGAAATACAATTATGTCATTGAATATTAAAGTGATAAGTGAGTGAATGCCAAAACAAATTCTTTGAATTTCATGCACTATTACTAAACAGCCAATTAAATATATTTCTTTCTGTGAAATCTTGAAGTACCACAGACCAGAGCATTGCAAAAATTAACAGAATCATAGAACCCTGACAGTGTGGAAGCAGGCCATTCAGCCCATTGAGTCCACACCAACCCTCTCACAACCCCTTAAATCCTTCATTTCCATTGCCTCATCTATCAATCCTACACACCTTGGGCAATTTAGCATGGCTAATCCACCTAGCCTCCACATCTTTAGACTGTGAGAGGAAACTGGAGCACCCAAAGGTAACTCATGCAGAAACAGGGAGAATGTGCAAACACCACACAGTTATCGGGGTGGAATCACTGGGTGCTGTGAGGTCGCAACGCTAACTATTGAGCCACTGTGAGAGCAAAAATTGTTTGGGTTTGTCAAATTACAGTGATTGTTTTCTAACTGCAGAGACAGTGATTACATTTGATATATATTTTATATTTTATCTTTGAAAGCAATATTTTCCTGAAATCCGCAATTTCAATTTTGAAAATCATAACTATAAATCTGGAAATATTAGTTTAAATTAAAAACCAAAATTAGAAATGTGGGAATAAGGGGAGGCCACCTCAGCTCTTGACCTTTTCCTGGAGACTGTGACTTATCTGCAACCTAACTTTATGAACCTAGCTTTATCCATATCATTTGGTACAGTTGGCCAACATATATTTGTGTCCCTGAAATTAATGAGCAAAAGTACTTTGTAATGAGCAAAAGTACTATATACAGCTGAGCAGGAGCGTTGTATCACATTCCTTGTTAATAAATATCATTCAAGCCTCTACAAACAAGGTCAATGCGCATCAATTATTTTTTGCAAATTTTTTGTTATCCTGTCTTGAAGGCATGAAACTCATGATTGCACACTTGCCTTCTGTGATTTCACTCAGATGGGTATCATGAGTGAGGCCAAGTAATTCTAACTCACTCCAAAATTCAATCATGCATGAAGACAGTGAGGAAGAACATTCTGATATTAATGATAGTGATGTTGAATCACAACAAACAGCAGCAAATCAACCAAGTTATTAAACAAGTGCAACAGAGAGCAAGCTGTAACTTACCAGACTGATATACAATCATCATATCAGAATAAGTTGCCAAGCCTCCAAAGTGTTACATTGATCATTGAAATGTTAGTCTTGTAATCTGTTTTACCTGTTTGTTTAATTATCATGTTGGTAGCATGTGTTTATATACAAGCATGTATTGTATATCTGTTTGGAATAATCTCTTAATCTTTAGAAAAAGGGGGATGTTGTGTTATATCTCATATCAGTAAGCTTTAAGAGGCATGCTTATGATATCATCACTGTATCGTGGCATGTGACCTGATGGGACTCGCATCCATGGAGTTTGGCATTCAGCTTTCATGAACCCTTCACAACTATCATGGCACATCTCTGCTCTGGAAGCGCAAAATTGCATTGGTTCCTCAGTAAAGTGCATTGAAGGGCTGCAGCAAGACAATTTGTGTTCATGGACAGGCACTTCGCTTAGTGATTAGACCAGGTGGCATCTTAGGGTCTGTGTGGATGGTGCTTGTGTATCATGTCCTGAGCTGTATCTTTTATCCAATATGGGGGACCCGTCTTTTGGAGTGTGCAGTGCACTGAATTCACCAGGTTCATTCTCTCAATGTCTAACCAAAATGCAACAATAGCTTAATGCAAGATGATTGAATTGTCTAACTATTCTTTGTAATTTTAAAGTGATAATGTATCTCATTTAGACTTGACTTTTACTTGCAAAGAAAACACAAAGTTAGCAATAATGAGTTATGCAAATAGCTCAAATGAGGGCAAAATAACAAGTGTCGATCAAATCTTCAGAACCAACCTTGTCACCTTGGGGCCTGAAGCTCAACAATTCATCACAATGGTGGATTAGTGACCTTTAGACAAGAAAAAGATGTAGTTTATTTACAATTAGGTCTGTACAATAAAAAGAAAGGCTGGCCAACCCTCATCCGGTTGTGATCTATAATAGTCACCAGGAAAAGTAGCTGTGTAAATCAGGATAAACAATGGTGCATCAATATAATGGCTTAATGCTTTATGTGCTTTTCCATTCTACTTTGAAAACAGCCTCATTGCACCATTTCCAATGTATTCTTTTCTAGAACAGGAAGAATTGTGGAACATGCACATTCTCCCTGTGTCTGCGTGGGTTTCCTCCGGGTGCTCCGGTTTCCTCCCACAGTCCAAAAATGTGCAAGTCAGGTGAATTGGCCATGCTAAATTGCCCATAGTGTTAAGTGCATTAGTCAGAGGGGAAATGAGTCTGGGTGAGTTACTCTATGGAGGGTCGGTGTGGACTGGTTAGGCCGAAGGGCCTGTTTCCACACTGTAGGGAATCTAATCTAATCTAATTTAAACTGTATTTGTCCACTTTCTTCTGGATGTGGACTGAGCTATTATTTTATTACTTTTTGTTTTAGCACTCCAGCATTCACAGATTTTCTGTTCATCTCCATTAAATTGAGAATATTTCCTTATACCTCCTAAAATTTCTATTAACCAACTAATGACTGCAAAAACTGTACAGGAACAATGATTGCTGATATTTTGGTCTTCTCATGGAAATATGACCAGTAGAGTGTGCGGCACGGTGGCACAGTGGTTAGCACTGCTGCCTCACAGCGCCTGAGACCCGGGTTCAATTCCCGCCTCAAGCAACTGACTGTGTGGAGTTTGCACGTTCTCCCCGTGTCTGCGTGGGTTTCCTCCGGGTGCTCCGGTTTCCTCCCACAGTCCAAAGATGTGCAGGGTCAGGTGAATTGGCCATGCTAAACTGCCCGTAGTGTTAGGTAAGGGGTAAATGTAGGGGTATGGGTGGGTTTCGCTTCGGCGGGTCAGTGTGGACTTGTTGGGCCGAAGGGCCTGTTTCCACACTGTAATGTAATCTAATCTAATTTCACTAAACAATCAACACCATAAGGCTTAACCTGCACACAGGTATGACTTAAACAGCAGGCTTAATGGATTGTAAAACTCAATATGTAATATTTTTCCAAAGAAATCTGTTGAAATTAAGTTTAACTTGTATTACTTTTACTCTGGCCACTTTGAGCAAGTGTAGAGAGAAATCAATGTTGAGACACCTGTATTGAAATCTGTGCTGAATTAGCTTTGTTTTGCTGTGTTGGAAATGAATCACATATGACCATGTTAAGGCAGCTCTGCTACTGGCTTTGCCGGATTGCAATTTTGGCATATAAGTGGATCATTCTTTTCTGTTGAAATTGGGTTTGAAGACTTACTGCCAACTAACATTTTTGCCATTGTACATGCTTCTCATCCTGTAATTATTTTATTTACTTCTGTCAGCACTTTTATAAGACTATTCACACTCCATGTTAATTATGCAATTCAGAAAACAGAAAAGATAAACTGGAACTTGATTTGCAGCTTTTGAGATCTCAGGTTGCCTATGTTTCATTCAGAAAGTTCTACATATGGAACAAAAACAGAAATTGCTGGAAAAGCTCAGCAGGTCTGACAGCATCTTTGCAGAGAAACTAAAGTTAATATTTTGGGTCTGGTGACCCTTCATCAGAATTATAAATGGGAATGAATTTTATTTTTACAATTAAGGAACTTGCCTGAAAAACCAAGAACTACATCCAATGCAAAATAAAGAACAGAAACAGGGACAAAGCAGATAAATAAAATTTGGAAGTAGTGCATGAGTGAGCACCACAAAGATTTTAAAATCCTGAAAGTTATTGAAGGGGCAATTAAACTGAGCACACCAAGAAGGCGCTGGGATAGAATGGGCCAAATGTTGACTTTCTTGCTCCTCAGATGCTGCCTGACTTGCTGTGCCTTTTCCAATGCTACACTTTATCGACTCTGACTCTCTAGTATCTGCAGTCCTAACTACCTCTTGGATGATGTTTTGAAATGCACATCCTCTTAGAGTAGTTAGAGTCAAGTGTGTTTTAGTATATAGTGCTTTTAAATCTGGCTGGCTCAGTGATGCTGGAACCCTCTGTTGTGCTATTACAGGCATGGGTTCCTGCCTGCATCATGCAATGATTCAATCCACAAAATTTGGGATGCGGTTAACAGGAGGCTACAGCACCATGCATTAGGTCATTATGTTGTACTGTTATTAACACAGTAATGTTACAGAATTTCCTTTGTCCATCTTTATTTAGAAAAGCAAAGAACTTTGGTCACTTCCTTTTTAAAATCGACTTTTAATCAATTTAGAGAATCCTACCAGGATAATTGTCTCTTATCATCTAGGACAATTAATTACAACATTTACCACGTATCTTTAATATAACAGAATGGGTGAAGGCACTTCAGAAGGCACGGGGAAAACACACATTCAGCCAAAAAATAGGAGAATTTGGAATAGTGCTGAAAGCTTGTTTAAAGAGTTGTGTTATAAGGGAGACTTAAATGACCAGAGGAAAGTAGGAATAAAGAAGGTAGGAGCAAATTGCCTCAAATGAGACTTGAGCAGTTTGAAGTCATGGTCATCAACCATGGAGCATGGAGGAAGAGATTGCAAAAGTGGCTGGATTTAGATTAATGGTAAAATTGAGGAGTTGGAGAAGATTCATAGTGGTATTGATGTAGAGATGCTTAAAAGCAAGTTTAAGCTTATAAAGAAACAGAAGGACTCAAGTGATCAGATGGTACTGGCAAGAAGTTGATTCTGCACAGTTAGTGTGCTAAAAGGGAGGTAGGGAGGAGGGTGCCATTATATGTTAGTATTTAATAGCAATGGCAGGTAATGAGTGGTGGATCTAGTATGCTCACCTGCTGACGAGTCTCAAGAATTCAGCAAAGAACAATGGATGCCAGGGTACCACAGGAACAAGCAACTTTTTGAAGAGTTGGCTAAAGTAAGGGAGTGCCTCTGAATGTTATTCATATTGACTTCAAGAAGGCTTTTGCTAAAATCCCTCATAAAATATTGGTAGAAAAACTTGAAGTCCATGTAACGAATGACAAGTTATTGACTTGGTTACAATTTGCTGACTGACAAGACAGAGCAACTATTCTAATTGACAGAATGTGACTAGTGATGTCCCATAATGACCTGTATTGGGTCTTCACCCTTATTCATCCCAATTTATTAATGACTAAATGATGGAAGGGAAAGCTATACATCCTTTTGCATAACATACAAAGATTACATTGTAACTAATATAGATTGAAGCGTAATTGCAAATAATCATTGATAGAATAAGTAAAGGGACAATCTGTGGCAAGTGGATTTTAACATTAGTAACTGCAAGGTCCTTCATGTTGGACCTGAAATAGACATGAGAAGTACTTTGGACATTCTGAGAAGCTGATGTCCAAATACTCTTATGATGTCATGAAAATAATCATAATGGTTAATAGCCTGCTTACTTTTATGTATAGAGAAGTCGAATCCAAGGGGTTTGAAGTGAAGCTCCAGTTATACAAGGCTCTTGATAGACCACATCTCATGGATTTTGAGCAGTTCTGGATGTCACAGCAGATATATTGACCAGGCAGGGAGTGTTGTGTACTACCCACGGTAACATGTCTATCAGTAGGAGATTTCCTTGCACACATTTAAGCTGATGCCATGAGGCATTGTGGGGATCAGTGTAAATGTTGAGGACATCTCAGGAAATTTTCTTCTGATTGCATGCCACTGACTATCACATCTGGTGATCCTGTACCACCAGTGAGACAGAGCATACCGAAGAGTGGCATTGTGGTGTCTGGAACATGGTCTGTAAAGTATGATTCTGTGAGGTTGACTATGTCATGTTGTTGTTTTCCTCGTCTGAATTTTGGGACATGGCCACAAATATGATTAAATGAGATCTAGTAAGGTTGATAGGCTTGGATTGTCAACATTACTGGTTCCTAAATGGTTCTTAAGTGATTTACCATTTCATTCCTTTCAGTTGACTTTATAACAGTTTTGGTACAACTGTGCAGCTTGCTAGGCCATTTCAGAGGCAAATTATCAGTCAACAATCTTGCTGTCTGCCTGAATCCCATGGAAATACTCCTGTATTTCCTTCTGAAAAGGATAAAAAGGGCATAAGCAAAATGGATTGATTTTTACAACAGTTGACAGTGGTTACATGGTGGTCACTAAACTATTTGGAGAGGGGACGTTAGGCAATCTATATATTGAGAATAATAGGTCTGAAAAGTCAGCTTGGGATGAGAAAGAATGCTGACATTGCAGTAGCCTTGTTCGGCCTGAAACAATCCCTGAACATGAATGATAAAGTGTGCGATGGAGGATGAGAGTACTGCTGCTGTTTAGACTGAGGAAATTAAGGTTCAACTGAATGCTATCCAAGCATTCTAACAGCATAGTGGTCATGAATGATCAGGAAATGTAAAGCAATGGTAGAACCAAGCATCATGTTTTACTTCAACTGTATTTTTCACAGCCAACCAAAAATATGTTTCAATATTTATATCGAGTAAAGAGTTAATTATATGCTTGAAAAGTGTTAATGAATAATTACTGTAGATGAAGCATAATTGGTTGATATGTTTCAATGATTACTAATGGAAAAGACATTTTCTCTGAAATCAACTAACACTCAAAAAACAATTTCTCCTATTGTCTGGGAATCAACCATATGGATGGAATCTTCTCAGCTTTAAAATTTTTAAGCCACATGATAAATTGTGACTTTGCAGTGCTCATTTTTCTTTATTCTTTTATGAGATGTATGAATTGCAAATGGGTGGTACACAGGTCTGGTATGTAATTAGGAAAACTAATAGAATGTTGCTTTTTTATTGTGAGGGGAATTGAATGCAAAAGGTTATGCTTCAATTACATAGCATACTGGTGAGACTACAACTAAGTACTGTGTATTTGTATTGATCATTTTACTTAAAAGACGGATGTAAATGCATTGAAAGCAGTTCAGAGAAAGCTTGCCAGACTAATACTTGGAATGGGTGAGTAGTCTAATGAGAACAGGTTAGATAGTCTCAGCTTGTATCCATTGGAGTTTGGTAGAGTGAGAAGTGACTTAATCGAAACGTCTAAGATCCTGAGTGGTGTTGATAGGCTGTTTGTGAAAAGGGTGTTTCCTGTTGTGGGGGGACTCGAGAAATAACAGTCACTGTTTAAAAATAAGGGGTCACCCATTTGAGACAGAGATAAGGAGATTTTTGTTTTTCTCACAGATAGCTGTGAGTCTTTTGAACTCTCTTCCTCAAAAGGTGGTGGAAACAGAGGTTGTGACGATTGGAGCCTACAAAGACCAGTACGTGGGCCCTTAGTTGTTCACAATATCTATCAATGATTTGGACTTGGGGCCCAAAAGTGTACTATTTCCAAATTTGGAGATGATACAAAGTCAGGTGAGAATGTATGTTGTGTGGAAAGTGTAAAACAGCATCAGGAGGATTTGATCACGCTTCATGAATAGGCAAAAACATTGCAGATTGATTTTAATGTGGAAACATATGTGCACAGTATTTTTAACGAGCAAAAGCTTGGAATATGTCAATACACACAGAGATCTAGCTGTCCTTTTCAATGAGTCATTGAAGGCCAACACACAGGTGAAGCAAACTATTAGAAAGATAACTTAGATGTTAGTCTTTATCGCAAGAGAACTTGAGTACAAGAACAGTGATTTTTCATTTCAATTGTAAAGGAGCTTGTTAGACTGCAACTGAAGTACAGTGTGCAATTTCGCTCTCAGGGCAGATATTATTGCCATTGAGGGAGTACAGCAAAGGTTCACCAAACGTCAAACAGGAATATATTACTGCAGATGCTGGAAAATGCACACTTCATGTCAACTCTGATGAAGAGTCATCTGGATTCAAAATGTTAGCTTACTCTCTCTTTACAGATGCTGTCTGACCTGTTGTGAATTCTAGCATTTTTTTATTTTCACCAAACCTTAACTTGGGATGGCAGGTAAATAAAGACAGAATGTGCAAACTGGGCCTAATTTCTCTAGAATTTACGAAGACTGAGAAGTGGTCTCATTGAAACTTACAAAATACCTCAATTATAATTGTAGGTAAAATGTAGGTAACCTGATTGAGGAGTCTAGAATTAGGGGTTACATTTACAATTAAGGGGGATACTACATTGGTCTGAGGTGAGAATTCTTTCTGTATATTAATTTCAAGTGATTGCCCCTGTAGTGTTAGAAATGCTATCTTCAGTTGAACACCATGACCGTTGAATAGCATTTAAATCATACAGGTATACACGAGGACATTATTGTCAGTGTAGACCTCAACTTCACCCAGTTACAATCAAGCTTAGACAGGCTGATGCATACACTTGAATTAGACAAAATGGTTTATTGAGATCTAGTATAGCTTACCAGTCAATGCAATGAATTACAAATTGCATTGTGGAAAATTGTTCCTGCATTCTGAAGTTGTAAGTTCACAGCTTACACCCGGATTTCACATTTTGCAAGAGGGTATGTCACCCACCATTAGGCCACAGGCTGCACACAACCTTCTGCAGGGAAATGTTATATGTTTGGATACTTTCTATACTGTATTGATTCCTGGCCTTTCCTGTGATTTGGATTTTGTTCAGCCTATCCCTAACCTGAAGTTATATAGATGTATGTATTGATAATCTGCCATTTGTAGAGAGCCAGCACCTTGCTTATAGTGACCTCTTTGTGTAATCATTTTTTAATATCATTTCACTCTTTTGGCAGCGAAACACATAGCAGAGTATTTACTGGCTAAAGCAAGTAAAACTATTGATTTATAATGAAGTGTAAATACAATGTGTTAAGAATTCATCCAGTATGTTGAGTAAAAAGTTTGTAAAATAAATTTACTGAAAAGGTCCAGAGTGAATTAATTATTCTATTTTGAGAAAGGTTCTTGATATCTAATAGAATAAACTCTGCTTTACCACATCTCAATCCTTTTATTCTACTGGTGATAGTCCTTTAACTGTGATATTCATAATACAATCCTATGCCTGATCAAATCTTAGTGTTCAGAAATGAATTGTTGAACTGAAAAACCTTGCAGTTTATAACCTATTGGAATGTCAGGGCTATCTGTCATGGGAAATCTCGAGCATTTCTTTACCCTGCAAGAGCAAATAATGATTCATTAGTATAAGAGATTGCTTTTGATTCCATGGATTCAACCTTTTAGAACCCAGCTTTTAGACAGCTTTCAAAGAAATAATAAACAATGCTTTATTCGATTTTCTAATAAGGAAACATGATCATTTATTTCTGTCACTGCTATTTTGTGTCGTCAGTCGAACAATAATCTGCAAATTGCTTCCACTATTGGATTTACTCTTCACTTACAGAATTAATGCGATATAACCTCTACGTGGTAAACATGATTGGTACATGTGTCACAGCTATTGCCAAGTTTCCAAAGTGCAAGTTAAATTGCAGTGAATTGTCAATTGAGTGGAATGTTCCAGTATACAGAAATGACACATTCATCATATACTATCTGCCCTAGAAACATTAGGTTGACTTTTAATGGGCAGTAGGGACTTGGGATTTGGAGCAGCTGGGGATGGTCAAGAAAGTGAAAGTTGACAGTGTATTAGTAAGCTGAGTCCAACCTGGCAATACATGCATTTAATTTTGAGTGAGCCACTCCAATGGGAGAGGTAGGGGTAGTAAGAAAAGGTCTATATATAAACGAGTGAGTATTAACAGGTTTTCTTGAACATAACTGTCTACAGGTAATAGTAAAAAAGGGCATCTCTGGAACATTACAGGTTCAAGTGCCAGTTCCATCTGAAATGTATCAGGTGACTTTGTGAGGAGTTGGCACATTCTCCTCATGTTTGTTTGGGTTTCTCAAACATTTTGTACAATTTTCCACTATCCTCATACTCTTTGGGTGTTACAAAAGCAGGCCTTTGCTTATACAAAGAGTAAAGTGGAGAAAAAAGAAATTGTTAAAATTATTTATCAGGCATAAAGTCATAGAGAAGTACAGCACGGAAACAGACCCTTTGATCCAACCTGTCCATGCCGACCAGATATCCTAACCTAATTTAGTCCCATTTGCCAGTACTTGGCCCATATCCCTCCAAACCTTCCTATTCATATACCCATCAGATGCCTTTTAAATGTTGTAATTGTACCAGCCTCCACCACTTCCTCTGGCAGCTAATTCCATACACATACCAACCTCTGTGTGAAAAAGTTGCTCCTTAGGTCTCTTTTATATCTTTCCCCTCTCACCCCAAACCTATGCCCTTTAGTAGGTGGACTCCCCAACCCCAGGGAAAATATCTTGTCTATTTACCCTATCCATGCCCTTCATGTTTTTACAAACCTCTATAAGGTCATCTCTCAGTCTCAGATACTCCAGGGAAAACAGCCCCAGCCTATTCAACCTCTCCCTATAGCTCAAATCCTTCAACCCTGGCAGCATCCTTGTAAATCTTTTCTGAACACTTTCAAGTTTCACAACATCTTTCTGATAGGAAGGAGACCAGAATTGCATACAATATTCCAAAAGTGGCCTAACCAATATCCTGTACAGCCGCAACATGACCTCCCAACTCCTATACTCAATACTCTGACGAATAGAGGAAAGCATACCAAATGCCTTCTTCACTATCCTATCTACCTGCGACTCTATTTTCAAGGAGCTATGAACCTGCACTCCAAGGTCTCTTTGTTCAGCAACACTCCCTAGGACCTTACCATTAAGTGTATAAGTCCTGATAAGATTTGCTTTCCCAAAATGCAGCACCTCGCATTTATCAAAATTAAATTCCATCTGCCATTCTTCAGCCCATTGACCCATCTGATCTAGATCATGTTGTAATTGGAGGTAACCTTCTTTACTGTCCACTGCACCTCCAATTTTGGTGTCATCTGCAAATTTATGAACTATACCTGCTATGATCACATCCAAATGATTTATGTAAATGACAAAAAGTAGAGGACCCAGCACCGATCCTTGTGGCATTCCACTGGTCACAGGCCTCCAGTCTGAAAAATGACCTTTCACTACCACCCTCTGTCTTCTACCTTTGAGCCAGTTCTGTATCCAAATGGCTAGTTCTCCCTGTATTCCATGAGATCTAACCTTGCTAACCAGTCTCCCTTGGGGAACCTTGTTGAACACCTTACTGAAGTCCATAGAGATCACATTCAATGCTCTGCCCATTTAAATGTTGTAATTGCTTAAAACTTAAAGAATTCAAAAATATCAAGCAATTTCCTACAATCTATAATCAGTCTTCTAATTAATGGCCCAGAATTTACTGCAGCATGGCATCTCATTTCATTCCTTGTCAGGAACTTTTCCTCATACTCTAGTTTGTAGGTAGCTTATAGTATAAGTTGCCTGAAATGTCAGTTAATAATACCACTCTGAACACAAGGGGATGATGGAACCTGGTGAACAGTCTGAACTGGAGAGGTGAGGGGTGTCACAAGTGTTATGCTGGCACAGAGAATAGGAAATGAGGCAAGACAGGGGAAGAAAGAATAAAAGGAGAGATCTGAGGAAGGTAAGTGTTACTAAGTGTCAAGAGAGATGGTGTATGCAAGAGAATAACAACATGAAAAAGTGAGGAGAAAATTAAGCTGTTTCTAAGAGAATTGTAAATGGCGCAGCAGAATCATCATCAGCTGCTGCTATCTAGATAAAATGGGAACAGGAATTATGGTCTGGAATTGTTGAACTACATGTTGAAGCTGTAAGGTGCTGAACTGAAAGACAATGGGCTGTTCCTTGTGCACCTTAATATACGCGTAAACTGACTTCAGATTTCGAGACATCTAGGGGCATCTTTTCAGCTCTCAAACTCCAGAAATAAAGATCTAGCCACATTAGTAAATGTATCAAGAAATTGCACAGTACAAGATTCATGGGTGAGGGGATGGGAGCTCAGGAAGGCACGTGCTGGGGAAAGCAGAGGTTATGTGTATGGATCACTTTTTGTTACTTTTAAAACCTCCTGTATAAGCCAATTGTTTCATCTAGTACAAGTAATTGCTTGTGATCCACTTAAATCTCCTCACATTTTAGTTATTTAAATTAACCATCTATTGCACAACCACCTGATGAAGGAGCTAGTGCTTCCAAATAAACCTGTTGAACTATAACCAGGTATTGTGTGATTTTTAACCTAATGCATTGTTCACGCATCTCCACACCAACTATTGTCCAATATGTTCCTGTTGTATAAAATGTAATTCCATTTCGAAGTCTGTTTACCCATGTCCTGGTCCGAAAAAGTATGAAAAGCTTTGACTTTGTGTCTCTTTTTGAAATCATTATGTTCTGTACTATCAAGCAATTATTTGTATTAAAAACATTGAATTTGAAAAATGGAATGAGGTAACTTGCCTCAGGAAGAACAGCCATTGCACTCATTCTCCTCCTCTGAAATCCCTGTCATTGGATTGAAAATCCACTGGAAAGCCTCCTCACTACCAATGAAAGATTACAAAATTAGAAACAAAATTTACATGACTGTCTCCACAAAACTAAATTCAGCGAGCCACAACTGGTTTAAGAAGGCACCCCAATGCCAATAGCTGATGTGCAAAATCGTATCAGCAAAAGTTATTTTTCCTGAATTTATTTGTACTTGGTTAAATTGCCTTTAAAATAGCACCCTGTTAAGTTTTGATGTTTTTTCCAGACTTAAAAGTTGCATGTGAATGTTCCATGGAAAGTAGTTGTATGTGCATTTACACAGTTTAAACCTTCTGTTACTAATCCTTCCACCTTAGCTTGAATAAGTTTTGTTTGCAAGATCCTGGCTGACTTATTCTGATACTGAAATATATACACTTTGCTACATATACAAATAGCAATATCATCTCCCTTTTTATTCTCAAACATTGTTGTGACTAATGCAACAGGGGGGCCAAAAAAAGGTGTCAATTTAACATGCAATTGGTCATATTAGTCCATGATCAATAAACCGCTCACTTTCCAACATACAACTCTCTTCTGCTTGAGAGACGAATCACCAACAACATTGTCCATTTTTTCAGGGGACATGTAGAACATATGTGGTCTCTTATTGGTTCCTTGGATGGCTAACACATTCCTCGGGTGGAATAGCACTTTCTGACAACAGTTGGTTCTTAGGCTGTGACACTCTTAAAGACTTGAATATAGCAGCAGTGAAGACCAAGCAAGGAGAAACTGAACATTTCAGGATTCACTTAATCACAGCCTTTATGAAAGGACGATAAGGAACTGAAATTCTTGCTCTTCATTCCTTCTGAATTTCTCTCTGATCTGTTGATGAATTAATAAATTAAAAGAAGAACAAAGGGTATTGTGAAGCTAATTATAAAGGCATGGACTGCACTCTTTCTTCACTTATGATTTGTGGATTTCCCCATCACTATAAGTGCTTTTGATTTCTGTAACATTTTCCTTACTTTTGCCGACTGTTTTCTTCCTGTTGTTTAAGCCAATTGTCTGCCATAGCCTTCACTCTCACCTTTTTCAGTTTCTGCTTGGGTTTTCCTACTCTGCGGTTCAGTGTGTAGGTGAGCCTTGGAGTCTGACAATTGTTGGCCTCTACCCCACTAAGCTTCACTTCAGCTATTTCCTCCATCGCTAAGCACAGATTCCTGGGCTGGCCTCATGATGTATTCCTGTAACATTGTAGTTCACTGGGTTTCACTCTGGGCTCTGACAATGGAGTCACTTATGTTCATTCATCGTTATCAGTAGGTAGTAATGTAAGGTCATAACTAATCTTTATTGAACTTTTCAACAGAAAACATTTTACCTGGAGCCCTGCAGACCCAGGCTTTAGTTCCCCATGATCTGATATCATTTACACCAGCCTTTTTCAGATAACTCAGTTGCAAAGGTAGGATTCACTTTATTCTGCAGCACAAATAAAATGCTAATTCGTTGCATTCAAAAATTAACAACTCATTGGTCTATTTAAGTTATCAGATTATCATAATGTTACAAATTGATCTGAAGATGTGGTGTGGATGAAAAATAACAGCAGTTTGAACAGATGGATGAATTATTCTCTGTTCCCACCTGAAAGACTCCCAGTAATGGATCAAATGCTTTCTGAAACAAACTATGATTAGTTTTCTCTTAGTTAGATGTTGCAATACTATTGCCAGTCCATGTTCTGATCAGCAAACATTTAAACCTATTATTTACATGCAGTCAAACAGGCACAATTAACTGTCAGACTTTCAGAAAATTGTTTTTCACTTGAAATGGCAGTGACATAAACAAAAATAAAAGCAAGTGTAAATACATCAAACTGGATATTACCATCGACTGCAATAGTGGACTGAGCAATAAGGATGAATGTTCATGGGACAACCTATTAGCAGAACAGTGCAAATAATCCAGTGAATTGTGACAGAGGATAACTGCTGGCTAGCATCACTCCACAGAATCAGAGATTGTAAAACGATAGAGTAGAAAGAAATCTTCATCTCATTATGTTTGCATTGTCTCTGAGAGAGCTAGTTAGTTTGTTCATCACAGCTCCATAAAATTCTCCCTTTCAAGTATTTTAACAAATCAATTTTTAAAATTATTGAGTTTATTTCGACTACCCATTCAGGCAATGCAGTTCAGCTTATAATGATTTACTGCACAAAACATTTTTTCCAGTTATTTTGCCAATTATCTTAAATCTCTATCCACTCATTACTGACCATTTTGTGACTAGAAATGTTTTTGTCTGTTTACACTATCAAAAATCTTCATGATTTTAAATATCCCTTTCAAATCTCCTTGCAAGTTCTTTCTTCAAACAATATATATTTCAATATTTTCTGGCACTGCTATGTTTAATTAATGCATCATTGCTATGGCTGTGATTTCTAGCAACTTCAGGCCTATTGCAGTTGAATAGACAATACAAACTTTGAACAATCAACTTTTATTCTCAGGGAAAAATTCATAATGATACTTCTTTGCAAATGAGCCATCAAAGTGGTGAATTCATAACTTGAATTTGTGTGTAATATCAGTGATAAAGGTTAATGATGTATGGTTGATATTAGAGAATTTAAATTCTAAAGGGGTGGAAAAGAGGATTTTAATTTTCTGTTCTGTTAAGATCAGAAAGTCAATTTGAATAGTGAGTTAAACCAGGTTTTTGTGACGTTAGATAAATAAATGGTAAACTGTCTCTGATGACAATTTCTAGGGTACTGGCTGACTTTTGTTTTACCACACAGAAATCAAAAAAGAAAATTGCATTTGCCTTTCTAATTGCCAACTGAATTTTGCATGTTAATCTTAAGAGGATCCTGAACCAGGTCTCCCAAGGCTCTCTGTACTTCAGAATTCCAAAACTTTTCCCCGTTAAGAAAGTAGTCTACACCTCTACTCACACTTTGTATAGCCTCACACTTTGCCACATTGTATTCCATCTGCTACTTCTTTGCTCACTCACTTAGCCTGTCCATGTCTTTCTGCAGCCTCCCTGCTTCCACTACATTGCCTGTCCCTCACCTATCTTTATATCATCTGCAAACTTAGCAACAATACCCTCAGTTCCTTCATCCAAATCGCTAATGTACAACATAGAGACATAGAGTCATAGAGATGTACAGCATGGAAACAAACCGTTCGGTCCAACCCGTCCATGCCGACCAGATATCCCAACCCAATCTAGTCCCACCTGCCAGCACCCGGCCCATAACCCTCCAAACCCTTCCTATGCATATACCCATCCAAATGCTTCTTAAATGTTGCTATTGTACCAACCTCCATCACTTCCTCTGGCAGCTCATTTCATATACATACCACCCTCTATATGAAAAAGTTGCCCCATAGGTCTCTTTTATATCTTTCCCCTCTCACCCTAAACCTATGCCCTCTAGGCCTGGACTCCCCTATCCCAGGGAAAAGACTTTGTCTATTTACCCTATCCATGCCCCTCATAATTTTGTAAACTGCTATAAGGTCACCCCTCAGCCTCCGACACTCCAGGGAAAACAGCCCCAGCCTGTTCAGCCTCTCCCTATAGCTCAAATCCTCCAACCTTGGTAACATCCTTGTAAATCTTTTCTGAACCCTTTCAAGTTTCACAACCTCTTTCCGATAGGAAGGAGACCTGAATTGCACACAATATTCCAACAGTGGCCTAACCAATGTCCTGTACAGCTGCAACATGACCTCCCAATTCCTGTACTCAATACTCTGACCAATAAAGGAAGGAATACCAAACACCTTCACTATCCTATCTATCTGTGACTCCACTTTCAAGGAGCTATGAACCTGCACTCCAAGGTCTCTTTGTTCAGCAACACTCCCTAGGACCTTACCATTAAGTGTATAAGTCCTACTAAGATTTGCTTTCCCAAAATTCAGCACCTCACATTTGTCTGAAGA
The DNA here is from genome assembly GCF_037043375.1 of Chiloscyllium plagiosum. Classification (NCBI taxonomy): domain Eukaryota; kingdom Metazoa; phylum Chordata; class Chondrichthyes; order Orectolobiformes; family Hemiscylliidae; genus Chiloscyllium; species Chiloscyllium plagiosum. The sequence continues at coordinate 114,866,332 of NW_028270139.1, forward strand.
GAACTCCATCTGCCACTTCTCAGCCCATTGGCCCATCTGATCAAGATCCTGTTATAATCTGAGGTAACCCTCTTCACTGTCCACTACAACTCCAATTCTGGTGTCATCTGCAAACTTACTAACTGTACCTTTTATGCTCACATCCAAATCATTTATGTAAATGACAAAAGTAGAGGGCCCTGCACCGATCCTTGTGGCATTCCATTGGTCACAGGCCTCCAGTCTGAAAAATAGCCCTCCACCACCACGCTCTGTCTTCTACCTTTGAGCCAGTTCTGTATCCAAATGGCTAGTTCTCCCTGTATTCCATGAGATCTAACCTTGCTAATCAGTCTCCCATGGGGAACCTTGTCAAACGCCTTACTGAAGTCCATATAGATCACATCTACCGCTCTGCTCTCATCAATCCTCTTTGTTACTTCCTCAAAAAACTCAATCAAGTTTGTGAGACACAATTTAGATTAGATTACTTACAGTGTGGAAACAGGCCCTTCGGCCCAACAAGTGCACACCGACCCGCCGAAGTGCAACCCACCCAGACACATTCCCCTACACCTAACACTATGGGCAATTTAGCATGGCCAATTCACCTAACCTGCACATTTTTTTTTGGACTGTGGGAGGAAACCAGAGCACCCGGAGGAAACGCACACAGACACGGGGAGAATGTGCAAACTCCACACAGTCAGTCGCCTGAAGTGGGAATTGAACCCGGGTCTTTGGCGCTGTGAGGCAGCAGTGCTAACCACTGTGCCACCGTGCCGCCCATGCACAAAGCCATGCTGACTATCCCTAATCAGTGCTTGCCTTTCCAAATGCATGTACATCCTGTCCCTCAGGATTCCCTCCAACAACTTGCCCACCACCGACGTCAGGCTCACTGGTCTATAGTTCCCTGGCTTGTCCTTACCACCCTTCTTAAACAGTGGCACCATGTTAGCCACCCTCCTGTCTTCCGGCACCTCATCTGTGACTATTGATGATACAAATATCTCAGCAAGAGGCCCAGCAATCACTTCTCTAGCTTCCCTCAGAGTTCTCGGGTACGCATGATCAGGTCGTGGGGATTTATCCACTTTTATGTGTTTCAAGACATCCAGCACTTCCTCCTCTGTAATATTGACATTTTGCAAGATGTCACCACCTATTTCCCTACAGTCTATATCTACCATATCTTTTTCCACATGAATACGTGTGGTCCCAATACTAAACCCTGTTGAACTCCACTAATCACTGGCTGCTGCCTTGAAAAAGACCCCTTTATCCCAACTCTCTACCTTCTGCCAGTCAGGCAATCCTCTATCCATGCCACTACCTTGTACCTAACACCATGGACTGTTATCTTATTTAGCAGCTTCCTCTGTGGCACCTTGTCAAAGGCCATCTGGAAATCCACTGGCTCTCCTTTGTCTAACTTGCTCATTACATCTTCAAAGAATTCTACCAGATTTGTCAGACATGACCTGTTCTTGATGCAGGTGTGATGACTCAGCCCTATTTTAGCACGCACTTGCAAATACTCCATAACCTCATCCTTAATAATGGAATCTAAAATCTTACCAGTGATGGAGGTCAGGCTAACTGGCATATAATGTCCCATCTTCCATCCCCCTCCCTTTTTAAACAGACATATTACATTTGCCATTTCCAGTCCCTGATAACAAGAGAATGACCCTCCCACGAAATTGAAGATGACACATTTAGATCATTTACTTTAACAGAAATGCAACAGACAGATCCTAAATCGTTAGAACTGTATCAAATGGTGTACTGAGAAATTGAATTGGAACGATTAAAACTTTTTTATTTAAAAGCAAAGCATTAGTGAGGAAACTGCAACACCTCATATACCAGCTAATAAATTATGAGCAATCGTCTCTGGGATGGTACTTCCATCACAGCATCCTAATGAGAATTTACGAATGGCTCATGAAATTCCAATGGTACATCACTTATGTAGTCAGAAAACACAAGCTAAAATATGAAAATATTTTAATTGGCAAGGATTGCATAAAGATGTGGTTAAACTGTATCAGATGTGTCGTAAGGTATTGTCAATTAAACCTGCGTTCTTCATTCTGACACCAGCTTTCAAAGAACCATTTAGCAACATCATGAAAGAGAGAAACAAAACCTTCAGTGTCCGCAGTTGTTTGTTTTATATTATCATCGTAGATTGTGTTGGATCCCTATCTAATATCAGAAATAGTAATCTGTACCTTTTGACAATTATGGATAGTTCAACAATTTTTCTGAGCTAGAACCTTGGAGTAAATTAAGGCAAAAATGGTAGTAGAAAAGGTGATTCTATTTCCAAAGACATGGATCATGCAAGGAAATAAAATCAAATCCAGGTTCGAGCTTGATGTTATCAATATTCATAGAAAGAATGAATATTTTGGAATAAAAACAATTTTTGCATTCAGTTTCTCAATCACAATCTCAAGGAGCATGAGAAAAATTGGATTAAATTTTAATAACCATAGTTGAAACCTACAGTCAGGAATGTGTTAGTAATTGGGATAAAATATTTCCTTGTGACTGTTTGCCATTAGAAATTCCCCAAATAAATCCACAGGAATTAGTCCCTTTTAATTGATATCAGGTCATGATGTGAGAATATTCCTTGAGTTAATTACATGAAAAAAGAAGAAACCAAAGCTCAGAGACTTCAACATACATGCCAAATTTCTGAAAAAAATCCAAAGCATGTGAGTTGGCCAAAAAGTCCTTGAAGAATGTACAACAAATCCTGAAAACTATTACAGTTCAAAAAGGGCCAAAGCTCTAAATTTTGTTGCTGAAGATATCAGTGCTGTTACCTGCCTCTGGGGAACCATTAAAATTGAGGGTCACTGGACCTTATCAAATCATAAAGAAACTGAATTATGCAGTGAGTACTCTAGAAATGACGAAAAGTCAGTGAGTGTGCCATATTAATACATTAAAGTGATATTATGACAAGGAAGATAGATGCAAGGATTGGATAGAAATATGTTTGCAGTAGAATAAAGCTATTGGACCAATTTGTGATTTAATCTGAAATTGAAAGTTTGGAAGTTAACCCTTCAATAATCAGATTAAAATCTGATCCTGCAGATGGTGGAAATCAGAAATAAAAAGAGCAAATTGGAGAAACTCAACAGGTCATTTGGGCATCTCTGGAGAAAGAAAGAGTGAAAGTTTCAACATCAACAAAAACAGGAATTCTGGACAAACTCCATAGGTCTGGAAACATTTGTGGAGAGAAAGCAGGATTAATGTTTTGGGTGCAGAGACCTTTCCCATGCCTGGGATAAAAGAGAAACTTTGCAGAATATCAGCATGAGTGGGCTCTATTGGAAATTCAGTCTGAGTTTGCTTTGTCATGGCTCCTTTGACAAGTTTTGTTTAAAAATAAGGTAAGGATTTTCAAAGAATAAAGGAATGCATTTCACAGTTTAAAAGCTGCACTAACTATCACACAGAATGTAGCTGCACCAAATTATGCTAGGTCATTGAAATTGGATGTTGAGGCCAGTGACATCAGTGTTAGTGCAATGTTATTACAAGAGGACAACATGGAGATCAAATGACTAGTCAGTTAATTTTCATGCAGGTTTAATGTGAACCAGCAGAAATATTCAACTGTCGACAAAAACGTTGAGTTTGGTAATAAAATAAAGTACTGTGGATGCTGAAGATCTGAAACAAAAACAGAAATTCATGGAGACTCCTTCAAGGTCACTGGATTCAAAAACATTAGCTCTTCTTTCTCTCTATAGATGCTTCCAGACCTGATGAGTTTTTCCAGAAATTTCTATTTTTATTTGAGTTGGTAGTGGCTCTACATAATTTTGAAGTTTATATTTCAAACAGCTGTGCAGAGACTGCTATTTATACAGATTTTTGGCTTTTAACTTTTGTTGCAAAATAGTACAATAAAATTCTGAGACAGTTTCATTGGAATTTAATGTTACAACCATTATTACAATCAAGGGTGGAAGTATGCACTGTCACTCTTGTCCCACCACTCCACAAGTCACAATAAACCTACTTATTGCAGTTACTAAGACATTTACTGATGTCAGTTTTTCTAAATAAAAACATCAACAAACAGGTTTCTTAATAAACACAATTATGGGTTTATGATCAAAACTGAACTTAATGAAAAAAGATGTAGTAATTGGTTAGCAGCTTTTTCATGTAGAGGATAGTACTGATGGAATGAACTGCCAGAGGAGGTAATGAAGGCTGGTACAATTACAACATTTAAAAGGCATCTGGTTAGGTCTATGAATAGGAAGGGTTTAGAAGGATATGGGCCGAGAGCTGGCAAATGGGACTAGATTAGTTTAGGGTATCTGGTCAGTATGGATGAGTTGGACCGAAGGGTTTGTTTCCGTGCTGTACAGCTCTATGACTCAATGATTCTCACATGTATCTCCAGTAATATAGCTGTATCAGTGATCACCCATTTAATATCCCTAAAACACACATGCACAAACACACGTGCAATCACTTTTCAGGGGAATACAATCTCTGCAGAGATTGACTTTTGAAAGAAAGACATTTTGCCAAAGGGGTATCCGTGAGGGCAGAGGATAAAGTGCACAATGTTCTGAAATCTGCAGCTCTGATAGGGTGGCATATGTAGTCAAGCCACTAAACATTTGCAGTTGTCTTTTCAATGTTTTAGACATAGCTTGCTCATGAGGTATAATATCAACATGCTCTTTCAATCGTTCTTTCAAAAGAAAAAGAATGGTTTCACTCTGTAGTGATTGGACCCAGGTGGATCTCATTGACTACGAGATCCTTGACTGAGGTTGTTAACCTGGTCCAATCAAGAAAGCTCTGGCTGACCAGTAAAACCAGGCGGCTTCCCGCGGGAGCCTGTGCCCCACAACCTGAGCCGCCTCCGAAATTTTAATTTTGTTTTGTTTAAAGAAATAAAAAGAAGAGCCCTGTATCGACTGCTGCTGCACACCATCCACCTCTTCTCCCTCATCCACCGTCCGGACACGCCTTGGCGTGCCCATTTGCCACCGGGCGGTGGGGATCCCCAGTGGAGGGCTCTCTACGCGGGAGTCCTCCCCCTTTCTCTCGGGGATCTGGGGTGGAGGGTGCTGCACGCAGCAGTCCCCTGCAACCGCAGATTACGGTGGTTCACGGACTCCCAGCCCAACTGCTTGTTCTGTGGCGCTGTGGAGTCCGTGGACCACGTGTATATTGGGTGTGGGCGTTTGCACTCCCTTTTTGATTTCCTTAAAAACCTTCTCCTCTGTTTTTGGCTGCACTTCAGTCCCACGCTCCTGATCTTTGGGCACCCGGTACGGAGGAAGGAGGGCAGGTCTGAAGACCTCCTCGTGGGTCTGCTCCTGGGCCTGGCCAAACTGGCCATCAACAGGTCCAGGCAGCGGGCCGTGGAGGGGGTCGTTAGGGCCGACTGCCTGCCCCTCTTCCGCGGTTACGTTAGAGCCCGGGTGTCCTTGGAGAAGGAGCACGCGGTGTCCACCAACACCCTGGAGTTGTTCAGGGAGAGGTGGGCGCCGCAGGGAGTGGAGTGCATCATTTCTCCCTCCAATTCTATTTTGATTTAGTCCCTCCCCTCCCCTTCACTGTTTTGATCACACAGCACTGCCCTTTGATGTGAAGGGCAGTGTTTGTCACTGGCCACTCGGGTGTTTTCCTATCTTCCTGGTGGTGGAAATTGAATAAAGATTGGTGCACTTTGTGTCTTTCACTGTGTCTCACACCTGCACACACACACCATGGGTGCTGGGGATAAAAAAAAAAAAAAAAAAAAAAAAAAAAAAAAAAAAAAAAAGAGAGAGAAAAAAAAAAATAAATAAAAAAATAAAACCAGGCGGCTTCCCGCGGGAGCCTGTGCCCCACAACCTGAGCCGCCTCCGAAATTTTAATTTTGTTTTGTTTAAAGAAATAAAAAGAAGAGCCCTGTATCGACTGCTGCTGCACACCATCCACCTCTTCTCCCTCATCCACCGTCCGGACACGCCTTGGCGTGCCCATTTGCCACCGGGCGGTGGGGATCCCCAGTGGAGGGCTCTCTACGCGGGAGTCCTCCCCCTTTCTCTCGGGGATCTGGGGTGGAGGGTGTTGCACGCAGCGGTCCCCTGCAACCGCAGATTGCGGTGGTTCACGGACTCCCAGCCCAACTGCTTGTTCTGTGGTGCTGTGGAGTCCGTGGACCACGTGTATATTGGGTGTGGGCGTTTGCACTCCCTTTTTGATTTCCTTAAAAACCTTCTCCTCTGTTTTTGGCTGCACTTCAGTCCCACGCTCCTGATCTTTGGGCACCCGGTACGGAGGAAGGAGGGCAGGTCTGAAGACCTCCTCGTGGGTCTGCTCCTGGGCCTGGCCAAACTGGCCATCAACAGGTCCAGGCAGCGGGCCGTGGAGGGGGTCGTTAGGGCCGACTGCCTGCCCCTCTTCCGCGGTTACGTTAGAGCCCGGGTGTCCTTGGAGAAGGAGCACGCGGTGTCCACCAACATCCTGGAGTTGTTCAGGGAGAGGTGGGCGCCGCAGGGAGTGGAGTGCATCATTTCTCCCTCCAATTCTATTTTGATTTAGTCCCATCCCTCCCCTCCCCTTCACTGTTTTGATCACACAGCACTGTCCCCTGATGTGAAGGGCAGTGCTTGTCACTGGCCACCCGGGTGTTTTCCTATCTTCCTGGTGGTGGAAATTGAATAAAGATTGGTGCACTCTGTGTCTTTCACTGTGTCTCACACCTGCACACACACACCATGGGTGCTGGGGATAAAATAAGCACTACCGCACTTAGGTGGTAGTGTGGGGGTTAAAAAAAAAGAAGACAAAAAAAAAAAAAATAAAACCAGGCGGACAGGGAGAGGTGGGCGCCGCAGGGAGTGGAGTGCATTATTTCTCCCTCCAACTGTATTTTGATTTAGTCCCTACCCTCCCCTTCACTGTTTTGATCACACAGCACTGCCCTTTGATATGAAGGGCAGTGTTTGTCACTGGCCACCCGGGTGTTTTCCTATCTTCCTGGTGGTGGAATTTGAATAAAGATTGGTGCACTTTGTGTCTTTCACTGTGTCTCACACCTGCACACACACACCATGGGTGCTGGGGATAAAATAAGCACTACCGCACTTAGGTGGTAGTGTGGGGGTTAAAGGGAAAAAAAAAATAAAAGATTGGTGCACTTTGTAAAAAAGGAATAAAGAAAAAGAAGAAAAAAAAAGAAGAAAAAAAAAGAAAAAAAAAATATATAACAATGTCCCTTTGTTTAAGAGAATTTCTTTAAAAAAAAAATAAAAAATAAAACCAGGCGGACAGGGAGAGGTGGGCGCCGCAGGGAGTGGAGTGCATTATTTCTCCCTCCAACTCTATTTTGATTTAGTCCCTACCCTCCCCTTCACTGTTTTGATCACACAGCACTGCCCTTTGATATGAAGGGCAGTGTTTGTCACTGGCCACCCGGGTGTTTTCCTATCTTCCTGGTGGTGGAAATTGAATAAAAAATTTGTGCACTTTGTGTCCTTCACTGTGTCTCACACCTGCACACACACACCATGGGTGCTGGGGAAAAAAATAAGCACTACCGCACTTAGGTGGTAGTGTGGGGGTTAAAAGAAAAAAAAAAGAAAGAAAAAAAAATAAAGAAAAAGAAGAAAAGATAAAAGAAAAAAATAAAATAAAAAAATAAACAGGAGTGTCTATTTCCCCCCTCCAACTCTATTTTGATTTAATCCCTGCCCCCCCTTCACTGTTTTGATCACACAGCACTGCCCTTTGATGTGAAGGGCAGTGTTTGTCACTGGCCACCCGGGTGTTTGCCTATTGTGAGTGTATGTGTAAGGACTCTCCTTGAAGGCGACTATCCCTAGACCAGCTGCCCTACAGAGAGAAGGAGAAGGAGAAGGAGAGACCAGCACTCCCACTGCTGGTCTCTGGGACCCCGCCCAGACTTGCCTCAGCTGTTGCTGCTTGGGGCCTACCTCACTGCTGCTGCCTGGGACTTGCCTTGGGGCCCTCCCAGGACCTCCACCACTGCTGCTGTTACTAGAGGCCCACCTCCACTGCAAAAGAAAAAAAAAATAAAAAATAAAAAATAAAACCAGGCGGACAGGGAGAGGTGGGCGCCGCAGGGAGTGGAGTGCATCATTTCTCCCTCCAACTCTATTTTGATTTAGTCCCTACCCTCCCCTTCACTGTTTTGATCACCTTTTGATGTGAGGGGCAGTGTTTGTCACTGGCCACCCGGGTGTTTTCCTATCTTCCTGGTGGTGGAATTTGAATAAAGATTGGTGCACTTTGTGTCTTTCACTGTGTCTCACACCTGCACACACACACCATGGGTGCTGGGGATAAAATAAGCACTACCGCACTTAGGTGGTAGTGTGGGGGTTAGAATTAAAAGAAAGAACAAAATAAATAAATAAAACCAGGCGGACAGGGAGAGGTGGGCGCCGCAGGGAGTGGAGTGCATCATTTCTCCCTCCAACTCTATTTTGATTTAGTCCCTACCCCCCCCCCCCCCTTCACTGTTTTGATCACACAGCACTGCCCCTTGATGTAAAGGGCAGTGTTTGTCACTGGCCACCCGGGTGTTTTCCTATCTTCCTGGTGGTGGAAATTGAATAAAGATTGGTGCACTTTGTGTCTTTCACTGTGTCTCACACCTGCACACACACACCATAGGTTCTGGGGATAAAATAAGCACTACCGCACTTAGGTGGTAGTGTGGGGGTTAAAATTAAAGAAAAAAAACCAGGAGATTTTGTAAGAAAAAAAAAGAAAAAAAAGAAAAATAAATAAAACCAGGCGGACAGGGAGAGGTGGGCGCCGCAGGGAGTGGAGTGCATCATTTCTCCCTCCAACTCTATTTTGATTTAGTCCCTACCCCCCCCCCCCCCCTTCACTGTTTTGATCACACAGCACTGCCCCTTGATGTGAAGGGCAGTGTTTGTCACTGGCCACCCGGGTGTTTTCCTATCTTCCTGGTGGTGGAAATTGAATAAAGATTCATGCACTTTGTGTCTCTCACTGTGTCTCCCACCTGCACACACACACCATGGGTGCTGGGGATAAAATAAGCACTACCGCATTTAGGTGGTAGTGTGGGGGTTAAATTAAAAAAAAAGAAAAAAAAAGAAAAAAGAAAAAGAAATAAACAGGAGATTTGCTAAAAAAAAACAGGAGTTTTCGCTTCACTGTTTTAAGAAAAAATAAATAAATAAATAAAAAATTAAAAAAAAATAAAACCAGGCGGACAGAGAGAGGTGGGTGCCGCAGGGAGTGGAGTGCATCATTTCTCCCTCCAACTCTATTTTGATTTAGTCCCTACCCTCCCCTTCACTGTTTTGATCACCTTTTGATGTGAGGGGCAGTGTTTGTCACTGGCCACCCGGGTGTTTTCCTATCTTCCTGGTGGTGGAATTTGAATAAAGATTGGTGCACTTTGTGTCTTTCACTGTGTCTCACACCTGCACACACACACCATGGGTGCTGGGGATAAAATAAGCACTACCGCACTTAGGTGGTAGTGTGGGGGTTAGAATTAAAAGAAAGAACAAAATAAATAAATAAATAAATAAAACCAGGCGGACAGGGAGAGGTGGGCGCCGCAGGGAGTGGAGTGCATCATTTCTCCCTCCAACTCTATTTTGATTTAGTCCCTACCCCCCCCTTCACTGTTTTGATCACACAGCACTGCCCTTTGATGTGAAGGGCAGTGTTTGTCACTGGCCACCCGGGTGTTTTCCTATCTTCCTGGTGGTGGAAATTGAATAAAGATTGGTGCACTTTGTGTCTTTCACTGTGTCTCACACCTGCACACACACACCATGGGTGCTGGGGATAAAATAAGCACTACCGCACTTAGGTGGTAGTGTGGGGGTTAAAGGGAAAAAAAAAATAAAAGATTGGTGCACTTTGTAAAAAAGGAATAAAGAAAAAGAAGAAAAAAAAAGAAAAAAAAAAAGAAAAAAAAAATATATAACAATGTCCCTTTGTTTAAGAGAATTTCTTTAAAAAAAAAATAAAAAATAAAACCAGGCGGACAGGGAGAGGTGGGCGCCGCAGGGAGTGGAGTGCATTATTTCTCCCTCCAACTCTATTTTGATTTAGTCCCTACCCTCCCCTTCACTGTTTTGATCACACAGCACTGCCCTTTGATATGAAGGGCAGTGTTTGTCACTGGCCACCCGGGTGTTTTCCTATCTTCCTGGTGGTGGAAATTGAATAAAAAATTTGTGCACTTTGTGTCCTTCACTGTGTCTCACACCTGCACACACACACCATGGGTGCTGGGGAAAAAATAAGCACTACCGCACTTAGGTGGTAGTGTGGGGGTTAAAAGAAAAAAAAAAGAAAGAAAAAAAAATAAAGAAAAAGAAGAAAAGATAAAAGAAAAAAATAAAATAAAAAAATAAACAGGAGTGTCTATTTCCCCCCTCCAACTCTATTTTGATTTAATCCCTGCCCCCCCTTCACTGTTTTGATCACACAGCACTGCCCTTTGATGTGAAGGGCAGTGTTTGTCACTGGCCACCCGGGTGTTTGCCTATTGTGAGTGTATGTGTAAGGACTCTCCTTGAAGGCGACTATCCCTAGACCAGCTGCCCTACAGAGAGAAGGTGAAGGAGAAGGAGAGACCAGCACTCCCACTGCTGGTCTCTGGGACCCCGCCCAGACTTGCCTCAGCTGTTGCTGCTTGGGGCCTACCTCACTGCTGCTGCCTGGGACTTGCCTTGGGGCCCTCCCAGGACCTCCACCACTGCTGCTGTTACTAGAGGCCCACCTCCACTGCAAAAGAAAAAAAAAATAAAAAATAAAACCAGGCGGACAGGGAGAGGTGGGCGCCGCAGGGAGTGGAGTGCATCATTTCTCCCTCCAACTCTATTTTGATTTAGTCCCTACCCTCCCCTTCACTGTTTTGATCACCTTTTGATGTGAGGGGCAGTGTTTGTCACTGGCCACCCGGGTGTTTTCCTATCTTCCTGGTGGTGGAATTTGAATAAAGATTGGTGCACTTTGTGTCTTTCACTGTGTCTCACACCTGCACACACACACCATGGGTGCTGGGGATAAAATAAGCACTACCGCACTTAGGTGGTAGTGTGGGGGTTAGAATTAAAAGAAAGAACAAAATAAATAAATAAATAAATAAAACCAGGCGGACAGGGAGAGGTGGGCGCCGCAGGGAGTGGAGTGCATCATTTCTCCCTCCAACTCTATTTTGATTTAGTCCCTACCCCCCCCCCCCCCTTCACTGTTTTGATCACACAGCACTGCCCCTTGATGTAAAGGGCAGTGTTTGTCACTGGCCACCCGGGTGTTTTCCTATCTTCCTGGTGGTGGAAATTGAATAAAGATTGGTGCACTTTGTGTCTTTCACTGTGTCTCACACCTGCACACACACACCATAGGTTCTGGGGATAAAATAAGCACTACCGCACTTAGGTGGTAGTGTGGGGGTTAAAATTAAAGAAAAAAAACCAGGAGATTTTGTAAGAAAAAAAAAGAAAAAAAAGAAAAATAAATAAAACCAGGCGGACAGGGAGAGGTGGGCGCCGCAGGGAGTGGAGTGCATCATTTCTCCCTCCAACTCTATTTTGATTTAGTCCCTACCCCCCCCCCCTTCACTGTTTTGATCACACAGCACTGCCCCTTGATGTGAAGGGCAGTGTTTGTCACTGGCCACCCGGGTGTTTTCCTATCTTCCTGGTGGTGGAAATTGAATAAAGATTCATGCACTTTGTGTCTCTCACTGTGTCTCCCACCTGCACACACACACCATGGGTGCTGGGGATAAAATAAGCACTACCGCATTTAGGTGGTAGTGTGGGGGTTAAATTAAAAAAAAAGAAAAAAAAAGAAAAAAGAAAAAGAAATAAACAGGAGATTTGCTAAAAAAAAACAGGAGTTTTCGCTTCACTGTTTTAAGAAAAAATAAATAAATAAATAAAAAATTAAAAAAAAATAAAACCAGGCGGACAGAGAGAGGTGGGTGCCGCAGGGAGTGGAGTGCATCATTTCTCCCTCCAACTCTATTTTGATTTAGTCCCTACCCTCCCCTTCACTGTTTTGATCACCTTTTGATGTGAGGGGCAGTGTTTGTCACTGGCCACCCGGGTGTTTTCCTATCTTCCTGGTGGTGGAATTTGAATAAAGATTGGTGCACTTTGTGTCTTTCACTGTGTCTCACACCTGCACACACACACCATGGGTGCTGGGGATAAAATAAGCACTACCGCACTTAGGTGGTAGTGTGGGGGTTAGAATTAAAAGAAAGAACAAAATAAATAAATAAATAAATAAAACCAGGCGGACAGGGAGAGGTGGGCGCCGCAGGGAGTGGAGTGCATCATTTCTCCCTCCAACTCTATTTTGATTTAGTCCCTACCCCCCCCTTCACTGTTTTGATCACACAGCACTGCCCTTTGATGTGAAGGGCAGTGTTTGTCACTGGCCACCCGGGTGTTTTCCTATCTTCCTGGTGGTGGAAATTGAATAAAGATTGGTGCACTTTGTGTCTTTCACTGTGTCTCACACCTGCACACACACACCATGGGTGCTGGGGATAAAATAAGCACTACCGCACTTAGGTGGTAGTGTGGGGGTTAAATTTAAAGAAAAAAAAAATAAAAATAAAACCAGGCGGACAGGGAGAGGTGGGCGCCGCAGGGAGTGGAGTGCATCATTTCTCCCTCCAACTCTATTTTGATTTAGTCCCTACCCTCCCCTTCACTGTTTTGATCACACAGCACTGCCCTTTGATGTGAAGGGCAGTGTTTGTCACTGGCCACTCGGGTGTTTTCCTATCTTCCTGGTGGTGGAAATTGAATAAAGATTGGTGCACTGTGTCATTCACTGTGTCTCACACCTGCACACACACACCAAGGGTGCTGGGGATAAAATAAGCACTACCACACTTAGGCGGTAGTGTGGGGGTTAAAAAAAAAAGAAAAAAAAAAAAAGAAAAATAAAACCAGGCGGACAGGGAGAGGTGGGCGCCGCAGGGAGTGGAGTGCATCATTTCTCCCTCCAACTCTATTTTGATTTAGTCCCTACCCTCCCCTTCACTGTTTTGATCACACAGCACTGCCCTTTGATGTGAAGGGCAGTGTTTGTCACTGGCCACCCGGGTGTTTTCCTATCTTCCTGGTGGTGGAATTTGAATAAAGATTCGTGCACTTTGTGTCTTTCACTGTGTCTCACACCTGCACACACACACACCATGGGTGCTGGGGATAAAATAAGCACTACCGCACTTAGGTGGTAGTGTGGGGGTTAAAAAAAAAGAAAGGGGGATAAAAGAATAACGGGGGAATACCAGTTAACAAACTTGCTTGCACTGTTTGTTATGTAACCGGATTGGCTTTTTAATGTACAAATGTCATTGTTGCTGTCTTGTCACATGTGGAACTGGGCTTTGAGGTTTGTCCTTATCTCCCTGCAAACTGGTTGAATGGTAGGGTTTAGGGGCCTGGCTTTGCTGCTCCTCTCCCTTGCAAAAGAAAAAAAGAAAAAAAAAAAGAAAACAATAAATAAATAAAACCAGGCGGACAGGGAGAGGTGGGCGCCGCAGGGAGTGGAGTGCATCATTTCTCCCTCCAACTCTATTTTGATTTAGTCCCTACCCCCCCCCCCCCCCTTCACTGTTTTGATCACACAGCACTGCCCCTTGATGTGAAGGGCAGTGTTTGTCACTGGCCACCCGGGTGTTTTCCTATCTTCCTGGTGGTGGAAATTGAATAAAGATTCATGCACTTTGTGTCTCTCACTGTGTCTCCCACCTGCACACACACACCATGGGTGCTGGGGATAAAATAAGCACTACCGCATTTAGGTGGTAGTGTGGGGGTTAAATTAAAAAAAAAGAAAAAAAAGAAAAAAGAAAAAGAAATAAACAGGAGATGTGCTAAAAAAAAAACAGGAGTTTTCGCTTCACTGTTTTAAGAAAAAATAAATAAATAAATAAAAAATTAAAAAAAAATAAAACCAGGCGGACAGGGAGAGGTGGGCGCCGCAGGGTGTGGAGTGCATCATTTCTCCCTCCAACTCTATTTTGATTTAGTCCCTACCCTCCCCTTCACTGTTTTGATCACCTTTTGATGTGAGGGGCAGTGTTTGTCACTGGCCACCCGGGTGTTTTCCTATCTTCCTGGTGGTGGAATTTGAATAAAGATTGGTGCACTTTGTGTCTTTCACTGTGTCTCACACCTGCACACACACACCATGGGTGCTGGGGATAAAATAAGCACTACCGCACTTAGGTGGTAGTGTGGGGGTTAGAATTAAAAGAAAGAACAAAATAAATAAATAAATAAATAAAACCAGGCGGACAGGGAGAGGTGGGCGCCGCAGGGAGTGGAGTGCATCATTTCTCCCTCCAACTCTATTTTGATTTAGTCCCTACCCCCCCCTTCACTGTTTTGATCACACAGCACTGCCCTTTGATGTGAAGGGCAGTGTTTGTCACTGGCCACCCGGGTGTTTTCCTATCTTCCTGGTGGTGGAAATTGAATAAAGATTGGTGCACTTTGTGTCTTTCACTGTGTCTCACACCTGCACACACACACCATGGGTGCTGGGGATAAAATAAGCACTACCGCACTTAGGTGGTAGTGTGTGGGTTAAATTTAAAGAAAAAAAAAATAAAAATAAAACCAGGCGGACAGGGAGAGGTGGGCGCCGCAGGGAGTGGAGTGCATCATTTCTCCCTCCAACTCTATTTTGATTTAGTCCCTACCCTCCCCTTCACTGTTTTGATCACACAGCACTGCCCTTTGATGTGAAGGGCAGTGTTTGTCACTGGCCACTCGGGTGTTTTCCTATCTTCCTGGTGGTGGAAATTGAATAAAGATTGGTGCACTTTGTCATTCACTGTGTCTCACACCTGCACACACACACCAAGGGTGCTGGGGATAAAATAAGCACTACCACACTTAGGCGGTAGTGTGGGGGTTAAAAAAAAAAGAAAAAAAAAAAAGAAAAATAAAACCAGGCGGACAGGGAGAGGTGGGCGCCGCAGGGAGTGGAGTGCATCATTTCTCCCTCCAACTCTATTTTGATTTAGTCCCTACCCTCCCCTTCACTGTTTTGATCACACAGCACTGCCCTTTGATGTGAAGGGCAGTGTTTGTCACTGGCCACCCGGGTGTTTTCCTATCTTCCTGGTGGTGGAATTTGAATAAAGATTCGTGCACTTTGTGTCTCTCACTGTGTCTCACACCTGCACACACACACCATGGGTGCTGGGGATAAAATAAGCACTACCGCACTTAGGTGGTAGTGTGGGGGTTAAAAAAAAAGAAAGGGGGATAAAAGAATAACGGGGGAATACCAGTTAACAAACTTGCTTGCACTGTTTGTTATGTAACCGGATTGGCTTTTTAATGTACAAATGTCATTGTTGCTGTCTTGTCACATGTGGAACTGGGCTTTGAGGTTTGTCCTTATCTCCCTGCAAACTGGTTGAATGGTAGGGTTTAGGGGCCTGGCTTTGCTGCTCCTCTCCCTTGCAAAAGAAAAAAAGAAAAAAAAAAAAGAAAACAATAAATAAATAAAACCAGGCGGACAGGGAGAGGTGGGCGCCGCAGGGAGTGGAGTGCATCATTTCTCCCTCCAACTCTATTTTGATTTAGTCCCTACCCCCCCCTTCACTGTTTTGATCACACAGCACTGCCCTTTGATGTGAAGGGCAGTGTTTGTCACTGGCCACCCGGGTGTTTTCCTATCTTCCTGGTGGTGGAAATTGAATAAAGATTGGTGCACTTTGTGTCTTTCACTGTGTCTCACACCTGCACACACACACCATGGGTGCTGGGGATAAAATAAGCACTACCGCACTTAGGTGGTAGTGTGGGGGTTAAATTTAAAGAAAAAAAAAAAAAAAATAAAACCAGGCGGACAGGGAGAGGTGGGCGCCGCAGGGAGTGGAGTGCATCATTTCTCCCTCCAACTCTATTTTGATTTAGTCCCTACCCTCTCCTTCACTGTTTTGATCACACAGCACTGCCCTTTGATGTGAAGGGCAGTGTTTGTCACTGGCCACCCGGGTGTTTTCCTATCTTCCTGGTGGTGGAAATTGAATAAAGATTGGTGCACTTTGTGTCTTCCACTGTGTCTCACACCTGCACACACACACCATGGGTGCTGGGGATAAAATAAGCACTACCGCACTTAGGTGGTAGTGTGGGGGTTAAAGGGAAAAAAAAATAGAAAAAAAGAGAAAAAAAATAAAAGAAAACAAAAAAAAAAGAACAGGAGACTCCCTGGCCAAACTGGCCATAAACAGAAAAAAAAAAAAAAAAATTAAAAGGAGTGTCCCCGGGTGTCCTTGGAGAAGGAGCACGCGATGTCGACCAACACCCTGGAGTTGTTCACGGAGAGGTGGGCGCCGCAGGGAAAAAAAAAATAAATAAAACCAGGCGGACAGGGAGAGGTGGGCGCCGCAGGGAGTGGAGTGCATCATTTCTCCCTCCAACTCTATTTTGATTTAGTCCCTACCCTCTCCTTCACTGTTTTGATCACACAGCACTGCCCTTTGATGTGAAGGGCAGTGTTTGTCACTGGCCACCCGGGTGTTTTCCTATCTTCCTGGTGGTGGAAATTGAATACAGATTGGTGCACTTTGTGTCTTTCATTGTGTCTCACACCTGCACACACACACCATGGGTGCTGGGGAAAAAAAAATAAGCACTACCGCACTTAGGTGGTAGCGTGGGGGTTAGATTTTTTTTAAAAAAGAAGAAAAAAAACAGGAGTGTGGCCAAACTGGCCATCAATAGGTCCAAAAGAAAAAAAAATAAAACCAGGCGGAGTGGAGTGCATCATTTCTCCCTCCAACTCTATTTTGATTTAGTCCCTACCCTCCCCCTCACTGTTTTGATCACACAGCACTGCCCTTTTGATGTGAAGGGCAGTGCTTGTCACTGGCCACCCGGGTGTTTTCCTATCTTCCTGGTGGTGGAATTTGAATAAAGATTCGTGCACTTTGTGTCTTTCACTGTGTCTCAAAAATAAATAAATAAATAAATAAATAAATAAATAAAACCAGGCGGATTTGTGCACCTTGTGTCTCTCACTGTGTCTCACACCTACACACACACACCATGGGTGCTGGGGAAAAATAAGCATTACCGCACTTAGGCGGTAGTGTGGGGGTTAAAAAACAAAAAACAATAAATAAATAAATAAAACCAGGCGAGCCCCAGAGGTGGTCGGAAGGTGCTGAGGGTGGTTAATGAAGCCGGAAGGTGGGTAGGCCGTCCTGACCGCTGTTACCCGGGCGGGTACCGGGGTGGGCTGTCCTAGAGGTGGTCTAAAGGTGTGTCAGGGCGGACCGAGAACTGGAAGGGGCATGGGGTGGACCGAGAACTGGAAGGCGGGTAGGGGCGGGTTGCCTTAGAGTGGTCAGAAGGTGGGAGGGGCGGGGGCTTGCTGGGTCTGTATTGTCTGCACTTTTGTATGTAACAGTACTGTGTAATGTACAACTGTCACTGCTGTTGTCTCTTTATATCTTTATGTGAAACTGGGATTTGAGGTTTGTCCTCATGTCCCTGTAAACTGTTTGAATGGTAGGGTTTGGGGCCTGGCTTTGCTCCTCTCCCTTGTAAAATTGCTGTCTCTTGTATGCAGCTGTAAATGTAACTGTTTGTTTGTTGTAAACTGTTTTTGTAATTTGTTTAATAAAATATATAAACAGTGGGAAAAAAATATAAAACCAGGCGAGCCCCAAAGGTGGTCGACAGGTGCTGAGGGTGGTTAGTGAAGCTGGAAGGTGGTAGGCCGTCCTGACCGCTGTTACCCCAGGCGGGTACCGGGGCAGGCTGTTCTAAAGGTGGTCGAAAGGTGTGTCAGGGCGGACCGAGAACTGGAAGGGGCATGGGGTGGACCGAGAACCAGAAGGTGGGTAGGGGCGGGTTGCCTTAGAGTGGTCAGAAGGTGGGAGGGGCGGGAGCTTGCTGAGTCTGAATGTCTGCACTTTTGTATGTAACAGTACTGCCTAATGTACAACTGTCATTGCTGTTGTCTCTTTATATCTTTGTGAAACTGGGAGTTGAGGTTTGTCCTCATCTCCTTGTAAAATGGCTGAATGGTAGGGTTTGGGGCCTAGCTTTGCTGCTCCTCTCCCTTGTAAAATTGCTGTCTCTTGTGTACAGCTGTAAATGTTTTTTGTAAACTGTTTTGTAATTTTGTTTAATAAAAAAATTTAAAAAAAATAAAACCAGGCAATTTAGCATCTCCTCAAATTTGGGGACTGACTTGGAGCTGGCTGGGCCATAGTCAGTGTGTTCCTGCTGTTATCAAGGAGGAGAGTTTGTTTGTCTTTTCCCCCTTGTTCAGGAAAGATATTTGTTCCTTTTTTGGGTTTCATTATTGTTTTTTGTGTTTGTTTGCTTTCTTTATTTTGAATTGTGCTCAGTTGCACAGGTAACCACCACCACCGATGCTGCTGCCTGGGCCTGCTCTGACTATTGCCGCCTGGGGCTTGCCTATAATGTAACACTGCTATTGGTGCCTGAGGCCTGCCTCAATTGCTGCAAGAAAAACAAAACCAGGAGATTAGAATTTCCTCAGTTCAGGTGACTGACTCTGAGTTGACTGACCACAACCAGTGTACTGTGCACAAGTAAATAAAGGGTTACTTGGTGATGGGATACTGGTCTCTATGGAGTTAGTTCATACCTGAAACGTAAAAAAAAAGGGTTTTCTTTTCAGAAATAGGTGCAATTAACTCACAGCCTGTTCTTTGCCAGCTTTCTTCCAAATGAACGAAATAAAAAGCAAAAACCTTATTTAAACCAGTCATAATTTAAAATGACTTTCATTTCACAAGCCTTCACAGAATTCCATAGCAAAACAAGCAATTATCAGCTGCCATGGGATTTACAGGAAGCCTTGTTTAAAAAAAAATCTCCAAAGTCCATAAAACTTTCAATAACCTCTCTTTAGAGAAACTACTCCAGTTATTTCCACAAAAGTTTAATTAAATCAATTTTCCACAATCCTTCAAAATATAAATCCTCTAGGCAGTGTTAAATATAGTTCATCAGTACAACACTACAATTTGACAATCATTCACATTGCAGAAAGCGACATTATCATGGTGGATGGATTATTGGGTCATAGTCACACCGTTCAGTCCAATTTGTCCATGCCTACCAGATATCCTAAATTAATCCAGTCCCATTTACTAGCATTTGGACCACATCCCTCTAAACCCTTCTTATTCATGTATCCATCCAGATGCCTTTTAAATGTTATAATTGCGCCAGACTCCATCACTTCCTCTGGCAGCTCATTTCATACATGCACCACCCTCTACTTGAAAATGTTGTTCCTTAGGTCCCTTTTAAATCTTTCTCCTCTCACCTGAAACATATGCTCTCTAGTTTTGGAATCCCCTATCTGGGGAAAAGACCTTGGTTATTCACCATATCTGTGCTCCTGATGATTTTATAAACCTTTATGAGGTCACCCCTCAGCCTTCGATGCTCCAAGGAAAATAGACCCAGCCTATTCAGCCTCTCCCCATAGCTCAAACCCTCCAACCCTGGCAAACTTCCTTGTAAACACTTTCTGCACCCTTTCAAGTTTAGCAATGTCTTTCCTATAGCAGGGAGACCAGAATGGAATGCAGTATTTCAAAAATGGCCTCACCAATGTCCAATAGAGCTGTAACATTTTCAATGCTCTGACCAACAAAGGCTAGCGTACCAAGCATCATCTTCACTATCCTGTCTACCTGAGACTCCACTTTCAAGGAACTATGTAGCTGCACTCCAAGGACTCTTTTTCACCAACACTCCCCAGGACCTTACCATTATGTGCATAAATCCTGACCCGAGTTGTCTTTCAAAATGCAACACCTCACGTTTAACTAAATTAAACAACATCTGCCACTCCTCAGCCCAACAGATCAAGGTTCCATTGCACACTGAAATTACCTTCTTCACTGTCCACTACTCCACCAATTTAACAAAAATAAAATAAAGGTCATGATCAAAATGCAATGGTGCAGAATATGATTTCTACGCAAAGTATTTGTATACAGAGGAAACTCGATTATCCAGCATTCGATTAACCGGATTTTGGATTATCTGAAGAAAATCGCCAGGTCCCAATTGTTAACTAACTATGTTATCCAGCATTTGATTATATTGCATTTGATTATCCAGCATTCGATTAATTGGCTGAAATACTCCCCACCAATGTCCTTTGGATAATTGAGGTTCCTCTGTATTTAAATATATTTTTACTGCAAAAGTAAAACCTCCACAACCACCTGGTGAAGGAGCAGCGCTCCAAAAGTAAGTACTCCTAACATAAGCCTGTTGGATTATAACCTGGTGTTGTGTGATTTTAAACTTCATCCACCCCAGTCCGACACCACACCTCCAAGTCAAAGTAAAAACTGTATAAGTTAAATCAAAATCGTGATGAGGAAACATCATAGTAGGAAATTAAAATATGTCTTGACGATAATTTCAATTTTGCTTTGGTGAGGTATGGCGAAGTTTCACATTAAATATTTTATATTTGGAAACTTGAGTTCCAAAGCAGAAGAAAAGTAGATTACAGTTTTCAATCCTGTAATGGTTGGAAGATCATTTTGAACAACCAGTTTCAAAAAGCAACATTTCCCAGAAATCATGGCAATTTAGAAGAAGGAACAGCAAACCACCTGAAGAAAGAATTCCTTGGGTGTTTGCTGACTTGAGTTTCGCAACTGAGGGAGAAAGCAAAAGAGGAGATGGCTTTCCTTCAGATAGAAGCAAGTTGATTCATAGAGAAGGGATCCTTTACAGTAAAGGTGATGTTATTAGCAATCCAAGCACATGGATTTGATGAAAGAAAAGTCCTGAGCTGCTTAGAATAAAGTCAGAAAGGGTACGTTTTCCAAGCAAAAGAGGGGAAGACATCCTATACAGCTACTGAAGATGTGAGGATTAAGGAACACATGTCAGGTAATAAGTGAGATGAGCACTTGTGTAAAGGTCCCAGGAAGAGACAAAAAGTAAAGAAAATAGAATGTACTGAATGTAGACATTTGTCAAAAAGCATCTGATAAATGAACAATGAGTTTTAGAGCAGACATGAGTGAACCTTCACTGATTTTTGGATATCTATCTGCTTGTTATTGGTGTAAAGAGTTGAATCTTTCTTTCTGATACTTGTAATGTGCTTTTTGATCAAGTAGTCCATATATAGTGCAATGTAGTTTGTTTTTATTTTGTGTAATAACCTTTAAGTTCTTTTGCTAAAAGTACATTGACACCCTGTTGAGACTATATCATGACTGACCTCTATGTTAAACACAAATAAAACATATTCTGTCCCAGGCCAGGTTTCACACTGGGATCTGATATGGATATTAACTGGATCTAACAGTATAGTGTTTTTTTTGTCTGTGTCTAAATATGGGCTTTTTGCTTCTACTCATTTTCCATGATTGCCATCAGCATATGCTGAGATTTGTATGTCCTGGAGCAGAGTAAATCGTAACACTTAAATGAGATTATTAGCAGAGATAATGGATGTATTTTTTGATCTTTGAAAATGACCTGAGTTCTTTAACAGCCTAAATAGATTAAAAATAAGTGAATGACACTAACTGGTCACAAAATTATGGAAGAATAAAATATAAACCAATTAACCTGACATTAATGGAAAATTTTAGAAGCTATTATTTATGGACACAGTAACCGTACATTTAGAAAATTAAACTATGATTGACTTCTGTTTGAGAGATTGCCTAACTTATTTTACTTTGCAGCTGGAAGAGCAGATAAGGGTAAACTAGTGGAAGTAGCACATTTGGATTTCCAAAAGGCATTTGATATTCAATATGTTGATATTGATACAACATGGAGACAGACAAATCAATCTGTTATGGTCTAGGCCAGACCACTCAAAACATTCTTAAGCAGGCAGCCCAGACTATAACTTTATAATTTGTTTCAGTAAGTGTCAGTGAAAACTACCCAGAAAAAGTTAGCAAGGTTGACTACCAGCTTATAAACAGACAAAAATGTATTCACAAAATTATTCAATGAAACACAAAGATTAGGATAATGAACCCCTACAGAAATCAGTCTCTCCAAACTGGACTTAATTATGCTGTTCTGAATACACACAACAGTCCCAATAAGCAAACCCCCTTAGAAACCAGTATAAGTGAATGGAACAAATGCTTGAAGTTAGAAGGGCAGAGTGAGAGAGAGAGTTTGTTTCCACACAGCTCACTGTTTATCTCCCAACTAGTACTGGACTGAACTGAACTGCTCACCTAGAGAGCTGACCATTCTCCTTTCATTATACAGGTCACTTCTAAAACATTGCCACTTTGGTCTGACGTCTCATCTGTTGGCATATAAACAAAAAGGCCTCTCTACGCCCTTTAATCTCTGTACCAAACCAGACTAATCATCACCGAGAACAGTCTATTACCCCTCTGAAAAAAATAAGTACCTAATTTCCTTGAGAAAAGGAACAGCTTTTAGAAAAAAAAACTGCTTTGTGACAAACCTCCTTATCCCATGCTTGCAGCACAGTACGAATAATGACCCTTAAAGTTGCCCCAATTTTCCTAACCGGACTTCTTGAATAACAAATATCAGATACTAAGTTTACAACATAAACAAAAGAACCACCAATTTATTAATAATAAATTTGTTTCTACAAAGAAAATTAAACAACAAGGTAATCTAATTAATGTCTAGTGCTTAGTACCAATCTCCCTGTAATGGTCTCTGTTAACATTCAAATATATGCCAAAACTCGAATAGAACACATTTTCAGAACCAAAACATCGACAGTGTTCTTTGAACAAGATCCAACCTAAAATTGGTCTCATTGGTCTCAGGCTTGGTCTCATAAACAAATAACAGTACATTTTTTCTGCTCTTCTTGTTAAAAAAAAAGCTACTCCTCACAGTCTAAATATTACCTTTAGCTCTCAGCTCACAATTCAAGGTCCAAACCAAAAATAATAAAGTAACAAATTAAATGACAATAAAATATGATAAAAAAAAAGATAAACACTGACAAAATAGAAGACAATATCTCAGAGATATTAGGTAATTTATTACCATATGAGAAGGTAGTTAACCAGAAATCAACTGGACTCGCCACTGTAGCTATAAGAGCAAGTCAGAGGTTAGGAATACTGTGGCGAGTAACTCACCTCCTCATTCTTCAAAACCTCTCCGCCATCTGCAAGGCACAAGTCAGGAGTGTGATGTAATATTTCCCAGGTTTCTGGATGAGTGCAGCTCCAACAATACTCAAGAAACTTGACACCATCCAGGACAAAGCAGCCTGTTTGATTGGCATCATATTCAAAGCATCCACTCACACCACCACCAATACTCACCAGCTGCAGTGTGTACCATCTACAGGAGGCAGAAATTCATCAAAGATCCTTAAGTATCACCTTGCAAATCCACTTCTATCTGAAAGGACATGTATAGCCAATACATTAGGACACCAGTACCTGCAAACCATACATCATTTTGACTTGGAAATATATCACAATTCCTTCACTGTTGCTGGGTTAAAATCCTGGAATTTCCTCCCTCAGGACATTTTGAGTCAACCTGCATGATTCAAGAAGGCAGCTCACTACCACCTTCACAAGGGTAACTAGGGACAGACAATAAATTCTGACCCAGCCAGTGATGCTCACATCCCACAAGATTAGATTAGATTACATTACAGTGTGGAAACAGGCCCTTTGGCCCAACAAGTCCACACCGACCCGCCGAAGCGAAACCCACCCATACCCCTACATTTACCCCTTACCTAACACCACGGGCAATTTAGTATGGCCAATTCACCTGGCCCTGCACATCTTTGGACTGTGGGGGGAAACTGGAGCACCCGGAGGAAACCCACGCAGACACGGGGAGAATGTGCAAACTCCACACAGTCAGTCACCTGAGGCAGGAATTGAACCCGGGTCTCTGGCGCTGTGAGGCAGCAGTGCTAACCACTGTGCCACCGTGCCGCCCATTAATGAATGAAAAACAAATTACTCCACATTTCTACCTACTCTCCTTCACTCCTTTGCTCCCTTTGTTACCAAAAAGCTATCAAAATTTGCCTTGAAAACATTCAAACTATCTGCTGCTATCAAACTATATTCAAAATGTTTGCTTCCATGAGCTTTTCAGAGAGTTTCAAGGATTCACAAAGCTTTGTGAGAAAAATAAATTCTCCTCATCTCTACCTTGAATAAGTGGCCAATTATTTTTGAATAGTGATCCCAAATTCTAGATTCTCTCACACTTGGGAACATCCTCTCCACGTCTACTCTGTCAAAACCTTGGACCTTATCTGTTTACATTAAGTCCCACTAACTTTTCTAAACTCCAGCAGATATAATGCTAGCATGTCCAATCTTTCCTCACAAAACTACCCACACATTCTAAGTATTAGTCAAGTAAATCTTCTTTAAAACATTTACAACACATTTACATCCTTCTTCAATACCAAATACCGAACATAGCACTCCAGATGTAATCTCACCAATGTCCTGTATGACTGAAGGTTACCCTCCCTATTTTTCCATTTAACTGCCTTTGCAACAAACAATAAATTTTATTATCTTTCCTAATTACTTGTCGTACCTGCATACTAAGCTTTTGTGAATCATGCACAAGGACATCTATATCCATCTCCACCTCAAGTCTCTGCAATCTGCCACCATTTAAATAATATGCTTAGTTTTTTATTCCCCCTACTGAAAGAATGAATGAAAATGGTATGCTAGCTTTCTTTTGTTTGTAAAGTCGTTCTGGTACAAAAGTAATGATGTCTTGCTGCCATTTTATTGGACTTTGGCAGCACCACATCTGTAGTTCTGTGTACACTCTTGATCTTATGTCTGGAAGGATATGGTTTCTTTATATGGGTCCAACTAGGATTAATGGATTAATTCCTGGGTTCAGAAGACTGGACGAGGAGAAGAGATTCTGTAGAATGGGATTATATTCTCTGGGATTTAGGGAAATGATATGTCATATTATTTGTATGTAAATATATCCTTTGGTAACTTCATGGGATAGATGCTCAGATGTTCTGTTGCCTGGCCGAAATGATTAAAATTAGGAGACATACTCCCAGGATATGGTGTCAGCAAGTTAGTTCTGTGATTTTGGAAGTGCAGACTTGATTGGCCAAAGGGCCTATTCTGTCCTGTGTGAATCCATGACTCTATAAAGAAATTTTCTTCCTCTAGAAGCTGGAAATCTTTGGAATTCTGAGTCCAGTCAAAACACCGGTCAATAAGTGTTTAAGCCATAATCTTCCTCAGAGCCACTGTTGGTCTGTGACTGCCTTTCTTGCTCAGTTTACTGATTCTAACTCAATAAATGCAGAGTATAAATCCATTCCACTAAATCATCCCAGAAGTTAATTAAGAGTGACTGGCAACGTTGCAGCAGACACAAAATTTATGGCTGTCTCAATGTGAGATGCGATTGGCATCAGTAGCTTGTCTATAACATTAAAATACATTGTAATATCTAAGTTTGGACAAGATTTGAGCTTCTAAAATCTGGTGCATGCTTGCAGGACATCTTTTATTCTAGATCTGAAAAGAGAAAATGCCAATTAGTACTAGGAAGAGCACTCTGAATTTCAGAAACCATCATTTGATTTTTCTAGGTCAGTAAACCGCATTTATCTAACAATGGGTGCATTAGATATGTTTTCTTACATCACGTGTTGGTGCATTGTTAGCTGTAACCAAGCAGTGCAATGGTACGCTAAACTGGAATCAAAATTGCTAACAGGTATAATTAGGTTTATGTTAACAGGCTGTATTTGTTGGATGATGGATTTAACTGAAATGAAATTTCATTCACAGTATTGAAAAGAAAAATATTAATACAATTGCATCTCTATCTTTGGCCTTGGTACTGTGGGCAGGAACAGTCTGTTTGGAGCTGCAGGAAGGGCTAAGCCTGTTCCATTATTTAATAGAATTACACTTCTTCTCCCAATCCCCATATCTGTTACTTCTGTCAGAATCCAAAGTCTTTCTATCTATCTCGGCTTTGATAACACACAACAGTCCTCTCAATCCAAAGATTCTAGGACATCTGAGTGAATAAATTCAACCCATCCCAATGTTAAGTCACTGATCCCTTATATCCCCATTTGTAGAATCCAGTCAGAGGGCATCTCTCAGTGTTAACCTGATGACCAATCCCCGCACCAACCACCAACCCCCACACCCCGCCAATCACCGCTGCAGGTTGTTCCCTTACTTTGTGCAGTTCTTACACATCTTACACTAGAATTAGTGACTATATTCACTGCCATTCCTTGGGAAGATAAAATAGAGAATGTGAAAACTTTGATTAAAAAAAAAGTTTATCATAAACTCTTGGAGTAAAACGCTGAAACACCAAAACCATCTCAGTGCCTGTGGAATCAAATTCATTCTTCTATAACGATGAGTATCTGAACTAAATATTTTTCAGCTGTGTGTGCTACCCTGATAAATTCCATCTATTTCTCTCAAGAAGATGTGACTGAAAACAAATAAAACATCGTCTAAAATTACCATATAAACTTTTATTTTACATCCAATCTGTTTCAAGACTAAAGACTTTAACTATATATGACAAAAGACTGACAGCAATAATATCTTACGCTGTGGTGTCAGCTAGCCCAAGAGTAATGCATAAAAAAGGTTTCAATTTTTTTGTCATCTCAGGAGACTTTGACACTTTCAGTAAAAATCTGATGACTAAGGTTTGTCCTTCGTGTAGAGAGAAACCCGATAATTGGGACAGCAGACTTGATTATGTCTATCAGTAAAGAATACAATATAAGCGTGTCTCACAATTGGTCACTTTTGGAATTTTATTAGTTTGAATTTATATCTATCTGAAGCCTGCAAGCTACTTGAAACATCAGTGCAAA
This sequence comes from Chiloscyllium plagiosum, assembly GCF_037043375.1. Classification (NCBI taxonomy): domain Eukaryota; kingdom Metazoa; phylum Chordata; class Chondrichthyes; order Orectolobiformes; family Hemiscylliidae; genus Chiloscyllium; species Chiloscyllium plagiosum. The sequence continues at coordinate 114,893,248 of NW_028270139.1, forward strand.
ATATTAGTTATGCAGTAGTCATGCTTTTGTATAAAATTCCTCTGTTCTGTATTTTAATGAAGTTATTTATAACATAGATATCATCAAATAGTTCCAACTTGAGGTTCACTTCCAAATCATAGCACACACTGAAACTGTTCAGAAGTACCATCACAGCAGCACTTAATTGTGGGAAAAGATTTGCCACCCTGCCAACTCATAATAGGCCCACACAGAACATAGGAAAGCAAACTTGGCCAAACTATACCAAAAACACCCAGAATGCCTCAGCAGGGATCAAGCAGGCTGACAAGCAAAACTAGACAGCACTCGCAGACAAGGGAATACACTTCCCAGCACCCACTAGCAATGTCAGAGCAACACAGCTATCTCAAAACCCTGAGGGCAGTTTCACAACCCAGCAATACCAAAGCCACACAAAGAACAGGCCAGACAGAGAGGCACCACCAAGAGTATTGCTCCCAGGACAAGACAATGGACGCACCTTACTATTTCAGAGGAGACATCAGCACCTATCTGCGAAGAAGACTGGGATCTCCTGACCTATTGATCCTGTCAGGATGTTACATTGTATCGAGAATCAGGACATTCATCCGATAACTGTTTTCCGATTAACATCATTGTAACTAGATTACTCCATTTCCAGATACATTTTATTTTCCTCATTTCTGATTAGCCCTAATGTACAAGATTATTGTAAAATGGGCTTCTTCCTCACATCGAGAAAGAGAAACTTTCAGCTACCTGGACAGACTGTCTGTGCTGTTTCAGCTTAGTCAATTTCTCTTTCAGTGATATAGCTTGTAATAAACAGCTTGCCAATTTCACCCAATCTGGTTTGTGTGCTCTCTGCTTTATTGGGCTAATTTCTCCAACACTCATCCATATGAATATCTTCACTTTTAGACAACCCACCAAAATCCCAGTCTAGTTCCATAGTAGCAATACAGAACAGAGACAACCCTCCCTCATTCTCACATTCTCTCTCCCCTTGACATACATTGACTATTAGCCTCACTCCCTCCTGATCAGCCCTCGGCTCCTACAACTATCTCCTCCTTCAACACCCAGTTCTTCCAAACTCCCGCCTGACTTTCCAACTCCCTCCAATCTTTGACTAACTATATTTCACCAATTCACAGAGCTGTTATGGAGCAAAGTAGACCACTTGGCAAAGTATACCTACTCCTGCTGCCTGACCATTTTAACCAGAGCTGAAAATGTGTTGCTGGAAAAGCACAGCAGGTCAAGCAGCATCCAGGGAACAGGAGAATCGACGTTTCGGGCATAAGCCCTTCACCAGTGGTAGGCTTATGCCCGAAACGTCGATTCTCCTGTTCCCTGGATGTTGCCTGACCTGCTGCGCTTTTCCAGCAACACATTTTCAGCTCTGATCTCCAGCATCTGCAGACCTCACTTTCTCCCCATTTTAACCAGACTCCACCTGAACTCCAAGAGGCATTCCCAAAACTATTTATTCACTGTGTGGAAGCATTTTTGGGTAGCATTGTTAGTATTGGATGGAATAAGTATAATAATAAATAACTGATCATTTATCTTAGGAAACAGAGATCATAACAGCATCCAGCATCAATTTTGAGAGGGAGGAGCTTAAGTATAAAACGACTGTTCAAAGCTTTAATACACGTCATTACAAAGTACTGAGGGGGGAGTTAGCTCGAAAGGAGTTTAGCAACAAAAAATGGATGAGAAATAGTAGAAGATACTTAATATGTAATCTGGCTCACACACAAATATACTCAATGAGAAAGGAAGATTCTAGGAAGGGGCTAAGCCAATCATAGTAAACAACAAGAAAAAGTACACAATTTAACAAAGATTGGTTGTATGGCAGAGGATTGGGAAAGTTTTAAAAACCATCAAAAGACAGCCACAAAATTAATAAAGAGGAAGAAGATAAACTTTGAGGATAAACTTTGAAGTAATATCGAGATGAGCATCAAGATCTTCCTAAAGTATATAAAAGGGAAGCGAGAGGCCCAAGTAAACATAGGCCCCTTAAAGAGGCTGGGAAATGAGAACAGGGAACTAAGAAATGGCAGGGTTGAATAAATACTTTGCATCAGTCATTAAAGTAAGAGACACCAATGCTAATCTCAAAACTGCTAAATATTCAAGGGCAAAAGGAAGAGAAGAAATAATACAATAACTAGGAAAAAGTACGAGGAAACAAATGGGATTAAAGGCCATTATGTTCTCTGGACCTGAAGGGATGCATTCCTCGGATATTGAAGGAAGCAGCTGCAGAGATAATGGGTGCACCAGTGGTAGTCTTCCAAAATCTTCATATTTTGTAATAAGTCTCAATGGAGTTGAAAATTGTCAATGAATTACTTCAATTTAAAAAGCAAAATTAAACAAAAATAACCAGTAACTATAGGCTAGTTAGCTTAACATCTATTATTGGGACAATATTAGGGTCTGTTACTAAAGACGTAATAGCAAAGTATTTAGAAAGACATAATGTGATCAAGTAGAGTCAGCGTGGCTTCATGAAGGGGATATCTTGCCTACAAATTTGTTTTAATTCTTTGAAGAGGTAACAAGGATAAATAAAGGGAAAGCATGTTGTAATATATTTGGATTTCAGAAGGTGTTTGATGAGGTACCCTTTCATTAGGTTACTCAAGAAGACAAGAGCTGATCATGTTGGAGTTAGTACAATAGCATGGGTAGAGGATTCGCTAAGTAACAGAAGACAGAGAGATGGGGTAACAGGCATTTTCAGGATGACAACATGCAACTAGTGAAGAACCATTGGGATCAGTGCAGTGACTACTATTTTTTACAATATATATCAATGAATTGCATGAGGAAAGTGAATGTACTGTAGCCAAGGTTGCAGATGATGGAAAAATATATGGGAAGGCAAATGCTGAGGATGATACAACAACTCTACAGAAGGATATAGACAGGCTAAGCAAGTAGGCAAAACTTGGCAAATGAAGAGAATGTGGGAAAATGTGAGGTTATGCATTTTAGCAGGAAGGGTAGATGAGCTGAAATGGAGACAGACTGCAGGAAGCTACAGGACAGAGTGATTTCAGAGTTCTCATGCATTCATTACAAAAGGCTGGCATAAAAGTCAGTAAGTAATAAGCAAGGCAAATGGATAGATAAGGAATGTGATGAATGTGTGGTCAGGAATGTGGCTCAGGGATCAGGTTTATCAGCCAGTTATCACCTCACCCTCCTCCATTATGAATTTCATCTGCTACTTTTCTGCCCATCCCACTAACGTCTCAATGTTTTTATTCAAATTCTACGTCCTTCTTAGTTTACCGTTCATCTCCTATTTTGTGTCAGTTTGAAGCTTTGAACATTTCCACTACACACCAAAATCTAGATAATATATCAGGAATAAGCAAGGTAGCCGATATCGACTTCTGGGGAATTACTACAAACCTTTTCCAGCCTGAAAAATGTCCATTGACCTTTCATCTTATGTCCCTCTTATTTCATGACATATAGCTTTTCTCACAATTTTCTGACCTAATCTGAGCTCTCTGTCACCCAGAAATTGTATGCTATCCAGCTGCCATCCTAACCTGCCCTACTCTCTTATTCATTTACCTCACGCATGCAACCCCATTACACATCTGCACTGATCGTTTAAAAGCTTACTTACCAGAATCGACAGCTAATGTTGTAAAAAGGGGGCTTAACTTCTATGTACACTTCCTTCACTGATTTCCCCATGTTTTCATGTGCTGCAGGATCCTCCATCAGATGTTTGGCCACAAGGAATGGAGGAAGTTAAGTAGATATCTTGTTTATCATTGTCAGTGTTGAAAACAGGGTTTCATAGAAACCCCACCATCCAGAAGCAGGCCATTCAGCCCATCAAGTCCACACAGACCCTCCAAACAGTATCCTACCCAGACACATCCCCTTACCCCTGTAACCCTGCATTTCCCATGGCTAGTTGAAACTTTATTGCTGGAACAGCACAGCAGGTCAGGCAGCATCCAGGGAACAGGAGATTCGACGTTTCGGGCACAGGCCCTTCTTCAGGAATGAGCAGAGAGTGTTCAGCAGGAGAAGATAAAAGGTAGGGAGGAGGGACTTGGAGGAGGGGCGTTGGAAATGTGATAGGTGGAAAGAGGTCAAGGTGAAGGTGATAGGTCGGAGTAGGATGGAGGCGGAGAGGTCAAGAAGAAGACTGCAGGTCAGGAAGGCGGTGCCGGGCTGGAGGGATCCGGCTGAGACAAGGTGGGGGGAGGGGGGATGAAGAAACTGGTGAAGTCCAAGTTCATCCCCTGCGGTTGGAGGGTTCCCAGTCGGAAGATAAGACGCTCCTCCTCCGACCGTCGAGTTGTTGTGGTTTGGCGGTGGATGAGTCCAATGACCTACATATCCTCGGTGGAGTGGGAGGGGGAGTTGAAATGCTGTGCTACAGGTTGGTTGGGTTGGTTCGTCCGGGTGGCCCAGAGGTGCTCTCTGAATCGCTCCGCAAGTAGGCGGCCTGTCTCCCCAATATAGAGGAGGCCACACCGGCTGCAGCGGATGCAGTAGATGATGTGGGTGGAGGTGCAGGTGAATCTGTGGCGGATATGGAAGTTTCCTTTGGGGCCTTGGAGAGAAGTGAGGGGGGAGGTGTGGGCGCAAGTGTTGCACCTCCTGCGGTTGCAAGGAGGTGCAACACTTGCAACCGCAGGAGGTGCAACACTTGCGCCCACACCTCCCCCCTCACTTCTCTCCAAGGCCCCAAAGGAAACTTCCATATCCGCCACAGATTCACCTGCACCTCCACCCACATCATCTACTGCATCCGCTGCAGCCGGTGTGGCCTCCTCTATATTGGGGAGACAGGCCGCCTACTTGCGGAGCGATTCAGAGAGCACGTCTGGGCCACCCGGACGAACCAACCCAACCAACCTGTAGCACAGCATTTCAACACCCCCTCCCACTCCACCGAGGATATGTAGGTCATTGGACTCATCCACCGCCAAACCACAACAACTCGACGGTCGGAGGAGGAGCGTCTTATCTTCCGACTGGGAACCCTCCAACCGCAGGGGATGAACTTGGACTTCACCAGTTTCTTCATCCCCCCTCCCCCCACCTTGTCTCAGCCGGATCCCTCCAGCCCGGCACCGCCTTCCTGACCTGCAGTCTTCTTCTTGACCTCTCCGCCTCCATCCTACTCCGACCTATCACCTTCACCTTGACCTCTTTCCACCTATCACATTTCCAACGCCCCTCCTCCAAGTCCCTCCTCCCTACCTTTTATCTTCTCCTGCTGAACACTCTCTGCTCATTCCTGAAGAAGGGCCTGTGCCCGAAACGTCGAATCTCCTGTTCCCTGGATGCTGCCTGACCTGCTGTGCTGTTCCAGCAATAAAGTTTCAACTTTGATCTCCAGCATCTGCAGACCTCACTTTCTCCTCGAAGATTTCCCATGGCTAACCCACCTAACCTCCATATCCCTGGACACTATGGGCAATTTGGCATGCCCAATCCACCAAACCTCACATCTTAGGACTTTGGGAGGAAATCCACGCAGACACAGGGAGAACATGCAAACTCCACACAGACCTGAGGAAACCACACTGTGAACATGAGTTCCTGGCACTATGAGGCAGCAGTGCTAACCACTGAGTCACCGTGCGGCTGGGTTCTGGTGCTAGTTGGGAGATTTAAGCCATTGTATTTCACAAACAGTACAATAAGTTCAAAAGTACTGAATATTCCATTAATCTTAATGAATTTGCTAATCACAATGTGTAAGGCAATTAATTAACATGAATAAAGCCATGTGTCACTATTTATCATGTTTTTTTGCCTGCATAAATTATCTTGCACCTCTCTGACATCATTAGACCAAAGCTATTAATGGAACAATGTCCTTCATGTTATCATAAATGAGTTATCCTTCAACATGCATCGCAAAGGTTAGAATCAGCAATGGTAGTGATCAATGACAAGACATAGGTGAATGTTATGAGCAATACCATGTAAATACCATGAGCAATCCCCAGTAATAGGCATGTACTGAGCACCAGAGTGGCAATTTAGTCTTCCCAGGATTTTTACAGACACTTCTCAAAAGTGTATATCCCAAAAGTTAACACAAATAAATAATAAACATTAATTGGCTAACTGTCCTGTACAGCTAATGAAGTTATATCCTATGATAGTTAAGGAAAATGAATAAATGAATCATAAGGCGGTGAAACTAGTCAACATCAGCAGCAAGAGTTTAGCTAATAGTAACTTGGCAGCTTGTTTTTTATAGCAACGGGTTTCTTTTCTATTGTGTTGGAACATATGGCCAAGATTTTTGATTTCAAATCACTTAAACTGATAAGCAGCAGGAAACAATTTGTCCTCTTCATGCACATATCGAATTGCTGGTGTAAAGTCCCTAAGGAATCTGAATCCACTACCACTTCATATGGTGTATTTTAAACCTTAACAATTGTGAACAATTTCCCTAATCTACCCTATGATGCTTTAAATGATTCTTTTAAATTTTCATCGTTATCCTTTCAAGCTATTTTTCTGTAATTTCTACTGACCAACCCAATTTCAAAGCAAAACAGTTCACCCTACTTGATATATCAAATGTTGTCACCTCATTAGGCTTCTCCTTAACTTTGCTGAGAGTGTGTTGCTGGAAAAGCACTGCAGATCAGGCAGTATCCGAGGAGCAGAAAAATTGACATTTCCGGCATAAGCCCTTCATCAAGAATGCCTGATGAAGGGTTTATGCCCGAAACATCGATCCTTCTGCTTCTCGGATGCTGCCTGTCCTGCTGTGCTTTTCCAGCAATACACACTTGCTCTGATCTCCAGCATCTGCAGTGCCCACTTTCTCCTTCTCCTTTAATTTCTCTGTCTCACTATGGACAACACTATGGGCCCTTGAAGACAGAAACAGGGGAATATATTACGGGGAACAAAGAAATGGCAGAAGAATTAAATGGGTACTTCAGATCGGTGTTCACTGGGGAAGACAAAAGCAATCTCCCTGAGGTAACAGTGGCTGAAGGACCTGAACTTAAGGGAATTTATATTTGCCAGGATTTGGTGTTGGAGAGACTGTTAGGTCAGAAGGTTGATAAGTCTCCAGGGCCTGATGGTCTACATCCCAGGGTACTGAAGGAGGTGGCTTGGGAAATCGTGGATGCGTTAGTGATTATTTTCCAGAGTTTGATAGATTTGGGGTCGGTTCCTGAGGATTGGAGGGTGGCTAATGTTATACCACTTTTTAAGAAAGGTGGGAGAGAGAAAGCAGGAAATTATAGACCAGTTAGTCTGACCTCAGTGATGGGAAAGATGCTGGAGTCTATTATAAAGGATGAAATTACAGCACATCTGGATAGTAGTAACAGGATAGGACAGAGTCAGCATGGATTTATGAAGGGGAAATCATGCTTGACTAATCTTCTTGAATTTTTTGAGGATGTAACTCTGAAGATGGACGAGGGAAATCCAGTAGATGTAGTGTACCTGGACTTTCAGAAAGCTTTTGATAAACTCCAACATAGGAGGTTAGTGAGCAAAATTAGGGTGCATGGTATTGGGGGCAAAATACTAGATTGGATTGAAAACTGGTTGGCTGATAGGAAACAAAGGGTAGTGATAAACGGCTCAATTTCAGAAAGGCAGGCAGTGACCAGTGGGGTACCGCAGGGATCCGTGCTGGGACCGCAGCTTTTTACAATATATGTTAATGATATAGAAGATGGTATCAGCAATAACATTAGCAAATTTGCTGAAGATACAAAGCTGGGTGGCAGGGTGAAATGTGATGAGGATGTTAGGAGGTTACAGGGTGACCTGGACAAGTTAGGTGAGTGGGCAGATGCAGTTTAATGTGGATAAATGTATGGTTATCCACTTTGGTGGCAAGAACAGGAAGGCAGATTACTACCTCAATGGAATCAATTTAGGTAAAGGGGCAGTGCAGAGAGATCTGGGTGTTCTTGTACACCAGTCAATGAAGGCAAGCATGCAGGTACAGCAGGTAGTGAAGAAGGCTAATAGCATGCTGGCCTTCATAACATGAGGAATTGAGTATAGAAGCAAAGAGGTGCTTCTGCAGCTGTACAGGGCCCTGGTGAGACCACACCTGGAGTACTGTGTGCAGTTCTGGTCTCCAAATTTGAGGAAAGACATTCTGGCTATTGAGGGAGTGCAGCGTAGGGTAACGAGGTCAATTCCTGGAATGGCGGGATTACCTTACACTGAAAGACTGAAGCGACTGGGCTTGTATACCCTTGAGTTTAGAAGACTGAGAGGGGATCTGATTGAGACATATAAGATTATGAAATGATTGGACACTCTGGCAGCAGGAAACATGTTTCCGCTGATGGGTGAGTGCCAAACCAGAGGACACAGCTTAAAAATACGGGGTAGACCATTTAGGACAGAGATGAGGAGAAACTTTTTCACCCAGAGAGTGGTGGCTGTGTGGAATACTCTGCCCCAGAGGGCAGTGGAGGCCCAGTCTCTGGATTCCTTTAAGAAAGAGTAGGATAGAGCTCTCAAAGATAGTGGAATCAAGGGTTATAGAGATAAGGCAGGAAGAGGATACTGATTAGGAATGATCAGCCATGATCATATTGAATGGCGGTGAAGGCTCGAAGGGCAGAATGGCCTACTCCTGCACCTATTGTCTATTGTCTATTGTCTAACCCATTTTTCTCCAATCTGCCCAATCAACTATGAGTCTCTCATTCCTGATAAATGTTTTCTGTATTCATTCCAAGGCTTTGACATCTTCTGAAAGTTTGGGTGTGCAAGATTATATATCATACTCCAGCTGAGATATAACCGTAATTAACTTTGCTTCCCTGTTCATTTGTTAAATCTTTCTATTCGCAGTGTTCCTTGTGTTTTCTTAAATTCTTTCTATATTTACACTAACCCTATCACAGAATTGATAACATGCATTCATTAGTCCCTTTGCCCTTGCAACCCCTCAAAATAATTGAACCTGATACATTCCTTCCAAACTGTATTACTTCAAATCATGCATCTGTCATGTGCCTGTCCATTTCACTGGATGGCTGCAATACCTCTGAAGCGTGTGCATCACGTTCACTATTCAGTCCATTGTCAGGGCTTGCAACATTTGCAAAACTCAAAATTGTAATCTCAAATACCTAAATACAAATTGAACCAGGAAAGATACCTTCTGATACACACCCCTGGGGGGACCACTGCAAACATCCTCTCCTATAGGGAAAAAAAGATCTGTTTAACTTGCTTCCTAATACTGGAAACAATTATGATTTAATTAATAATGCTCATGATCTAATACAGTAGATTACTTACAGTGTGGAAACAGGCCCTTCGGCCCAACAAGTCCACACCGACCCGCCGACAAGCAACCCACCCCCCTACGCTTACCCCTTCATCTAACACTATGCGCAACTTAGCATGGCCAATTCACCTAACCCGCACATTTTTGAACTGTGGGAGGAAACCGGAGCACCCGGAGGAAACCCATGCAGACACGGGGAAAATGTGCAAACTCCACAGAGACAGTTGCCTGAGTAGGAATTGAACCCGAGTCTCTGGCGCTGTGAGGTAGCAGTGCTAACCACTGTGCCACCATGCTACCCATGCCACTGTGCTGCCCAGTAGTTTGAGTGAGCAAAAAAGATAAAGCCCTGTTTAAGGTATTGTTTTGTGGATGAGATGTTAAACTTAGTCAAGTTACTTTAAACAGTAAACTGAATGGATCCCATGCTGAAGAAGTGCAAGACAGTTATCCCTGGCTTCCTAGCTAATACTTCACCCTCAAGAATTTTTTTTTTAAAAGTAGCAGATGACTTGGTCATTCACTTTGCTATTTGTAGAAGTTAACTGTGCAATTTGGCTGTAATACCTCTAAATGTCAGCACTTCAAAACTGTTTCCTTGACTGCAAATTACTTTGAGATTTTCATGTGTGTGTGCAAGTCTTAACTGACTTTTACTATCTGTCACCTACATTTTAGCCAATTATGTATTACCATTCCTTTACTACTTTGTCACAGTCATACAGTGAGATAGCATTGAAACAGAGCCCTTGTGCCACCATGTCTATGCTGACCAAACAAATACCAAACTATTCAAACCCCATTTACCTGCATTTGCTCCATAGCCTACTGTGCCTTGGCATTTTAAGTACTCATCCAGGTGCTTCTTCCGTGTTGCGAGAATACCTGCCTCCACCACCCTCTCAGGCAGGACATTCTGTATAAGTACCACACCCTGGGTTTCTCAAATCTCCTTTAAATCACTATCTCTTCATCTTAAACTTATAACATAGGACATAGAACAGTACAGCACAGAACAGGCCCTTCAGCCCACGATGTTGTGCCGACCATTGATCCTCATGTAAGGTAAACCTAATGTACGAACTCTCAAATTTCTGTGACCATATGCATGTCCAGCAGTCTCTTAAATATCCCCAATGACCTCGCTTCCACAACTGCTGCTGGCAACGCATTCCATGCTCTCACAACTCTCTGTGTAAAGAACCCGCCTCTGACATCCCCTCTATACTTTCTGCCAAACAGCTTAAAACTATAATCCCTCGTGTTAACATTTTCTGCCCTGGGAAAAAGTCTCTGGCTATCAACTCTATCTATGCCTCTCATTATCTTGTACACCTCAATTAAGTCCCCTCTCTTCCTTCTTTTTTCCAATGAAAAAAGTCCGAGCTCAGTCAACTTCTCTTCATAAGATAAGCCCTCCAGTCCAGGCAGCATCCTGGTAAACCTCCTCTGAACCGTCTCCAAAGCATCCACATCTTTCCTATAATAGGGCGACCAGAACTGGACACAATATTCCAAGTGCGGTCTAACCAAAGTTTTATAGAGCTGCAACAAGATCTCACGGCTTTTAAACTCAATCACCCTGTTAATGAAAGCCAAAACAACATATGCTTTCTTAACAACCCTGTCCACCTGGGTGGCAATTTTAAGGGATCTATGTACCTGCACACCAAGATCCCGCTGTTCTTCCACACTGCCCAGAATCCTGTCTTTAATCCTGTACTCAACTTTCAAGTTTGACCTTCCAAAATGCATCACTTCGCATTTTTCCAGGTTGAACCCCTCTCAGCCCATCTCTGTATCCTGTCAATGTCACGCTGCAGCCTACAACACTCCTCTATACTGTCAATGACACCTCCAACCTTTGTGTCATCTGCAAACTTGCTTACCCATCCTTCAATCTCCTCAGCCAAGTCATTAATAAAAATTACAAAGAGTATTAGGTATGCCATCTGGTATTAGATATGTCTGCCAAGGGAAAAAAGATTCTCACGATCAACTCTGACAATGTCTATCATGATTTTTGAATACCTCAATCAGATCCCCAGTCAGCGTCCCCTGCTCCAAGGATAGCAAACACAGCCCTTCCATTCTCTCCTCATAACTGAGACTTTTCATCCCAGGCAGTATTCTGGCAAATTTCCTTTCCACCTTCTCCAGTGCAATTGTCACTTTTTGATAATGTGGTGATCAGAATGGCACATGGCATTCCACATGTCACCTCACCAATATTTTATAAAGTTGCAACAAGACATCCTTGTTTCTATATTTTCTGCGCTGGTTAATGAAGACATGTATCCCATATACCTTCTTCACCAACCTGTCAACTTGTGTTGATAGCTTTGGTGATCCATGGATTTGTACACCAATCTCCCTTTGTTCCTCAGTACTCCTAGGTGCTTACCATCTACCTCCCAAGGTAGATCATCTCACAATTATCAGGATTAAATTTCATCTGTTATTGCTCTTCCCAATTTCCAGCTGATAATATCAGACGCTTGCCTGAGATCATAATCCTCACTATCAAATCCATCAGTTCATGTCACCTTACTAATTCTGCCTTCTGCATTCACATTCAAGTCGTTAATGTACATAATAGACAGCAAGGGTGCCAGCACTAATATCCGTAGCACACTCGGGTTTCTCTTTTCTGACTAAGTCTATGTATATATCACTCATGTTAACTTCATTTGTCCTCTCTATTACTTCATCTAAAACCTCAATCAGGTTCCTCTGATATGATTTGCATTTCACAAATATTTGCTGGCTGTCCATTATCAATCAATGCTTCACTGTGCAAGAATTAATTTTGTCTGTGACATATCTGAATGCTTGTATATCACATGGTTTTTTAAAAAAATATCATTTATATTCAAGAAGTTGGACAGCATTATGATATCTCACAAATCATACTCTAATTAGGAGGAAAGGGAACCTCCACTGTAACAGCTGATGGAACCTCTCTTCAAAGAAAAATGACAAACTAACCTTTTGAAAGCCACATCACCATCACAATATGAAACCATTGTCTCCAGTTGTTAAATTAATTCTGGTTCCCAAATAGGATGAAATGTTGCTTTCTTTACACGTTTGAACTACATGTGACTCCAGACGCATCACAGCAATATAATGGAGTCTGAAATGCTCTCAAGGATGGTTCGTATTGGACAATAAATGCCAGTGGCACCATACTCTCTGAAAATACATCAATTCAATTCTGCTATTACTATGAATTCTTCATTAGCTCTGGGTCAAAAATCCTCTCTTACAGCCTTTGAGAGAATGGCAGCAATTTAAATGCTTACATTTCATGGACAAATTATAAAAAAAAGTTCCACATGTGATTCCAGATCCAGAACAATGTGATTGGCTACTTTTGAAATGGCCAAGCAAATCACTTAGTCATGACAAATACACTGTACACCGTTTTAAGAGAGAAAGTAATAAGTGCTGGCCTCGTCAGCAATACTTACACACTGCAAATGCATACAAAAATCTCTCATATACCATTGTTGTGGATTTTTAAAAAAATTCCCTCTTCACAATCCTAAGTACAAATGTAACTGCTTCAGGAATGAAAGAAGCTTCACCATGTCAGTAAGGTAGCAAAATAAAACAGACAGCTAATATTGACTGACAGCTGAAGTTAACAAAGAAAATACAGAGCATTTGAGGCAGGTAGAAGAGGCGAAAGAATTGTACGATGCTAACCAACATAAGAATGGAAAATATGGGTAATCAATGTCAAGAAAATGGGAGGGGTAAAATGTTACTTTTCTCAAGCAGGAAATCAGGTGAAACTTCAATGAAGGTGAACAAAACAGATTGTTAGTAATTGATAGCCTGTAAACATTTATTGTAACCTGAGCACTTGGAACCTCTCAGTATAGAACTGAATTTTGTTTTGAAGTATATTCTGAGACCAGAAGTGGGAATGGAATGGCAGTTCTTTAGAATAACAAACTTTGGCTCATTGGGAAGATTGAGTGACAAGCACAGCTAAACAAAACAGCTGAAGAAAAAAGCAGTTATTTTTAGGCTGTATTAAAGGGTGTGAATTAGAGGTAGAATATATCCTGATGTGAAAAAAAAAGAATGAAAGCTACCAAGAATGAAACTGCAGACAATAAATGGCAGGTCAAGTTACTTCGGTGCAATTCCATGTTAGTATTATTGTACCATTCTTAAACAGCACCACCGGATTTGGGGAATAAAAAGCAAAAGATGCTAGATGTATGCAGCAGGCCTACCACTTAAAAAAATTTAAAAAAAGAGTGGTGAACACTTTAGTATCCTTCAACACACTCACTAGTGAGCAGGAGAGTACTCAAAAAGGCAAACAAAGCTTTGGCCATGGAGGAAAACCAAGTAGAGGTTAAGAGGATAGACACAGTAGCTACCATTACAGAAAAGTAAATAGTAGTTTCAATAGTCTGGAAACATGCTGGAAAGAGCAAAAAATGGAGACTGATACACTTCTACTTAATTAGACCAAGGATAGTGAAAAACAATAATTTTTTGTTTAAATGTGATAACATTTTATTTGTGCATAAAAGCACCATAATTTTGTTTGTTATTAACTGCATACATCATTATTGCATATATGATTACGTTTGGGTAATGCTTGATCCAATGGTCAGGTGGGAAGTTAAAATTTAAAGAAATTTCAACCCAACTCAAATCAATAGTGTGCAGTTCAGTCACTGAAATTGTTTAAGGAGACTGAATAGCTCCAATTTAACAATATTTGTCTTTTAAATCAAAGTTGGCCCAGTTTCCAAGGCAATGGGAAACTCAGCAGCTAAAAGAGAATAGAAGGAGATAGATCCTTCAGCTAAGTCCCTTCACTACACTGCCATGTTGGACTGGTGTGTACAAAGTTAAAAATCACACAACTCACTACACTGCGTGTATGCTAGAAACAGCAGTATTGCTTCCTGCACAGCTAGTGAGCAATACTCTCCCAACTTAATTGTCCTAATGGTCCAACTTCATTGCTGAACGTTTCCCAGCCACAATCAACCACCCTAACGTTTCTGGTCTTTTTGCACTGATCTAAATCTTTCCCCAATCTCTGATTGCCTCTGATCTCATCTTCACTCATCAATCAATCACAATTACTACCTATCCTCCCAATAATATTCTATAGATGCCCACAACTGATAATCCCCAAATATAACTTATTTCCTAATGGACTGCAGCCTCTTCTGAGGGTGTTCTTTTCCCTTCATCTGTCCAGGTACATAAGCATCAACAACAAAGGCAGTAGTTGTTGTCCATCCACAACTGTCCTTGAGAAGGCTGTGGTGAGCTGCCATTTTTAATCGCTGTTAATGAGGCAGTTCCAAGTTTTCCAATGTGAAAAGCATACCCTTTGGGAGAATATAGAATGAAGGGACATTATTGAAAACTAAGAGGGGGCCACCTATTTAAGACAGAGAAGTTCTTTGAAACTCTCTTCCTCCAAAGGCAGTGAAAGTAAAGTCTTTGAATAATATTAAGGCAGAGATAGATTGATTCTTTCAGAAGATTAAGGGGAAGTTAATCTCCTCAAATCACAAAAATGATATTGCAAATTCAAGAATTCAGGCACATACAGGACTATATAATAGTACAAATCCCAAGCAAGGCACAGATTACAGATGATATAATTTCCAAGGCAACAGTGGATCAGGTTGACAAAGAATACTTAATCCTCAAAGAGATGGAATTATATTCTACTGCAATTACCAGTACATTATAGCTAATGAGACAAAATTTGGAAACTTGGTCAGCTTACGGAGCAGATGCAGAGTGCACAGAGGTTAGACATCACTGTATGGAAAGGTGGTCCAAATGCTGTCTAGCAGACCTAGTATGGAAATATTTCATGAACAAAAACAACATTTGACAGCTGTGGATGACCTGTTGTGGACTGGCACAGTTTGATTATATCAATAGTAATGAGACAGAAAACCGAAAATGACAACAACAGACACTTGGAAATCAAAGATCGAAGTAAGAACTAATATTCCGTAAGGTAATTTGAACGACAGAGAAAACATTACAATGTTACAATGGGGAGGATGTAGTGTAGTGGTAATATTATTAGTGTAATAATCCAGCATCTTAATGTATTCAAGACAGGGTTTCAAATCTCACCGTGGCGGATGGTGAAATTTGTATTCAACAAAATCTGGAATTAAAAGGTAATACAATGGTGATCAGGCAACCATTGTCATCTTTTGTTAAAAGCCCATCTGTTTCACTAATAGACTTTAATGCAGGAAGTCTATCAATGTTTCCTGCTCTGGCCTACTTATTAATCCACAGCAATGTTGCTGACTCTTAACTGCCCATTGAAATAGCCTCGCTAAGTCATTCAGTAGTATCAAATTGCTAAAAAGTCTGAAATAAAGGAATGAGTCTAGATGGACCATTTGGCATTGACTGGGTCACTAGAAATATCAATAGCGAAAACAGTTCTTTGACCGTGTAAATCCTCCTTTCCAATATCGCAGAATCACAGACATGTTACAATGCAAAAGGTGGCTATTCAGCCCGTCATGTCTGCATCCTCACCTTGTGGTTTGGTCCAAAATTGGGAGAGCTACCCACAGGCTACACATCAATAGCTCAACATAGTCATCCTCATGGAATTCTACCTTTTAGACACCACTAATGTGCAGGCAACACCAAACATGGATTGGTACTGTCTCACCAACTGCAGCAGCACTTTAGCAAGGATTTGCAGTTATTCTTAACATGTCATGCATGGTCCAGGAAACCTCCATATTGATGCCAATATTCCTCCATTTTGAACACTACTGAGAAGAAGGACTGAGGATGCATTGCATTCTGGGTTGAGATCTTCAGTGTTGATCATCACCTGTGGCTCAGTATCATCACAACCGATTGCACTTGCTGAGTCCTGAAGGACACAACTACTAACTGAGTCTGTGGCAGGTAGTGAGGGAACAAAAGATAGGAAAAAGTCTACTTGACTTTGTCATCACCAATTCACCTCTTGCAGAGATGTCTATCTGTGACAGTATTGGTAAGATTTACCTCTGCACAGTCCTTGTGAAAATGAATTCACATTGAGGATAAGGTTGCTAATTTCCAACAATTTAAACTAACTTAGCAAAGTTATACAAACCAGAAGAGAATTTTAGATTGTAATAGCAAGATGCATGAAATGCTGGGAGAGGTAGATAGTACTAAAATTGAGAATAGGAAGTTAATAGGTGAAGTCTGAGGAATGAAGGAAATAAAGACATCTAAATCAAGCTTACATTACACATATGTGAATGTATGGAGTATCATTAATAAGATTTGGATGATGAAGATGCCCAAATACCCTGGACCATTGCTACACAATAATCAACAACACCTAGTACACCATTCCCTGCTTGTATTTTAGTAAATCAGACCATAAGGTTGTGCGCCTACTCCCAGCTCACAAACAGAAACTGAACATGAGAATTTGATACAGAAAGTTGTACAGTGCTGGTCTGAGGCAACAGATGAGCACTGACATGACTGTTGGTGTCAGTGCACTGGTCCATCTTCAAGAGCTCAGCAGCTACTATGAGTATGCCACTATCATCACAGACTTTATCAGTAAGTGGATGAACTGGGAGATTCACTCCCTGCTGAAGTCCAAATTTGATGCATTCAAATTGGGAGATCCTGACGTATACAGGAAATCTAGCTGCAACCTTTGTAATGTCATCAGGGATGCCAAGAGACAATACTGGGCTAAACTAGTGTACCAGACTAACCACACAAACACATGTTGTAGCAAGACTTACATGATTCAACATGCTGCAAAGAGAAGTTAAATAGAACAGCTGACATCAATGCATCCCTCCCTGATAAGCTCAATGCATTCTATGCTAATTATAAACAGAAGGTCAGTGAAATAATATCATTTGCCCCAACAGCCTCAGGTGTTCCTGTACACACAGTCACCGCCGCAGATGCCACATTGGCTTTCTTGAGGTTGAGCCCATGGAAAGGGATTGGCCTGGTTGGTGGCCCCAGTTGTGCATCTAGATCCTGCACGAACCAGCTGGTGGGAGTAGCGTCCAGAGATGTCCAGCATGAAAAAAGACCATTCTGTTCAACTTGTCCACGCCGACCAGATATCCTAAATTAATCTAGTCCCACTTGACAGCACTTCCTTTGAACCCTTTTTATTCATGATCCATTCAGATGCCTTTTGAATGTTGTAATTGTACCAGCTTCCACCACTTCCTCTGGCAGTTCATTCCATACATGCACCACCCTTTGCATGAAAATGTCACCCCTTAGGTCCCTTTTAAATCATGCCCCTCTCACCTTAAACCTATACCATCTAGTTTTGGACTCCTCCATCCTGGGGAAAGACCTTGCCTATTCACTGTATCCATGCTACTCATGATTTTATAATCCTCTATAAGGAGCCTCTGAAACTCCAGGGAAAATAACCCCAGCTTATTTAGCCTCTCCCTATAGCTAGGACCACAATGTCTCTTCTTCCTGAGGTGGCTTAAGGAAATTTGACATGTCCACTAGGACTTTCACCAACCTTTACAGATGCATCATTGCAAACATACTGTTTGGGTGCATAATGGGCTGGCATGACATTTGCTCTGCTCAGGAACGTAAGAAGCTACAGAAGGATGTGTGCATAGTCTAAACCATCACAGAAGCCAACCTTCCATCTATAGACTCTATTTATACAGCTTGCTGTCACAGAAAGGCTGCCAACATCATCATTCCACCATGGTATTGCTCTCCTTCAACCACTTCTGTCAGGCAGAAGATACAGAAGCTTGAACACATGCACCAACAGGTTCAACAGCATCTTTCTGGCTGTTATTAGACTGATGAATGGACTCTCTAACTACAAATATTGTTGATTTTGTTAATGTTGGTCTTGCCTTGAACATGCTCTGTGCGGTGTAACCTGTGCGCCTCACTCTGTCCAAATATATAAGATCAAAGAGTGGCTTAGATAAAGTGCATATTATTGGTTGTGTGATGTATGACCAGTGAACCAGGATTAAGGAGAAGATGTCAGAGGTGGAAATTAGATTAGATTACATTACAGTGTGGAAACAGGCCCTTTGGCCCAACAAGTCCACACCGACCCGCCGAAGTGAAACCCACCCATACCCCTACATTTACCCCTTACCTAACACTACGGGCAATTTAGCATGGCCAATTCACCTGACCCTGCACATCTTTGGACTGTGGGAGGAAACTGGAGCACCCGGAGGAAACCCACGCAGACACGGGGAGAACGTGCAAATTCCACACAGTCAGTCGCCTGAGGCGGGAATTGAACCCGGGTCTCAGGTGCTGTGAGGCAGCAGTGCTAACCACTGTGCCACCGTGCCACCCATGGAAATAGATGTTATGGGGAAATCTTTCAACCCAAGAACTGTGAGGATTAGGAACTCAATTTCTGAAAGAATGGAAAAGACAGGAACATTTAAAAGAAACATAGAAACGAAAATCTACAGACCGAGAGTTGGAAAGTGGAATTAGATTGGGCATCCACTTGTCAATTGCCAAGAATATAATGGGCAGAATGGCTTCCTTCTACTCCAGAAATGATTCAGTTAATATGTTGATGAGATTTTTGCCAAATAATTTATTTCAATCACCTTCAAAGCTCTCACTATCAATTGTCGCAGACCATAAGTCATAGAATCCCCACATTGTGGAATCAGGGCATTTGGCCCATCAAGGTCACACTGACTGTCCGAGGAGCATCCCCAACAAGACCCCCAATCACATCCCTGTAACCCTGCATTTACATGGCTAATCCACTTAGCCTGCACATCTTTGGTTTGTGTGAGGAAAACAAAACCCCTGGAGGAAACCTACACAGACACAGGAGAATGTACACAATCCACCATGAAATTGAACCTGGGTCCCTGGCACTGTGAGGCAACAGTGCGAACCACTGAGCCACCATGCCACCCTTAAATTTGTAATCTTGTAAATCAGCTGGAGGAGATACCTCATCTCTTCCAACTTGAGCACATCTTGATCCCCTCCAATCCCTCTCCCCAAATCCCAATGTGTTCAGACCCTCTGCTGTCAGGTGTAGCCTCCCCAAATTGCCAGTATGTTTTACTGCCGGTGTCTTTGACTATTGTGCTGTTGGCAGTTGAACTTTATTGTTTTTTGCAACAAGGATAAAATGTGCCACATGAATAGACATTCATAGGATCCAGTTAATTTCAACACATTGTGTTCGACATTATGTGTGGCTTCAATAAATCTAAATGTCTTCAACAAGCGTAAATGACCTTGACATCTGAAATTCTAATAATTGCCTGGAGAGTGTTGCTATTGTCATTTGTCTGTATGAAAAATGATAATCTTTTGCACCTGCATCTTGTAACTTTCCTTTATGTGACCTGCTCTCATACCTTGCAACAACCTTCATTAGTTTCTTTCATGTTATAATTTTGTCTGGTTACTGGATAATTCCAGGCTGACTGTAAACTTCACAACAAAATGATGGAAGCTGTCATCGACAGAACAAAAAAGCATCGCTCACTCAATAATAACCTGATTGCTGACACTAAGTTTGGGTTACTTTCACACATCTCTAATCTTATTACAAATTTAACAAATATGGAACAAACAGCTGAACTACAGCCATGATGTAAATGTACTGCCCTTGACATTGAGGCAGCAGTTGACCATGTGTGATATTAAAGAGACCTACCAAAACTGGACTCAATGGTTATTGGAGGTCAATCATCTCAGCTCCAGGACATCTCTGTGGGAGTTCCTCAGGTTAGTGTCTGGGGCACAACTGTCACCAGCAGCTTCATATATGGCCTTCCTTCTATTAGAAGGTCAAATGTCAATTCGCTGGTGACGACTGCATGTTATTCAGCACCATTTGCAACTTAGCACACACTGAAGCAGTCTCTGTCCATATACTACAAGATGTAGCCATTCAGGGTTAGTCGATATGTGATAAGTAACATTTGTGTCACAAAATGCCAGACAATGAGCATCTCCAACAAGAGAAAATCTTAGCATCAACATTCTGGGGTTATCATTGACCAGATCTGGAACAAAATAAGAATGCTTTGGCTACAAAAGCAGATCAGAGGCTGGTAATTCTGAGGGAAAGAACTCACATCAAGATTCATCAAAATGTGGCAATCATCTACAAAGAACAAATCAAGAGTTAATGGAATATTCTCCACTTACCTGGATAAGTACAACTTCAAAATTTATTCAAAAAACGCAACAACATCCATATTTGATTGGCATTACATTCAACACCTTGAACATCCACTCTATCAATCAGTGATACACAGTAGCAGGAATATGTACCATTTAGATGCTCTACTGCATCAACTCATCTTGGGTCCTCAGACAGTGCATTCCAAAGCCATGACCTTCACCACCAAGAAGGTCAAGGATGAGGGTTGGGGAGGGAGTATTAACATGTAGGAGTGTTACCACTTGAAAATTTTCCTCCAAGCCACACACCATCCTGACTTGGAACTGTATCATTGTTTTTCACTGTCATAGAGCCATAAAGATATACAGCACGGAAACAGACCCTTCGGTCCAACACGTCCCTGCTGACCAGATATCCCAACCCAATCTAGTCCCACCTTCCAGCACCTGGCCCATAGCCCTCCAAACCTTTCCATATGCCTTTTAAACATTGCAAATGTACTAGCCTCCACCATTTCTTCTGGCAGCTCATTCCACACACGTACGACCCTCTGCGTGAAAGGTTTGGACTCTTTTATATCTTTCCACTCTCACTCTAAACAAATGCCACTAGTTCTGGACACCCCCTCCTCGGGGGAAAAAAAAAACCTTTGCCTAATTATCCTACCCATGCCCCTCATGATTTTATAAACCTCTATAAGGTCACCCCCTCAGCCTCTGACGCTCCAGGGAAAACAGCCCCAGCCTATTCAGCCTCTCCCTATAGCTCAAATCCTCCAACCCTGGCAATATTGTTGTAAATCTTTTCTGAACCCTTTCAAGTTTCACAACATCTTTCCGAAATGAAGGAGACCAGAATTGCACGCAATATTCCAACAGTGGCCTAGCCACTGTCCTGTACAGTCGCAACATGACCTCCTAACTCCTGTACTCAATACTCTGACCAATAAAGGAATGCATACCAAACACCTTTGTCACTATTCTATCCACCTGCGACTCCACTTTCAAGGAGCTATGAACCTGCACTTCAAAGTCTCTGTGTCATTGAGACAAAATCCTAGAATTCCCTCCCAAATAGTAGTTGGGAATACCTACAGCACTTGGACTAAAGTGGTTGAAGAAAGCAGCTCACCACTATCTTCAATAAAGGAAAACTAAAGTTGGATAATAAATTATGGCCCATCAGCTATGCTGCTTCCTGTAAATGCATAAAATTAGATTAGCAAAGCTACTCATGCCTGCCACCAGCACATAATCTCAAGCTTATTACACTAGTAAGGGAGTGCATGTTTGTTCAGGATTCTCTCTGTCTCATGAGGTAAAAACCAATGTCTGGTACAGTGAAGATTAGTAGTCCCAAGGCACTACTTGAGGAGAGAAGAATATTGTCCTGACCTCGATTTGTCCTTCAAATAGTACTACCAAAGGAACTCTTTTTATAAGGGCTGTAACTCTGGCCTGCCTGACTTATGGCTTAAATTTCAGATACCTATTTCATAGAGCTGCACTTTTTCCTCAGAGAAATTAGAGTGTTCAAATCTTAATTCACAAGATGAGAAAGAATAGTTTAAAATTTCAGCTAACATTTTTGTGAAGATGTAGGTGGGTAGTGTTGCACAGATTGGTGGCCAATTATAATAAAAACTTTCCTTTAAACACTATTTATTCAATATGAAATAGTTTAGTGTGTCCTGAAAGACATGATGATTATAGCATCATAGAATCAGAGAATTTTGCAGTTCAGAAGGAAGCCATTCGACTCATCCCAATGGATCACAGATTCATGGGTTCATAGATTTATACAGTGCAGAAAATACTCTTTGACCCATTGAGTCTGCACTGATATACCTACCATTAAAACTGTGCTAATCCCAATTTTCTGCTCTTGTGTCATATCCTTGAATGTTATTATATTTGAAATATTCATCCAAATATTTTGTAAAGGTTGTAAGGTTTCCAGCCTCCATTACCTTCCCAGGCAGTGCATTCCAGATTCCCACCAACCACTGACTGAAAATGTTTTTTTTTCCCCAAACTCCTCTCAAATCTCCTGCTCCTTATTCTACAACTATACCGTCTCATGATTGACCCCTCAATCAAGGGGAGTAGCTACTCTCTATTCACTCTGTCCATACTCCGCATAATTTTATTCACTTTAGTCATATCACCCCTCAGCCTCGCTGCTCCAAAGAAAACAATCCAAGCCAAACTAATGTCTCCTCATAGCTCAATTCCTCCATTCTAGGCAACATCATTGTGAATCTCATTTGTACTCCCTCTAGTACTTGCACATTCTTCCTGTAATGCGGAGACCAAAACTGCACACAGTACTCCTGCTGTGGCTTAACCAACACTCTGCACAATTCCAACATTACCTCCTTGCTCTTATATTCTATGCCATGACTGATGAAAGCAAGTGTTCTATATAACTATTCTATTCCCAGGCTCTGCCTGATCAGGACCTAACCAGGTGTACCCTGGAACTCTGTGGGAGGCTAGGGAAGTGATTGCTGGGCCTCTTGCTGAGATATTCGGATCATTGATAGTCACAGGTGAGTTGCCGGAAGACTGGAGGTTGGCAAGCGTGGTGCCACTGTTTAAGAAGGGTCGTAAGGACAAGCCAGGGAACTATAGACCAGTAAGTCTGACGTAAGTGGTGGGCAATCCTGAGGGACAGGATGTACATGTATTTGGAAAGGCAAGGACTGATTAGGGATAGTCAATATGGCTTTGTGCATGGGAAATCATGTCTCACAAACTTGACTGAGTTTTTTGAAGAAGTAACAAAGAGGATTGATGAGGACAGAGCGGTAGATGTGATCTATATGGATTTCAGTAAGGCGTTTGAACGGGTTCCCATGGGAGACTGATTAGCAAGGTTAGATCTCATGGAATACAGGGAGAACTACCCATTTGGATACAGAACTGGGTCAAAGGTAGAAGACAGAAGGTGGTGGTGGAGGGTTGTTTTTCAGACTGGAGGCCTGTGACCAGTGGAGTGCCACAAGGATCAGTGCTGGGTCCATTACTTTTTATCATTCATATAAATGATTTGGATGCGAGCAGTAGAGGTATAGTTAGTAAGTTTGCAGATGACACCAAAATTGGAGGTGTAGTGGACAGAGAAGAAGGTTACCTCAGATTACAACAGGATCTGGACCAGATGGACCAATGGGCTGAGAAGTGGCAGATGGAGTTTAATTCAGATAAATGTGAGGTGCTGCATTTTGGGAAAGCAAATCTTAGCAGGACTTATACACTTAATGGTAAGGTCCGAGGGAGTATTACTGAACAAAGAGACCTTGGAGTGCAGGTTCATTGCTCCTTGAAAGTGGAGTCGCAGGTAGATAGGATAATGAAGAAGGCTTTCCTTTATTGGTCAGAGTATTGAGTACAGGAGTTGGGAGGTCATGTTGTGGCTGTACAGAACATTGGTTAGGCCACTGTTGGAATATTGTGTGTAATTCTGGTCTCCTTCCTATTGGAAAGATGTTGTGAAACTTGAAAGGGTTCAGAAAAGATTTACAAGAATGTTGCCAGTATTGGAGGATTTGAGCTATTGGAAGAGTTTGAATAGGCTAGGGCTGTTTTCCCTGCAGAATCGGAGTCTGAGGGGTGACCTTATAGAAGTTTATAAAATCACGAGGGGCATGGATAGGATAAATAGGCAAAGTATTTTTCCTGGGGTTAGGGCATCCAGAACTAGAGGGCATAAGTTTAGGGTGAGAGGGGAAAGATATAAAAGAGACCTAAGGGGCAACTTTTTCAAATAGAGGATGGTACGTGTATGGAATGAGCTGCCAGAGGAAGTGGTGGAGGCTGGTACAATTGCAACATTTAAGAGGCATTTGGATGGGTATATGAATAGGAAGGGTTTGGAGGGATATGGGCCAGGTGCTGGCAGGTCGGACTAGATTGGGTTGTGATATCTTGTCGGCATGGATGGGTTGGACTGAATGGTCTATTTCCATGCTGTACATCTCTATGACTCTGTGACTCTATAACTGAACTGCCCTCATCCACACATTTGATCACATTCGCAAAAATTCTTACAAATTTGTTCGGCATGACCTCCTTCTGACAAAGCCATGTCTATCCCTAATTAACCAATGCCTTTCCAAGTGGATATTAATTTATTCCTTCAGAACTTTCTCTAACAGTTTCCCTACCACTGACATAGGACTCACTGGTCTGAAATTTCCTGGTTCATCTCTATCACCATTCTTGAAAATTGGCATCACATGTGCCATCCTCCAGTTCTCTGGCATTTCCCCTGTGGCCAGAGAAGAATGAAAAAATTGCGTTTGAACCTTTGTAATTTCATGCCTCACCTTCCCCAGCAGCCTGGGATGCAATTCAGCTAGACCAAGCGATTTGTCTGTTTTTAAATCCGATACATTTGCTAATACAACTTAATTAAACCTGATACATTCCCTAATGTCAAACTGTTCACAGTCCCTTTTCCTGAATTCCGTACCTATGTTCTCCTTTTCATAGTAAAGACTGAGGAGAAACATGCATTCAACACCCTTCCAAAATACCTTGGCTTCACACACACGTTGCTCCATTGGTCCCTAATGGGCATTACTCCGTCTCTGGTTAACCTTTTCCCTTTAAACTTTCTTTGTGTTCTTCCTAAATCTGTGTGTGGGTTCTCTTACATGCTCCATTTTTGTTCTCCTAATTGCTTTCTTAAATTCCCTCTTCCACTTTCTAGATTCCTCTAAGGTCGCAGTTGAATTGCTCCCTCTGGACTTGCTAAAAGCCTGACTCTTCCTCCTCATCGCATTGTCCTAGATGTCCAGAACGCTTTGAACTTGTTGCTGCTGCAATTTCCTCCAAAGGATACACGTTGGATCTGTACTCTCCCAAGCCCCTTTTTAAATGCCTCCTAATGCTCTGCTGTCGACTCACCTGTAAGGAGCTGTTCCCAGGCTACTGTGGCCAGTTCCTGCCTTACTTTAATAAAATCTGCCTTCCCCCAATCCAAAGCTGTCTTTTGCAGGCCATCTTTTTGCTTGTCCAGGTCAAATTTGAGCCGTACCGTGTTGTGGTTGTTATTGCTTAAACGTTCCCCTACATTGAGCACTCGGCCGGCTTATTTCACCAGAACCAGATCCACCACCACACTAGTCCTCATTGGGCCTTCAACGTATTTATACAAAAATCTCCCCTGGATATATTTCAAAAAGCCCATCCCGTCTAAACCAGTAATACTATGACTATCCCAATTTAGGTTGGGACATTTGAAATCCCCTAGTATAATTACTACTAAATTAATAGTATTATACCATCACCCTTTTTACACTCTCCTCTGCTCTGCCCAAAGATTCTAACCCTAGAATGTTAAGTTGCCACTCCAGCCCTTCTCTCAACCATGTTTTTCTAATGGCAACAATATCATATTTCCAGCTGTCAATCCACACCATTAACCCATCAGTCTTACTTATTATACTGCCAGACTATTTAAATTCCTCCCAACAGCACTAGCAAATCTACCTACAAGGATATTGGTCCCAATGTGCTTCGGGTGCAGACCACCCCATTTGTACTTGGCCCGAAAATGGTCCCAGTGATCTAGGAATCCAAAACTCTCCCTCTTACATCCAACCCTTGATCCACACATTCATCTGTTCTATTTTCCTATTTTTACACTCGCTGGCATATGATACTGGGAGTAATCCAGAGATTACAACCATTGAGGTCCTGATTTTTCATTTACTGTTGAGCTCCCTCAATTCTTGATAAAGGACCTCATTCCTTACTTTTCCCTGATCGTTGATCACAGCTAAACTCTGCAGTCATGTTACATCCATTTGTGAATGGTGGTTGACAATCAAATAATTCACTAGATGTGATGCTCCACACATATCTTCATCCTCAATAATGGGGCTGTTCAGCACATCAGTACAAACAATAAGGCTGAAGCATTCACAACAATCTTTGGTTGGAAGTGCCATGTGGATGATACATCTCGACCTGCTCCATTGGTCACTAGCATTACAGATACCAGCCACCAGCCAATTCATTTCACTCCATGTGATATCAAGAAAATTGGAGGTGTAGTGGACAGCGAAGAGGGTTACCTCAGATTGCAATGGGCTCTTGATCAGATGGGCCAATGGGCTGAGAAGTGGCAGATGGAGTTTAATTCAGATAAATGTGAGGTGATGCATTTTGGGAAAGCAAATCTTAGCAGGACTTATACACTTAATGGTAAGGTCCGAGGGAGTGTTGCTGAACAAAGAAACCTTGGAGTGCAGGTTCATAGCTCCTTGAAAGTGGAGTCGCAGGTAGATAGGATAGTGAAGAAGGCATTTGGTCTGCTTTCCTTTATTGGTCAGAGTATTGAGTACAGGAGTTGGGAGGTCATGTTGCGGCTGTACAGGACATTAGTTAGGCCACTGTTGGAATATTGTGTGTAATTCTGGTCTCCTTTCTATTGGAAAGAGGTTGTGAAACTTGAAAGGGTTCAGAAAAGATTTACAAGGATGTTGCCAGGGTTGGAGGATTTGAGCTATAGGGAGAGGCTGAACAGGCTGGGGCTGTTTTCCCTGGAGCGTCGGAGGCTGAGGGGTGACCTTATAGCAGTTTACAAAACTATGAGGGGCATGGATAGGGTAAATAGACAAAGTCTTTTCCCTGGCATCGGGGAGTCCAGAACTAGAGGGCGTAGGTTTAGGGTGAGAGGGGAAAGATATAAAAGAGATGTAAGGGGCAACTTTTTCACACAGAGGGTGGTATGTGTATGGAATGAGCTGCCAGAGGATGTGGTGGAGGCTGGTACAATAGCAACATTTAAGAGGATGGGTATATGAATAGTTTGGAGGGATATGGGCCAGGTGCTGGCAGTTGTGACTAGATTGGGTTGTGATATCTTGTCGGCATGAATGGGTTGGACCGAATAGTCTGTTGTCTAGGTTAAAGTGATGCTGGAAAAGCACAGCAGGTCAGGCAGTGTCCGAGGAGCAGGAAACTCGATTAGAGTTTTACTGCATGGTCTATTTCCACGCTGTACACCTCTATGACTCTATGACTCTAAACAGTTGGAGGCACTGAATATTGCAAAGGCAATGATCACTGGCAATATTCTGGAAACTGTATTGAAGACTTATGCTCCAGAACTTTCCACTTCTCTAGTCAAACTCTTCTAGTAACCTACAATCCTGCCATGTATCTATCCAGGTGGAAAATTGCCCAGGTATATCCAGTACTCAAAAACAGGATAACACCAATCCGATCAATTACCGCCCCCTCAGTCTATTCTCAATCCTCATTAAGATGATGCAAGGTGTGATCAACATTGCTATCGAACAACACTTGCTCAGCAATAACCTGCACAGTGACACCCAGCTTGGGTTCTGCCAGGGCCCCTCAACTAATGACCTCATTCCAGCCTTGGTCCAAACATATACAAAAGAGCTAAATTCCAGAGCTGAGAATGACAAATTTTGACATCAAGGCTGAACTCGATTGAGTGTGGCACCGAGGAACCCTGTCAAAATGGGAATCAGTGGGAATTGAGGGAAAACCTTTGCCGCATGAGGTAATTTCTAACACAAAGAAACATGGCTGTAGTTGTTGGAGGTCAGTCATCTCAGCTCCAAGACATCTCTGCAGGAGTTCCTCAGGGTAGTGTCCAAGGCCCAATTATCTTCATCAATGACCTTCCCTCCATCATGAGGTCAGAAATGTGAATGTTCGCTGATGATTGCAGAATGTTCAGCATTAATCGCAACTCCTCAGATACTGAAGGAGTCCATGTTCAAATGCAACAAGATCTGGACTAAACTGAGGCTTACGCTGACATATGGCAAGTAATACTCACACCACCCTACTGCCAGAAATCAATGTTCCCTTTCAGCTACACGCAGCCACTCCAAGTGTCCATGCACCGCAGTCAACAGCTAGCACACCAATTGTGGCACTGATCTCCACTTCTAAATGTTACATGGATATCACAGGGCTGCGGAGCTGGAAAGAAATTAGAGGGAATCTTGTGGGCAATAACTCACTCCAACAGGGGAGAACTGACGTGTCATCCCTTGACATTCAATGAATCCCCAGTATCAACATCCTACTCGTTATAGAACATAGAACATAGAAAAGTACAGCACAGAATCGACCCTTTGGCCCATGATGTTGTGCCATGGATTATTCCTAGTCTAAAATAAAATGACTTTACCTATGCACGCCTTCATTCACTGCTGTCCATGTGCATATCCAGCAGTTGCTTAAATGTCCCCAGTGACTCTGCTTCCACTCCCACCACTGGCAATGCATTCCGTGCGTTCACAACTCTCTGCATAACGAACCTACCTCTGACGTCTCCTCTATACCTTCCTCCTAACATCTGAAAACTATGACCCCTCATGCCAGTCAATCCTGCCCTGGGAAAGAGTCTCCGGCTATTGACTCTATCCATGCCTCTCATCATCTTGCATATCTCTATCAGGTCACCTCTCTTCCTCCTCTCCAGTGAGAAAAGTCCAAGCTTAGTCAACCTCTCTTTGTAAGATAAGCCATCCAGTCCATGCAGCATTCTGGTAAACCTTCTTTGCACCCTCACCAAAGCCTCTGTATCTTTCCTATAGTAGGGTGACCAGAACTGGACACAATATTCCAAGTGTGGTCTCACCAGGGTTTTGTAGAGCTGCAGCAAAACCTCGTGGCTCTTAAACTCGATTCCCCTGTTAATGAAAGCCAAAACACCAAATACTTGCTTTGAACAGAAACTGATCTGGACCTGCCATATAAATACAGTGGCTAAGAATACTGTAGTGAGTATTTTTCGGCTCATCAAAGTCTTTCCACCATCTACAAAGCACAAGTCAGGAATACGAAGGAAAATCAAGGTGCAATGCCAATTTAATGCTGACATGTCACTTTGGAGCTCCATTCTCCAGGTGACACCCTTTCTAGTTCTTCACTTTGCATACATTGAGAAATGATAAGGATACCACCAGTACTATTTATAGGGATAATTGATTCATTTATAGTTTCGCTGTTGGTACATTTCTTCTGAACACATTGTTATGGTTCCTCTGGTGTTTGCTGCTTTTTCTTACAGTTCTTAAATGTTTAAAAAGTCTTTAGGTTGTAATGTTGGCATGTGCTGAAGTATTCTTTTGTTGTATTCCAGGTTTTGGCACAAGCAAGTTGGTCCTAGATGTAAGTACATTAATAGACATTTCCCTTGGAATACAGCAAGAAAATTGACACAAACCATATCGAGCAGGACAAACGACTGGAATATTTAGGGGATAAATGTCTCTCAGTAGGAGGGAACCATTCTCTGGCCAGAATCTTAGTGAAGAACATTATTAAGAAGCTTTTTTAGAAATATCATCAATAAAGTCCACCACTTGCTGCAGCCACAACTATAAATTTTGAGCAGGACAAGAACTGCAGTGTCACTGGCTGTGAAGATGAGTGTAATAATGAATTCTTATGTGGCTGGTTGTTAAGGAAGTGGAAATATTTCAGTCCAGTTTGCTCTCAACCTTTATGTATGGGAGGTCACTGAGGCTCTCATATTTAAAATTTTTGAACCACAGGCAGGTAATCACCAAAATTGTGTCAGTATCCTCATGGTGTGGGGTGCCATTGACTACGGACATACAGGCTTATAGACATACCATCACAACTCTATCCTAAATTCTATTGTGTCTCTCTTCACTGCTCCTGGCCCCCTCCTCTCTTCACATGAAGTGTCTACATTTTTCTGCCACATTCTAGCTCCCTCTGAAGAACCTACTCTGAACTAGTTCTGTGATCATTCATTAAAGTACTACAGATAAAAGTACATACATTGATTTCCTTGACATGTGCCAATTGTTATGAATAGTCTGCTCCACACAAAATGTCAAAATCTTAAACACCAGATTACTTTTGCAGACTCCCAAAAAGTTTTTACAGTGCCTTGGGGTTTTGCAGCTTATTTTTATGTTCATGTTCAAATCATCCTATATTTCAATGGTCTGAATTGAGACACTTTATGAAAGGACTACAGTGTGATATTAATCAATTTATTTGTTCAACAAGCTGCCATGAAATCCTCTCACTTTAATATATTGGTGCCATTCAAATTTCTGTTGGTCACATGAAGCAATCTCCAATATTATCCACAAAATGTAGCGTGTTTCTTTAGACTGCTCATCTATCATCTCTTTTGGCAACTGAGTGTCAGTGTTCCTAATTATATGTTTAAAGCACTCTAACTTCAACCTGTGAATGAAGACAGAAATTAATTTATATCATGTTTTGTGCTTGACATTTGCATTGATAACTCTGACATTCCACTTAATCCAATATGTGGCCTTGACATTGACAGTCTAAGAAAAGCTTTATAGTGTCTTGCAAATAATTGCTTCTTTAAGCACTTTACAATGATAGGATGAGATATATCTTGGAATATTTTAATTTGGAAGTGAATTTGTATTTCTTTAAGCATACTTTTTTTTTACCTCCATTGAAATCTTGATGATTCATATTCAATCACTTTGGGTAAAGAATCCTTTCTGAATGTATCAGTGTTAAGTGCAACAATATCAGTAATGGATATATAAAGGTCAAATTTAAAAAATGCTTGGGTGATGATTCCAGTAAATGAGACTGAGACAAATAATAATTTACACAATTCCTATTTCTAATTTTCGTGATGGTTAAAGAAGCAAGCCAATGACCCAAAATAGGAGGAAGTAACATATACATTTCAACTGCTTCCATTGTAATCAGTGCCTATTGAATAATTTGACAGCAATGAATTATGTTCAGTTTGGTTCAGTGTTTAGTCCTCAGCTCTATACCTCAGCCTATAATCTAGTATGGTCCATGAGTGTCACACAGAAGCAGTGTTGCTTTATCAAAGATGCTGTTTTTCAGATGAGAACATAAACTGCGGCTCTATCTATCCCTTCTGCCCTGTGCATTGGAAAGTTTTCCCCTATGTCTTAGTCAATAGTTATCACTCAACCAACAGTCTCAAGAAAAAAAATTATTATTCATCTTGCTAGATTTTATGAGACCTTGCTACATGCAAATGCTACATGCCATTATAACCTACACTTCAAAAGTAATGCATAGGTAGTAAAGCACTTTGGGACATCTTGAGGACATCAAAGATGCTATATAAATGCAAATTATTTCTTGTTGTATTTTAGTTAGAATTGAATGCTCAGTCATGATTGATATCATTTGATGTGGTAGGTTCTTTTTGTACTTGATCCTTTAGCTTAGCATCAGATAATGCTGAAAAACTGCATATGCATAAATCATAAATAATATATAAAGCTTTCCTATTGTATGATTTGGCCATTTCACAATTGAAGTTATTGAATCAATATCACCTAACACTGAATATTCATATCCACTGCAAATGAATCTGAGATCTGCATCTCTGCTTTCCTTTTCTCGATAAGAATGCATTTCACAGCTGAAGGGCATGACTTTCAGATAAATTTCCAAGTGCTTTATGCTTAAGATGTGCTTCTGTTAAGGGCCTTTGTAAAATTATTTTATTAAAAATGTTATTGTGACTGTTAGTGACATCAACTCAGGATGCGTATTTGTAACACTAGGCTGAGCTGTCAAGAAACCAGAAGAAGATTAAAAGATGGGTAGGAGTTTTAATTTTGCTCTCATCAATTCTGGGGTTGAAATAGTAAAAGATTAATCAGATTTCTGGTTCTGATGGAAGATACGTGTGCACATCTCATATACAGAAGAGCATGACTTTACTTAGGATACCTGCCACATCCCAAAAACATCCCTTGACAAAGCTGGTTGCATAGTATCATACCTGAAGAACAGTCATTTGTCCAAAGTACTAGAGGAATCTTGCAAAATACTTTACGAACGTGATTTGGTGAAAAGATCAGAACACAGAAGTGTGGGGAAATAGTAATGTAGTGGTAGAATTCCTGATGAAGGGCTTTTGCCCAAAACCTTGATTCTCCTGCTACTTGGATGCTGCCTGACCTCCTGTTCTTATCCAGCATTCCACTCTCAACTCTGATCACCAGTATCTGCAGTCCTCGCTGTCTCCTAGTAAAATCTTGAGCTGTCTAAAACTGTGGGGTAACAGCTTCAAATCTCATCATATCACACAATTAACTGAATTCAAGTAATTAACAAAATTAGAAAATTGGAAGCTGGTTGCAGAAATAGTAGCTGTCACCAAACGTTTTAACCAGCATTGAGAAAAAACCAATACAACAGTAAAAGTATTTTGATAAAATGTCATTCAACTGATATTTGATCTCTGTTTTTCATTCTAAAGATGCTGCCATATGTGCTCATGTTTCCAGTATTTTCTGCGTTATTTTTGAAGGAAATCCTAATTTGCCCTTAAAGTTGATTTCCATAATAACCAATTTAATATGGACAAAAATGATCATATTTTATATGGATAACTGTGATCTCATATTAAGTCTATTATTTAGAAAGGGAACATATTTCATTTCACATAATAGGATTTAACTTTCTAAGTTTAATGATATTTTTACAGATGATATTTAATTTTGTTTTTAGATTGTGAGAGACATTCATGGGATTGTCTTGTGCTCAATTCTTCCGGGGGACTTAAAATCTCACCGCATTCTGACTGTCGGAATGCTAACACCGAGCCAAGCTGACACATAGGGACAATTTTCCTTTTATTGTACCAATTGGAGTGCAAAGAGCAAGATCAAGAGGGAGTATCACATGATTACTGGTGCCAGCCAGATTCAATACATTAACCGCACAGAATCTGTTTTAATCTTTTATTAGCAAGTGATCCTCTCAATGTGGAATTCAGTCAATTCTTTATCCTTGACTTGAATAAAAAGAAATTAGAGATTGAATCACATGGTACAATGTATTAAAAGGACAGTAAATCAGAACCCGAAAATTTGTTACGGGCAAGTTGCTGAAAGGAATCAGCAGAGATAAGTGCATTAATGCAATGACAGTGGTCTCTATATCTTAGGTCGAAGCGAGTTGGAAGTCAAGGTGTTATGAATGAATAAACATTTATTGGCTATTTACATTACTTAAAACCTAGCCTGTTGCAGGACTTCATCAGAACTTTTCTCTCTCAAGTTTTGTCATATCTGAACTGATATCACTGATTATGCCATGCAATGATTAGAATAATAGCTATAAATCCCCTATACTGCATCCAGTGATTAGAAAATGAAAATGCTTACACCCAATCTTTAAACTAAGTGCTATGAGAGCCAAATTTGGAGACAGAATAGTTTAGCTTTTGAAGAGAGTGCTGGAGAGTGAAATTGTCGACTGAATTTGAAATCTAAATTGATATCCAGTTGATGATTTCCAACCATTATTCTGTAAACAAAAAAATTTTGCTGACTTTTACAAAAACAGAAGTTTCTGGAAAAGCTAAGTAGGTCTGGCAGCATCTGTGAAGAGAAATCAGACCTAACGTTTTGGGTCTGGTGACCCTTCCTCAGAACAGTTCCTCAGTCCTGAGGAAAGGTCACTGGACCCGAAATATGAATTCTGGTTTCTCTTCACAGGTGTTGCTGGATCTGCTGACTTTTCCAGCAACTTCTGTTTTTGCTTCTAATTTACAGCCTCCACAGTTCTTTCGTTTTTTTCTTGCTGACTTTACTCTCAAGGACTTAGCTCTAAGTGTAAGATTATGTCTTCTTGTTGTGGATTAATTCACAAGGAGGAATAACTTTTTATCTACACTACTGAATTATCTTTTCATTGTCAAGAACTAAATTTGGCCACCTTTCAACTAATGAATCTGCAGCAAAGCCAAATGTATGTAATCTGCCCTCGTACTTTAACCCTTCAAACCCTGTTCACCTCTTACCAAAATTGTTTCCACAGATTTGATATTCAGGGTTCAAATCTTTTAGAATTCTTCTATAAGCAATTTGTTATTACATAAATAGAAACATGTACAGTTAATTACAGAAAAAAAGACTTATTTTGGTCACTCTGTATAGTAATATTTCAAACATATTCAAGAAAGGTTTTTTTATAAAGCGACCATCAATGCCATTGTTCTGTATTCACAGAACCATTATGCAATGTGAGCTTAATGAGCTGAATCAGATAGTTTTTGTGTCCTACATTTGAACTAATGACTAGTGCACTTGATTTTTCTGAAACATGACAGTATAAACAATAAGTTACATTTACGTGGTATCTCAAATACAAATAATCTCCCACAACACTTCATAGAGAAACTGCCACAGCATAACAGTTTTGTATGTTTACAGAATATGTTAATATCATTCAGTGCTGAAAACGTGTTGCTGGAAAGGCGCAGCAGGTCAGGCAGCATCCAGGGAACAGGAGAATCGACGTTTCGGGCATAAGCCCTTCTTCAGAAATCCTGAAGAAGGGCTTATGCCCGAAATGTCGATTCTCCTGTTCCGTGGATGCTGCCTGACCTGCTGCGCTTTTCCAGCAACACATTTTCAGCTCTGATCTCCAGCATCTGCAATCCTCACTTTCTCCTCATAATATCATTCAGTACAAAGCAGCTCATTTGATTGGCATCACATCCATGAACATCCATTTCCCCCCTCCTCTGCTGTTGTTCAATGGCAGCAATGTGTAGCATCTGCAAGATACACCACAGAAATTTGCCAAAGGTCGTTAAACAGCACCTTCCAAACACTAGACCAATTCCGTCTAGAAGGACAAGGGCATTTACAAATTCCCATTCAAGCCACCCACCCTCCTGACTCAGTTTCACATTTATAATCTACTTAGCCTATGTAAAGATGCATCCATCATGGGAAATGGGGAGTATTTAGATTTAGATTACTTACAGTGTGGAAACAGGCCCTTCGGCCCAACAAGTCCACACCGACCCGCCGAAGCGCAACCCCCCCATACCCCTACATTTACCCCTTACCTAACACTACGGGCAATTTAGCATGGCCAATTCACCTAACCTGCACATCTTTGGACTGTGGGAGGAAACCGGAGCACCCGGAGGAAACCCACGCAGACACGGGGAGAACGTGCAAACTCCACACAGTCAGTCGCCTGAGGCGGGAATTGAACCCCCGGGTCTCTGGCGCTGTGAGGCAGCAGTGCTAACCACTGTGCCACCGTGCCGCCCAGTATACCATCATATTCCTGACTTGTGCATTATAAATAATGCACAGACTCTGGGGAGTCAAGAGGTGAGTTATTCGCGACAGTATTCCTAACCTCTGACCTGCCCTTTGAGTCAATGCATTTATATTGCAAGACCAGGTAAAGGATCTTCTCAACCAGATGTGAACCACAGGCTTGATTTCATGTGCATAGTGTGGTTTTCCCTGTTTAATCTTAATTTTCATTGAATCCTTGAATCCCTACAGTGCAGAAAAAGGCCATTCAGCCCATTGAGTCTGAACTGACCCTCCAAAGAGCATCTCACCCAAACACAGCCCCTTCCTTATCCCCATAACTTCACATTTATCACGGTCAATCCACCTTACCTTTGAACTGTGGGAGGAAACCTGTGCACCTGTCAGAAACTCACACAGACATGGGGAGAATGGACAATCTCTACACAGACAGGCACCCAAAGCTTGAATTGAACTCGAATCCGTGGCACCGTGAGGCAGCAGCACTAACCATTGATCCACCCTTTCATTCATGTTTTTAATGATCTAATGCCAATGGAATAAGAAATCCCCGCTTCACGATCTTTGAGCTGCTCATGAGTTCAAATCGCATGTTCCAGATTGAAAATAGCAGAACTCACAGACAAGTGAATAGGTCTGAAGACCTAATCCAACTATCTCAAAATGAAAGAACCCGCAGTGAATAGCCTGTTTAACACATTTATGGAGATCATAACAACCCAGTTAAGGGTAAAAGCCTTTCTCCTCAATAGCATAACTCTTCACTGCACAGAGATAGCTTCCTGAGTGTGGATATAGAAGACTGAGACAATATATTTTCTAAATAAAATTAAGGTTACTTATAGGATGAAACATGTATCTGATGGAAAGATTGATAAAAACAACAACTTTCTAAATAAAGGAAATCCAATCTTGTTTCAAATTGATACCCAGGTTTAATATTTCACTAATCAACATTTAAAATAGCTTTTATCCTAAATCCCCTAAGTAAACAGCTCCAGAGTTCAGTGACATATTTCAATCCCAATTAAGGGGAGAACTATCATCACTATACCAGAGGAGCAATGCCTTTACTGTTTCTAGACTGCATAAGTACGTATGGGTGTGTTAACTCCTAACAAGTAGGTTCATCCCCTTCTTTTTCCAAATAAAGATGTAGAAATATGAAGTTTGAAAATCTAAATTATCTAACTCATAAGTAAAGACTGACCCAGCAGAAAATTAAGAGCCCATGTACTGATCAACATCTTTGGAACTAACAGGAAGCTGTGAATTGCAAATGGTAGTAACCAAGAGTTTCCATTGTTTGATTGTGCTAACTTAGAATGGTCTACTACATCATCTGTATTACCAGTGCCTTATTGAAGTGATGAGCCCATGATTTTCAGGAGCTCATTCCCCTTTTCCAGAAACAGCCCTATGTTAGGGGAATTATGTTAAAATGCTGCAAGGGTTTAGCACTTTTGAGCATAGAAGTATTCTCTGGCATGTTTTCAAACTTCTTCTATTCTTTCAGGTAGCTGAACGCTGCTTTCAATTTCATTTCTAAACTTTTAGTCAAATTATCCTGTGAATCTTATCTTCTCACTGTTGTTGGATTAATTAATATCTTCATGCATTGTACCATTAGCATTTGGAATTATCCTTCCCAGTAGGCAGTGAAGGCAGAGTCATTGAATGTTTTCAAACTTAAATTTGTCAGATTCTTTGATTGACAAGAGTTATGGGAAATAGGCAGGACAATGGAGGTAAGGCCATATTTAAGACAATCATGATTTCATTGACAAGCAAAGCATACTCATACAAACAAATATCCTTTTTATTGTATTCTTAAATTCTGATTTGTGACCTAATGCTGTATGTCAAAGTATTTGATATTTTTGAATGAATGGTTCAATTAATAAGTGTTGTACTTTTAGTCTTCCCCACTTAAACATAAAGAAAATCCTTAATCTGTGCCGCTTCATGACCATTGTCTCAGGTTAAAGCAAACCATGTAATCTTGGTGGCCTATTCAACTCCAGTCTTCTATTACAATGCTTCTCTACCTTACCAAGATAGACATCCATGAACATACATTTGTCTATCAGCTTCTTTATTTTTAGTTCACTCCGTATTCCTATGTTATTGTCCCATTCAAATCAGTTTAGTTCCAATTAAAGCCACAAATGACATCTTCAGTGCTTATGTCCATAGTGCCTTTTCAGACGTCTTTCTTGACTTCTTGACAACATATGAAATGGTTAATCACTCCGTCCTTTTCCAATGTATCTTCATTGTCAAACACAATGGGAATACTGTTACTGGGTTGACTGGCTATGTCTCTGATTGAATGACAGGATGTTAATGACCATTCAAATGAAGGTCTTTAGATATATTCCAAAGAATGTTATAATCAATAATCAAAATCTTTTGGTCAATAGTTTGTAATGAAATGAGATGATGGAAGTGTATAAATACTATTAATGTTGTGTGTGTTTAATTTTATTTATCTATTACAGTTGGATGGTGGGAAGCAATCTATTTTCAATGGCATTATAAAGGATAGAGTACGGGACTGCCCATTGTATCTCATTTTGATTTAAATAATGACAAAAACAATTGCATTTGCAGCAAATATGCTGAGGACAACTGAATTTAATGGTAAATCTTTCAACCAGTACATGTCAAAAAATTTCAGACCAATTTGTTGGTATATGATAGATGTATATGACGGTTTGTCAGCATCTCGGATTTTTGGATACATTTGGAAACAATCCAAATTTTTGAAGAGTCACAATTTAATAATGTCAAAACCAGGAATTGCCTGCTTCCTAAATCTATTCCCTCCTTGGCCACTGTCTTGGGTCATAGCAGACAACATTGGCATTCTGTTTAACACCTACTGAAGCTTTGACTTCATATTTTCTCGATTATGAGGAATGACTTCTTACATCTCCACAACATTGCACATCTCTGTTCCTACCTCAATGTAGGATCAAATTATTGCATGTGCTGGAAACTGTACTGAAAACAGAAAATGCTGGAAATCAGAATGTGTACAGTAGGTCAGACAGCATCCATGATAAAGAGTCATCTAGATGTAAAACATTAGCTTGCTCTCAATTCACAGATGCTGCCTGACCTACTGTGATTTCCAATCGGCGTTGTTTTCAGTGTAGGTAAAAACAAGGACTGCAGATGCTGGAAACCAGAGTCTAGATTAGAGAGGTGCTAGAAAAGCACAGCAGGTCAGGCAGCATCCGAGGAGCAGGAAAATCAACATTTTGGGACTTTGTTTTTAGTGTATTCCTACCTTAGTCCATCTCCTGCTGAAATGACTATCAATGACTTTTTTTCATCTTTAGTTTCCAGAATTTCCTTGGCAAATTTTGAATCATCAGTTTTCATAAATGTCAGCTCAAACTAAACTCTGGCAATAGACATTCTGTCTGGCAATGAATCTAATTAACCTATCTTAGAGTTATAGAGTCATAGAGATGTACAGCATGGAAACAGACCCTTCGGTCCAACCTGTCCAAGCCGACCAGATATCCCAACCCAATCTAGTCCCACCTTCATTCCTAATTCCCCAATATCTGCAATTGAAAATGATAATCCTCACATTTAACTGGTTTACGTCTTTGTCCCTCCCTTTAGCTGTAATCTCCTCTGATACTCTCACTGCTCACTTATCAATGATTTTCTTGCATACCATCTCCTTACTCTGCCCTGGTATAGTCATTTGCATCTTCAAGATCTGGGACAATCATACTTGAATTTCTGAACTCTTGCCTCTCAATCTAACCACTCCTTTTAAAAAATCAGGACCCATTAACCAAAATTTGGTCAGTCCTTTCTTTGGCTCTGTATCAATATGCTTCTTTTTTTTTATCTCTCTGTGTAGTGACCTTGGGACATTTTCAAAGATTAAAATCCTTGGATAGATACAAACTCTTGTCATTGTCTCATCATATAAAACTAGCTTCAACTTGGTTGTTCAGTAATGTTATGTCCACAAGCAGCAGAACAAATCTAACTCAGAAAATTACCATCACAGCAGTCTACCTTCAATCATCAGCAAAGTGATGGGAGGGGTTGCCAACAATGCAATCAAGTTGCATTTGTTTAGCAATATTGACATTAAGTTTGAGTTCTGCCAGGGCCATTCCACTCCTGACCTCATTACTGTATTGGTCCAAACATGGCTGAATTCCAGAGTGGAAGAGAGTGTCACTGCCCTTGATATCAAGGCTGTATTTGACCAAATGTGGTGTCAAGTTTCTGTAGAAAAACAGGATTCAATGGGATTTAGGTGAATCCCTCCACTGGTTAGATTCATATTAAGTGCAAAGTTGCTATAGTTGTTGGAGAAAAGTTCTTGGACATCACTGGGGTTTTTCAGGGAAGTGTCCAAGGCCCAACCATTCTCAATTGCTTAAGCATCAAGATTCCCTCCATCATAAGGTTAGAAGTGAGAATGTTTGCTGATGATTGCACCATTTAGAAACAGACATTTAAGGGGGTATTTCAGAGTTTACATTCCAATGAGAAAGGACAATTCCAAGGATTGGACCAGCTGTGGTTAACTAATAATGTTGCAGTTAGTATTAAACTAAAAGAAAACAAAATATATAATTGTGCAAAGACACATAGCACATCATAAGATTTTGCAATTTTTAAAAAAATCAGCAATTATATGTCCAAAAAAATTTAAAGAGAGAAACATTAGAGTAAAAAACAAAAACAGGTAGTAAGAATATTTAAGGAGAAGAGAGCTAAGAAATTGAGTGCTATTCATATACAAAGTGAGACTGGAAAATTAATACTGAAAACTAAGGAAATTGCAGGAAAATCAAATCAGTATTTTGCATCACTCTTCACAATAGAGGCTACAATTAACACCTTAGAAGCAGCAAAAAATCAGGAAATGAAAGGGAGGGAGGAACTCAGGAAAATCACAAACACTAGAGACGTAGTAGGGAGCAAATAGTTGGTTGAAACATTGCTGAGTCATGCTGGAATCCATTCTAAGGCCTTAAAAGCAGTGGATTATTGCACGGTTGCTGCATTGCTTATAATTTCTTAAAACCCCCTTGATTCAGTGCCAGTGCCATTTAATTGGACAATAAATTCTTTTTTCTTAAAAGTAGGAGACAGAAAACAGGAAACGAGGAATAATTAGTTTAGTATCACTCACAGAAAAAAAATATCAGAAGTGGATATTAATAAAGCTATAACAGGGCACGTGGATATTTTAAATATTAACAAGCAGAGTCAACATGGTTTTGTAAAAGGGAAATCAAGTTTGACCAACATATTGGAGTCCTTTGACGTGATACCATGTGCTATGGAGAAAGGGAAACCAGTGCACATACTGTATTTAGGTTTACAGAAAACAATTGATAAGGTTCCACATCAAACTTTATTGCAGAAACTAAAAGTTCATGGTGTACGTAGCCGCATATTGGCACAGATTTAAGATTGGCTGGCTAACAGGAAACAAAGAGTAAGCATTAATGACATTTGTCAGTTAGGCAAGATAGAGTGTTTATTACAGGAACCAGCACTGGAAATTTGAATATATTTAGAAATGACTTAGAAGAAAGGACAAACTTGAATGGTTTGAATAAACTTGGTGATGGCATAACGATAAATAGAAAGTAAGCTGTAAAGAGGTCATAAAGAGATTTTAAGATAATATAGATAGGTTATTTTGGCAATTGGCTATTTTGGGAGGACAAATAAGCAAGTGTATTATCTAATTGATGAGAGTTGCAGAGCTCGCTGATGCAAAGGAGTTTGGGTATCCTTGTGCACAAATAACAAAATGTTAGTAAGAAGGTACATAAGTCATTAGGAAAGCTGCGAGAATGTTATAATTTATTGCAAAAGTAAGGAGGTTATGTTTCAGTTATATAGGGGACTGGTGAGATGCGTCTGAAGTTCTGTGCAGATTGTTAGTCATCTTATTTATGAAAGGATGTAAATGCATTGGGGATAATTCAAAGACATTGATCAGATGGGCCAATAGCCCGAGGAGTGGCAGATTGAGTTTAGTTTAGATAAATGTAAGGTGCTACAGTTTGAAAAGATAAATCGGGGCAGTAGTTATACACTTAATGGCAAGGTCCTGGGGAATGTTGCTAAATAACGAGAGCTTGGTGTGCAGATTATGGGGAGAGAGCAGGAGAATGGGGTTGAGAAACTTCTCAGTCATGATTGAATGGCAGAGCAGACTCAATGAGCTGAATGGCGCAACTTCTGCTCGTTTGCCTTCTCGTCTTATTAAGGTCAAATAGACCT
Source organism: Chiloscyllium plagiosum (assembly GCF_037043375.1). Classification (NCBI taxonomy): domain Eukaryota; kingdom Metazoa; phylum Chordata; class Chondrichthyes; order Orectolobiformes; family Hemiscylliidae; genus Chiloscyllium; species Chiloscyllium plagiosum. The sequence goes on from NW_028270139.1 coordinate 114,935,119, forward strand.
TTAGTGGTCCCGTTCATATCCATCGCTCTTGAGACAAGTTGAAAGCACAGGCTCAGACCAATTACATTTGCATTGCCAGCGCAGGAGTTTTATTCCTATTTTAAAACTGGTCTACTATTTGAAAGAGAGAGACCCTCTGCAGAAACAATAATTATCCTTTTTCAAAATGGAGCCCGCCGCAGTGTTAACGAATTTGTTCAGCCCCAATCCCATTTGGAGGCACTGCTGCTTCATTAGAAGGTAAAGGCAGTGAAAATCAACCTTCTGATGTGTGCTAATGTCACTCATGGAGCATATTGGATCCTAAAATACAACACATATATGGATTCTACCAGATTGATGTTCAGTCATATCTGCCAAAAATCCTTTTGTGTGGAAATTTGAGGGATGATTTGACTCAGTTGTAGTACTTTCCATTGTGATTGACCTGCTGAAACTGAAGACGACTCTTCATGAGATTATAAGACCGTAAGATATAGGCGCAGAAATTTGGCCATTCAGTCCATTGTGTCTGCTCTGCCATTCGATCTTGGCTGATAAGTTTCTCAATCCCATTCTCCTGCTTTATCCCCATAACCCTTGATCCCTTTGACAATCAAGAACCTATCTATCTCAGTCTTAAATATACTCAATGAGCTGGCCTCCATAGCCTTCTGTGGCAGAGACATCCATAGATTCACCACTCTCTGGCTGAAGAAGTTTTTCCTTATCTTCATTCTAAAAAGGTCTTCCCTTTAATCTTAGGCCATGCCTTGTCTCTCATACCAATGAAAACATCTTCCCAACATCTACTCTGTCCAGGCCAGATGTAATGCATTGTGAGTTTTTTTCAGATCTTAGCACAATTGGGTTTTTTAGTCGGAAAGAGATATCATCTTGAGCAGAGAAGAATGCAAGAAATTGTAAAAAAAAATGATAAGGATTATTGGCTTAGTGGGAAGTCACAATGAACATTGGTATTAATTTTACGTTGTGTAGTCAATTGTGCAATAACTTGCTTGTCTGTAATTGTAATGTAACATTGTCCATGTTTAAAATAGTTTCAGATTATGATTTATTATTGTCTTAAACATGATATAACTTGATGGAAGACTGTAATAACCAACTTAAGAAACATATTTAATGGAAGGTAACAATATCATTTGAGTTGGAGCATGGAAAAAGTGTAATCAATACACAATAAACAAAAACTAAGCATTGATGTAAACCAATTATCAAGGATAAATATAAGGAGTGAGATAAATAATGGTTTTTGATCATATCTATTCACTGAAGAAGAACTGTCTTCATTGGAGAATGCTCAACCAACCTTGTTATTTGTTTGCCAAACACTTTAATATGTTAACAAATCTGTTATGAAACATATGACTGAAATATAGACCCACTCATATTTACAATAAACAATGTCTACTTGCTGCACTGTAATATGGCAGAACATACCTAGCATGTACCATCCTCAGGCAGCATAAGGTGTTGCAGCTGGAATTCCTCCACTCGCCAGTTTCTTTTCCTTTTTCTTCCTTTTTACTCTCTTTGCTGCAGATTTTCTTTCGCAACCCCCAACTTTTAACTTCGTAAGCTACCCACCTGGATGAAATGGAGAACAGAGCCCCAGACTAGCTTGACATGGGAGATGAGTCGGAGACTAGGTAGTGCAAGAAGCCAGTCTTGGCTGCATCTCGGGAGCAGACAAAACTTGGGCCAACCTGGGTGGGAGGTTCTGGAGCTCAGAGGGTGGAGCAGTATGAGCGTGCACCGAATTCCAGAAGCAAGTTGTGGATGGATCCCAGACTGGGGAGCAGAGTGAGCATGGGCCAGGGGGAGAATGGTTCCTGGAGGTGAGTCACGGCTAGAGCCTGGAGTGGGGAGCAGAGCGAAGTCTCATGCTCTGACGTCCAGTGGCCACGGACCCGACGAGAAAGGACTATAACCTGAGTACTTCAAAGATACTTTTTATTATCATTCAGAACTTAGTAAACTCTGTATTCTGATGGTAGTCTTTCTTTTACTGTTTCAGTTCTATAAGAACACTAAAACTATCTGTACCCAGGTAGTCTGTACCTAAGATGGTACTGAGAGGCAACATTACAAACTTTTCACTGCACTCATTTGAGTGCACGTGGAAATAAAGGCTATTCCATTTTATTCTAGTCTATTGAGTTTAGACTGGCTCAAGCCACACATGTGTCCGGCAACAAACATCTCCATTAAAATTGTCTTCTGCTGAAGAGTTAAAGTCTTGGAATTTGCTCACCACCACCTTGTCAAGGCAACTAGGGAATGGCCAATAAATGCTGACCCAGCCAGTGCTGCCCATGCCACTCATTGATGAATTTTCATCTAGTGGCATCCTGGAGATTCCCATTTACCAAACATATAACTGTACCAACCCTATAAAAACTGTGGCTATAACAACAGTTTAGAAGCTGGGAATTGCATGATGAGCAACTCACTTCCTGATTTCCCTGTCCATGATCTTCGAGGCATACATCAGGTGTTGATGGAATATTTTTCATTTACTTGGACAAGTGCAACTCCAACGACAGTCAAGAAGTTTCATGCTGTCCACAACAAATCAACCTGCTTGTTCAGCACCTTATCCACGACTTGAAATACCCACTCCCTTTGTTATTAGTACACATTGGCAATGGTGTGCCCCTTCTTCAAAATGTGCTTCAGCAACTCTCGGACTCCTTCAAATCAATCTTATCATCTGTAGACAGGAAACACAATCATCTTCAAGTTCCCTTCTAAGTCATACCCCATTCTAACTTGGAACTAACTAAAGTCTTCACTATTATTGAGATAGTATACTGGAACTCTTTCCCAATGCACTTATCTGCCCTATTTTAGGGGAAGCAATCCATCCAGAC